>NC_142818.1:2094971-2407050 GCF_057945365.1 Rhopilema esculentum
GATGCCAGAAGGAACAAACCGAAACTGGAAATGAGCAACATAAATCAACTGAACTGAGGTTAACGCAGAAATAAAGCCGAAGATACTGAAGAAGAACTAGTGAACCAACATAGTTCATTGTCTGCGCTTCTTGACTAAAAAGAATAATAAACGAGTTTCCTGTTTTAACATCGCGTTCGTGCTGTTCATTGTATTCAAGCTGTTTCTCGTCAACCGCTTTAAGAAAAAAGCTAATGAATGGCAGGTGAAATTAAAAATTATTTTCATGTTATTGCATTGAAGATGAACACTCATGACCAAACGAAGTCGTGTGAAACAAACACGGTACAGCAACGCAATACACGTGTCAGCCGTCCTTCCAAATTCAGTATTTGATTTATATGAACTTCGGAAAGAAAATGATCAATCAAAATCCTAATTAGATAACAGTTGGCCAGCTAAAGCATTGTACAGCTCAAGAAAGGAAATATAGTGTAAATGCATGAAGAAGAATTGGGTAACTTACCAAATCTCTACAGAGCTCACCAATAACGCACAACCGATTGAGGCAGTTGAAACCTTCAACTGAATACCGAGGGGAGAGTTCTCTCGTATCAAGTTGAAACTGAACAACTCATTAAATATGTATATGCACTCTCTTTTCGACAGATATCATCAAAAGCCATTATTAACGAGCTGTACAGGAAAGCATTGGCCGTCGAAAGCTCCGTACTTAGTTCTAAGCCTGAGCTTGTTTCAAAAAAATCGCGCCCTAATTGTTTCTAGATCAACCATAACGAGCGCATACGAGCAAAATAGACTGAAACAAGTGGCTTCTTCTGTTTGTTTACCGAAGCTATTATTGGCAGCAGGTTGCAACGTACAAGTGTGAGTTTGTTAAAGATGTATATAGCACCTGTCCTTTTATTTTGCTTTCATCTCAAATATTGAGCTCGATCTTGCTGTTTCACTCAGATTGTTCACTTTTTTATGCCAAGCCTGCAGTCAAAAAAGACTTTCCATTCGCCAGTGAATAAGCAATTCCAAATTTCAACTGACGGTTTTTCAGTCTCGTTCTTTCATCAAAAAGATGAATAAAATATGAAGGAAATTAGAACAAGTGCTTGGCAGGAAATGGGGTAGGTTGCTTTTTATCAAGGGATGATTGACTACATAATTAATGACAACAAAAGAAGGTAACAAGAAAAAACACTTGCGAAATCATCAGACTTTAAACATCTGTTCGCAAGGAGAAATACCCCCCACAAGGTACTTAGGTACATAGCATTTGAAAATGTTAACATACAATCCACACCACTTTCTGCACACATAGGAAGCCAAAGCAGACTTGGTATCACCAATCCCATAATCCAGTTCCCTAATAGATAATTCAGCGAAATCATACACTGATGATTTTAAACACAAAAGTAAAATCATTTTCAAAATATCCCCAGGCACATTCCCTACAAAAATATACAATCACGCATCATGCATACAGTATTTGTCATGTGTGATATAGTTTTTTTCCTTTACTCTCTACTTTGCCTTTCCCTTTCGGAGCTAAAATCACTAACTTCAACGTTAGAAGAACATTCGAGAAACTTAATATCTAGTAAAATCAAACCTTTCATAAGCTCCCTTTTTTGTTGGTTCTATACGCAGAGGCACATTATATGAACAGCTCTAGGGCTGAAATGAAAATAGCATTTAAGCAAGCATTGCTGCATCATTCTACCATCAGTTCTAGTATATACGCTTCACAGATTAGCAATAAGGTCTTCGGAAAGCAGTGGGCTAAAGTTCATTGCACTGGCAGCCAAATTTGTATGGCAAAATTCAATGCGAGGCATTGCATGCATATCGAGAAACAGTTTATCTCAACTTGGCAAAAATGTATGCCAGATAGAAATTGAAACTAGTAGAAAAACATTACTGACGATAAATACATTAAAAATGGCTTCATAACATAAATGAAAACTGAGGGCCTATCTGTAACAAAATGAATAGCAGTGTTGATAGGGCAATATATCTTGCACAAAGAAGCATACCAACCTTGGGTGAAAAAGGAATATGCATTCGACAATTTGACGCAACATAATACGATGACTTTAAGATGCATAGTAAAAATGCTGTGAAGATAAGAGATTTTTTTTAGAAATAGAGAATTTCTTTAAAGTAGCAACGATTCTTTGAATTTTGACCAGATGCAGGTCGGTACAAATTTAAAGTTACAAAACTTAGAACTAAAAGTAATTTGTAGATTGCTTCGCACTTACATGTGCTGGCTCTGCACTTTACAGTATTGTTTCGAGGCAAACTTCAATCGATTCTTCAACAGCTACGTATTTTATCTTTTCCAAATAAATTGTTCGTACTTACCCAATGGTGTGGCACATCATGATGACATCTGTGGACGTAATGCAACTGAGTATTGCAATTTTTTACCATTTAGGCCACTACCAGCCAATATCCTCAAAGCTCTTGAGCTTGTTGTCTGAACAAAGAGCAGGGCTTATGCCAAAAAGAGCAACGAAGGCCTGTCTGCCAATCTAAACCTTTACAATGAGCTTTCTAGTTCAACTGGACTTTTTTCAAAAGTGAACCTTGGTAGGCACAGGCTATGTACAAGAGGCTTCTTTCTCTTCTTCGCTAAGAAAAGAAACTTTAACGACAGAACTTTTGCATCTGGTGGAGCATGTCATCACTGCCTAAGCTAAGTGAAATTCAAATCTATTTAATCTCGATTTTGCCTTTACAAGAAACCGCAATCTCTTACTTTTTGCACGCTTTTATCCTTCTTTCTATACTTTGTTTCCTTCTTTCTTGGTCCGAATACCTAGGGTGTCATTCTATTGCTGAACTTTGAAAGTAGGGCCAGGGTCCTTGTCCAACTGTCTTTTCCAACTGAGATTGTACAGCGATCTCATCCACTTGCTTTGCTCCTTCAACATCGTTTGCAGGCCCAAATGCAACTATTCCCATTTTGATCGCAAGGATCTTCTGTTGCAAATACTTTTTCACAGTGAACCACGGCCTACAGCTTTGAAAAAACTAGAGAAGTGCTGGGCGACAAAATTAGCAAGATTTTCTGTGGTTTTACGGCAGATGGTAAAAAGTGCTACTTTTGAGCAGCAAAGTACGACTTGCTTTAGGCAAGAGTTTGCCGCGAAGCGAAATGCAGGCTTAAAGGCACATGACGTCATAATGGGAAGAGTCTATATTGTAAATGTATAGATGCTTCCTGAAAGTGAACACAAATTTTTTACCTATCCCTTTCCAATGATAGGAATGAAACAATAAAACAAACAAGTAAGGAAATGTCGTTACGACTTGAAAGTCTTGGTTTGCATTTTGTAGATCGCTTCACCAAAGAAATCACGGTTGGTAATAAGAATTGGCAGACCTAATTCCAGTTCTCAATTGTGAAGCAGAATAGCAATAGTTTTGCTCTGTTTTTTGAGCATGGCAATCAAAAACATGCCACGGAAGCATTTTAATCCACATCAAAGTTGAATACTTAAGATATTCATTGGCGTTTGATATTCAAAAGCAGCGCTTAACTCTTTATAATTTGTAAAGCAGGTGCCAAGAGTATGAAAAACATATTGGTCGTTCACTAGTTTTTCTTGACGGATTCTGACAGGAAAGTGAATTCAAGTCAAGGGGAAAGGTCTATACAGCAGAGACCGTTGCGTGACGTCATTCTCATTCTTGGGTATATCATAGTTGATATAGTTATAGTTGATATAGTTGACATAGTTGATATGGGTCAATGATAGTGGTACTGCCATAGTTGACCCACTATATCAACTATGGGTCAATTAACGAACAACAAGGCAGTACCATTGTTGATATACCATTCACTATATCAACTATGGCAGTGCCAAATTGGATGTGATTAAAACTGCTAGCTAGCGCGTTAAAATTTTTAATCAATGTATCAGATTAAAAAAGCAGTTCTTAAAGAAGTATCGCGTGGCCACAATAAGAAAGATTCTTCAACCTCTTAAAGATTTTCTAATAAAATGTTCTCAGCACGAACGAAAAAAAGTTTCAAGTACACATCTAAAGGTCCTACCCCCACTTAGCTAGAAGGCTTCCAGTTTATTTTCAAAGGTCACTTCCTTCACCAATTGGTAGAATGAATTTCAAACGAACTGTGGTATACATCACTAGTTCAAGTCTGCATAAAACAAGATTAAAGCCCGTAGAAAAATGTTGTGGTATTAAATTGGAGGCCAGTGGTACAAAAACGGGCAACGGACAGTAGTAAATCATAAACATTATTCAATTGTCACATTTTAAAGAATATCAGCTAGATCCTTCAGATTTGAACAAAGATTGATTCAAGCTGGAATCAGAGACATCGGAAGATCTTTTTCCTTCTCATAAAATAAATTAAATTTCCATATTCAAATTCAGCCTACCTATTCCCTTATTCCGAAACTGTACTCAAACGCTCTACGTCATTGTGAGAGTGTTCCAAAATGATTGTATCGATGACCACTGCTTTAAATGTACTAAAAGGTATCAAAAATATCGGCGCCAACAGTTCCCAGCAACACGAAATAGCAAAAGTCTTTACTGCATTCCATTTTGATACAAACTTTTGCAAGTGATGAAGGAAATAAAGCAAACTTACAATCCCGATGCTACTTTGAAATGCCAATTCAAGTCAAATATGTTCTTAAATTTGCGTTAAACAGTTCTTGGTCAAGGCGTTTCAGAAACAAACAATGTAAACTCTGTAATAGTTATCCCTTTATCATCAAAGCTAATGAAAAAATCGAGAAACCTCATTTCACTATTAAGAAATAATTTTCGGAAATTGGTTCTTTCAACATAGAATCAATAAAACTTTTGTGCATCACTTGCTGTTTCGTTAATATAAATGGCAGAAAGGGTCTAATAACAAGATTTTTAACTCATGGTGAACTAAATGATGAGAAGTAATTGTAATTTCTTCAAGATAAAGGATTTCAAATCGATGATAAAAGATAAATGTTTAAACATCTAATTCTTGTTAAAAGAGGCATAGCACGATGAAACAGTGCCTTTGTTCCAATGATACAGTAAGACTTTGTGGTTCAATCTTTTTTCATGGAAATGATAACCATCACAAGTTCTCTACTGAGGCTCCGTTCCCTTTTCTTCATTTACATTTTCGTCTGTTTTTTGTGGATATCCAGCTCAAAGTCAAACTCATCTGTGGCTTATAGCGCTTGGTTTTTGTTATCCATTCTCAAAAACCTCCGTCCTTGCTTGATTCTCTCTACCCTGGGTGCCAGAGCCTCAGAGAGTCAAAGGATGAAGAACGGGGGAAAGGAAATGCGAAGGAGAGGTAGATTCTCTCCAGAAAGTGGACACACTCACCGAAACGTAAATTTTTCTCGCCATTTTTGGTACAAGAACAGTGAAGTGTAAATGGAGCTTACTTGACACGAGCTTTGCAAAAATTAATCTAAGTTACTCTTATAAATTTCTCTTATTTAAGTTAAGCCAGGAGGAAAGTTAACGAGATGCAATTAAAAAGGAACCCGAAAGAAGCATAAATAGGCAGCTATGAGAAAAAAACAAAAAAGTTTATTAGGCTTGGTTTTCAGCAAAAGAAATATGTGTAGTAACTTTTTTCCCGTAACTGCATGATTATGGGAAATTCTCAATTCGATGAGTTTAAAGAAAGTACTGAAAATGGTATTTCAAAAAAACCGGGTCACTTTTGCAGAAATAATAAAACGAGAGACATAAAAGCTTGATATAAACATATTTACAATCTTCTGTTCTATACAATACCCTCTATTCACAAAACTTTATTATCATTCATACAAACTTTGCAGAGCATCTAATGCTTCAACAGTCACTGTCAGGGTTCCAATTAATTCTCCTTGCAGATCTAAAACTGAAGATATATCATAGACCTTGAAAAACATCCACTTCAGATTTTTGGAAGGGTATTAGTAGATGCTGTTCTTTATCAAATTAACCTGACAAGATGAAATGATTTCAAAGGTTTTGACAACAACTACAAATAGGTCTTTGGTAGCATCAAAATTTAAACCATCGAGGGAAATTGTGAAAAAAGTCACGAGACTTCAGGTTAAAATGTAAACGAAAAATGGAAAATCGAAAAAAAAATATTAAAAGTAGCATCTCTTATAACAAATTTTGCCGCTAAGGGATTAAAGAATAGATATTTTCATTCACATGGCTACGATGATGTAAACTGATGTTATTAGTTAAATCTTGACAAATGCAAATCAATTTATAATCAACTTGGCTTAACTGCCGAACATGATTTTAGTCACGTGGAACGCCGAAAAACTCGTCACGACACAGTGCTAAGCCAATTTATTGGGAGGCGACCTTTGAAGAAGGTGACTGTTGTAGAGAGGTGACAGTTGTAGGGAGGTTACTGTTGTAAGGAGGTGACTGCTGAAATGAGGTGAGGAATTAGGAAGGTGTCTGTTGTACGGAGTTTACCGTTGGCGGGAGGTGACTGGGGTAGGGAGGTGACTGCTTAAATGAGGTGAGGATTTAGTAGGGTGTCTGTTGTACGGAGTTTACCGTTGGCGGGAGGTGACTGGGGTAGGGAGGTGACTGGGGTAGAGAGGTGAACCTTGTAGGGAGATGACTGTTATTGGGAGGTTACTAGTACAAGGCTTTCATTGCAGAAAGACGTCCGTTATTCAAGGGTGCTTCTTACATAAAGTAATCTCTTCAATTAGGTTTAACTGTAGATCAAATTGAGGACCAGTATAACTAATTGTTTTTAAAACCTACGAGTAGACCGATGCTCATCTTCAGGTCACGGAAAACTAGAACTCCACGTGCTTGGATATTTTAGAGAACATTATGTAAACAGCATACATTAAAACTATTAAGAAAGCACTTCCCCAGACAATGAACGTGATTATTAAGGGCAGCAATAACGTCGTGAAACCATATGTGTAATGGGTAAATGGAAGAATGGGAGGAGCAAAAGAAAACAATGCAAGCCAAAGTGAGGAAATCAATACACATTTTTCACAAAAACATGACCCATCTGTGTACATCTGTACTCAATCTTCATCTACGTCAGTGTACCCACGCAAAGTGCGTATGTTCATTAGCTTTTCCTCAAACAAAAAAGTGAAGTCTAGTTTCAAAAACGTAGGTAGGGCAAGGGCTGATTTTTATTTAGTGGTAGAAATCAAGAGAAAAGCCAAGTTCATAAGGAAAAGGTTTCTAACGTGGGATGAGCTTACTTAAACAGAATTAAATTTGCTCGCTAATGAAAGAAATTGATGAAACAATGAAGTTTGTAATGACCTACCTTCTATATCTTCATCGACTAAATCACGACCCTCTCTGAGTATCTAGAATAAATATCCTCAAGATGAAAGTATGTAACCACTGAGATTAATCAATAAAACTATAGCTTACATTTAAAAGCGATTTCTATGCATAAGAATTCGATAAAGGCTTGAGGAAGCAGAGGTGAAAATTGTTTATCTTAAAAGCGTTGTTTAACTTTTCAAAATTTCTTTACCCAGTTTATAATTTTCAAAAAATTAAAACACAATATCATAAACAAAACGAATAGCAACAAAATAGCGAAAGATACACACTATAAAATAAAGACACAAAGATGATAAAATAAACTTATAAAAGGTTCAAAAAATGGGTGCGGTGAAAAAATTGGTTTTTAGCAAGGGCAAAGCAATACGTGCAACTTTTCCCATTGCAAGAGCAAGAAACTGAAAAATGAATGAGTTTCTGAGCATCTTTTGAAAGTAAATTTTGCCACTGGCGAGCCTTAGATGGAGAAGGAGACAAAATTTATGCAAACCATGGAAGGCAAATGGCTTTATTTCTAAACACCTGTTAACTCGACAGTTTTCTAATAATGATTTAGAGGCTTGATAAAGTTACAGATTTGCACATGATGACTCGTATACACAAACTTAATCATATACACATCATATCATATCATATACACATCATATCATATCATATACAACAAATCATATACACAAACATTATATCAAATGTTTAGGAGATATATATGGAGGCTTTAAAACAGCTTTGATGGCATAATCTAGCAATTCCACAAAAACTGCCTTATAATAAAAAAATGACAACATAAGGGACCGAAAAATAGCTAGGCATCATAACGAATCTGTAGTTGATAAACTAGAAAACGGAAAGTTATTAGCAAAGTTCAGAAAAACCTGTCATGAAATATGTTTGAATTTTAGATTAAAGGTATCGTAAGACTAACGTGTTTTTTCCTACGATTTGATCTGACATACAGTAAAGGCAGAACGACAAATTCGCGAATGACCTCTGTTTTGAAAATGCGTAAGAAATGTTGAGCTTGGACATGCTTGTTTTGCATGTTTGAGCTTGGACGTACAAACCAGCGTGTTTTGCAGATATATACAATGACATGCTTGAAGGGAAGTTTACAACGTTTGCGCTGAATGTTTAGCTTGCTCTGCTAATAAACTGCTGACTATTGCTGCTATGGCTTTATATATTTTTTATGAGAATTTTCTGATTATGAGCTGAAATGGAAACCTTCTTGTTTTAATGTCATAAAGAGGTATTGAGGCACATCAAATCATGTGCAAAAAATGCGAATTGGTCATTCTTTTGTTTTGATTTCCTGAAATGCTGTTCTATGTTAAAAAGCTGGTTGATTAAAAAGCAGTAAATTTCTTAGGTTATGCGAAGGCGGGTTTGAAGAGATGCTTTAAGCACTCAAAGAGTCTCTACTCTCTATCCATGTTGTATAAAATATTTTAGAGTTTAATTAGAAGAATAAGTATAAATATAAGATTTGGAAAGTATAAGACCATTTCCAATTGGAATTGTTGGTCTGGAAATCTCGCTCTGGTATGAGCATGACGGAAAGGAATCTTTATACCGAGGTACCTAAAGTGCAAAATAATTTCACCTTCCTGTCTTTGCAACTACAGTCGGTTTGGGCAGATGCAACTGCTGATTCCAAGAGACTAATCAAAATCTATTGAGCAAGTAAGAGTTACCTGAATGAAGTCAACACACGCTATCCCAGCATCCTCGCATATATCACCATCCACGGGCTCTGTGACGACGCTGAAGTATAGTCTACGGAAAATATCGATCAGAATTTTGAAAGAAGCATTCCACTGAACTATAGAATGTATATACATATCTAAAACTAGATAGGCGCGAAGGAAGACGGGACTATGGCTTGGTTTCAAAGAGACTGCGAGTTATAGGAAGACGACTTTGCCATTGGTGGTATAAGTGTTAGTTGATTCAAGGATCTTTCGCTAAACCTGCTGTTTCCTAGTAGTTCCATACATTAGAATAACAATTAAAAGAATAATATTTAAACATTGACCCTTTTGTTGATGAATTCCTACTGTTTGAAGAAAACCAATTATTTCAAACATTAACGAACTTATATCAATTAATATGTAAAGATTTTCCTAGAGAAAATGGTTTACAACTCTTTCAAATGGTTTACAATGGTTTACAAGGGCTACAACTCTTTCTGTTTACAAGTATTGCCTACGCAACTAAGGTTGGCGACCATAAGAGATATGGCAATGAATTGCAAAAGACTTGACATTTGATCATTTTTCACAAGTTACTTCTAAAGTGAAAAATGTTGACTTACTTCCCTTCTAATGGATGTTCCGGCATTAGCATACTCATTAATTGCTGATGTTGGTATTCATGCGTCTCGTTGTCGACATAGAATACTAGAAAAAGCAAAACGACACATAGAAATATAAGCAGACCTTCACTTTTCAGAAATCAAATACACAGCTTAATAGAGTACCATGATGATAACGTCACAAACATTTATTTTTAGAATTTTCAAGTTTAGACAATTTAACGTAAATTTTCGAAATGCCCCCCCCCCCCTCGAATAAGCCCCCCTTCAAATAAGCCCCCACCTTAGAACTACAAATTTTCAATAAGCCCCCTCTCGAATAAACCCCCACTATTACCGTAAACTCTCGAATTGGACCCCTCCATTTGATGATTTTTGCCATCTGAGGTTGCCTTTGGCGTTTTATTGAATTAGCACAACAAATTCATACTTTTGGTAGTAGTTAATTAAATGCTCATAATGAAATTTCTACTGAAATAAACGAGGTCTTTTAATAATGTCTTCTTAGTGTCTACTATAATTTTATAAGCCCCTCCCCTTCGAATAAGCCCCCATCTAAAGATATCAAAAATAAATAAGCCCCCAGGGGGCTAATTCGAGGATTCACGGTATCCCAAAAGAGCATTATGAAGTACCTCTAAACGTGCAAAATCAGTTGTAGGTGTTACAAACTGGCTGAGATATGGCCACACAAGCACAGGCTCTTTCCCCCATCAAACCTCTTGGTTCATAACTTTATGAACCAGAACAACAGGAATCCTTTAGCAAACTTGAAACTTTCTATTAGCCATATCTCACCCAATTTTGAACATATCTACTTTATCTTGAACATCGAGAGGTATTTTATGCCGTTCTATTGCGGTCCAAATGTCCTCTAAAAGTATGATATCTTTTTCAAACCACATTCCGTAAAATTGTCTAATGCCACCTTTTTAAATTGCTTACAACATTGGTCAACCAAAGTAACAATCTTATTGCTCAAATGTCTAGTTAATATAATAGTTCTTACTCTTTGTCACAAACCTACGTAAAATCCACGTACCAGGTGATTGATAGCAAAATCGTAACTTCTAATCGACAAGAAGGCCCTTACTTGAAACCCTTATCTTGGAATTTATATTGGTGTGTAGAGCAGAATGACTCTAAGTTGCAAATTCGCGAGTTTTGCGCTTAATGCGATCAACAAGCAACTTTTTTAGTACTTCTGTTCTTTTTCAAAGTGAAATGGATATTTTCTTAGGCAAAAAGAAAAAAATAACAGTAAAAATCCAAGATTCCAAACTTTCTACAAAAAGGCTTTATTAAGCCGAACTAGATAACAGACATTTATGCTTTAGAAAAGACCGCGCTTAATAGGGACGCACCATAGTAAAAGATTCTAAATTTGCAATGCAGGTAAGGGAGAAGCGCAAAATGGCTGTCAAAGAAGGCGGCAGTATCAACATGAAAACTAAGGCTACCTTTCTTGAAGTTGTAATGGATTGGCCTATTCGGCTTCGGTAATGGCAAAGAATCTGGGGTTTCCAGTGATGCAGGGTCTTCGTCCAAGAATCTGTACGCGACGTAGAGCTGCATTTGATTGTCCATACTATACACCGCTGCATTGTCATAAAGCATCAAGCTGCCAACTTCGATGGTCACTACCATTTTTCTCTTCTACAAAATTGTGAAAATTATTAATGGGTAAATAGGCGTAAATGAAAAACAAGTCTGGCGACAATCAGCGGACCCGAGATATATTCTGTGGGGTGCTTGATCCAAAATAGGCAATCATTGTATGTAGTCATTAAAAAAAGACTGTGAACAATTTTTTTGCGGTACAGAATTTGAAAATGGCTTTGAAAAAAGCAAACATTTTACAACATACTTAAAGCTTTTTCGTCTGACACTCCTCAGAGCATAAAACGTCAGAATAGGTTCCGAAAAAACACGTTTGAAAAATATATACCCAGTTGTGGATCGAAATAGGCCAATCAGAAAAACGCAAGCACAAGACCGGAGAACAGCCTCCTCGATCTTGTAGGTCTAGAAACACTGTTAAAACAAGTGATTCTGCCATTGGTCAACATCTTTTAGACAACCCAGATTGTGCAAAACTCTATAATGACGACATGTTTCGGATAATTGGCAGAGCCCGGTCGTCCTTCCATCTAGCAGTTTTGGAGTCAATCTACATAAAAACGAAAAAGCCGCCATTGTGTAGACAAAAGGAGTTCGTTTTCTCTCTTGGACTCCATTGGTAATTTTTCTTTAGGCTCGCGGCACTGATTGGTCAACTATACCGGTCTTGTGCTTGCGTTTTTCTGATTGGCCTATTTCGATCCACAACTGGGTATATATTTTTCAAACGTGTTTTTTCGGAACCTATTCTGACGTTTTATGCTCTGAGGAGTGTCAGACGAAAAAGCTTTAAGTATGTTGTAAAATGTTTGCTTTTTTCAAAGCCATTTTTAAAAAAAGACTCTTCACACTGGTCCAATTCGAAATCTTATCAGTGAACTGGACTTGATATGATAAAGCCGCCAATCAACAAGCGGTCAATCAGATAAAGAGTTTTGATTCCAACTTGCTAAAATCATTATTACACTTCTAGCATCTTGGCTTTTTCACAGGCCGGATCTCTAAATGGCTCCAGTTCCTTTTGGCTGACTACGATTCCTCTTATACCCGTTCCGGTTCTTTGAGGCCTGTTCCGGTTCTCTGAGGCCTGTTCCGGTTCCCTCAATTCTGTTCCGGTTTCCTTAGGCTCGTTCCAGTTCCCTTAGGCACGTTCCGGCTTCCTTAGGCCCTTTCCCGTTCCCTTAGGCCCGCTACGGTTCTCATGGGCCCGCTCCGGTTATCTTGGGCCCGCTCCGGTTCTCTTGGGCCCGCTCCAGTTCTCTTGGGCCCGCTTCAGTTCTCTTGAGCCCGCTCCGGTTCACTTAGGCACATTCTAGTTCTCGATTCTTTTTTAGGCAGAGTCTGGTTCCCTTTGGCCAGTTTCCCTTAGGTTTTTCCAATTATAAGATAAGAATTTCTTCTTAGGCCAGCCCCCTTAGGTCAGTTTTTTGCACCAGTTTCCCCTCAGCGGAATCTCAAAGCAAAGTCGTCAACAAAGTCACGTGAAACGTGTTTTTACTAATACGAGCTTGCAACAAATATGGCTCAGAAAGCTCAATTTTCGAGCTATTGAAACTGAGTACCGATTATGGGGCTAATCTAAAGTCGGTTCTATGGTCCAAGATAAGAGCGCGTCTCATTATAGCTCTGCCTTGTTTTATTTCAAGTTCGAATTCAACGGGAAAACAGAAGACATTCTATCATTGCTTACAAATTCACTCTTCAGACACCTTCGATATGGCTATCAGACAAAAACCACAGCAGAGCATTTTCAATATTTTGAATCGATTGTTGCAATATTTTATTTTCTATATAACATAATACTTTCCTTTAGAGATTGAAATAGAAGCATGCAACTCTCCTAACGATAAAACCTGTCGTTCTCCAATCTAAAAAATTATTCGAGATCTATAAACACCTGTGACCTTGCCCAAACTAGAAGACAAAAATTTCTTCCAAAGAGGCTGCAAGAAACCCAAATCCTGTTTTGAGCTCTTGAAAAATCATCAGATAAAACAGTGACTTTGCAAAAAAGTGACGTAGAAGAAGCCGATTTGAAGAGCGTGGATAAGAGTAAATATTCTTGAAATCACTAGCCGAAATTCTAAGAAGCCTGGCTTAAATAACCTTTCATGTTTTATTGCTAATCTGTTATTGAAAAGGGTTTGAGTTATCTTTATTCATTGTTTAAGTTTCCTCGTACTGAAAGCGAGTTCTTTGGAAATTGTTTCATAATTTATCAGAACAGCTGTGAAAGAAGAATACTACCTCCGGAAAGGGAAAGATATCGGCACCTTTTAGATTACTAGTGCTATGTTCCCTTTAGATTGAAGGAGAACATACTATAATATTTTCTGAACTATACAATCGATTTGGCAAACCAAAGCACAGTTACCAACGTAAATATATCACTTAAAGGCTTCTCTAAAACATATTCCAGAGAAAAACAGACTATGGGTCAATACAATAATTCCAACTCAAGTGGCTTTTCGGGCGATACTGACTCGTAGATTATAAAATAAAACAATGAAAATTATCGCAAGTTGAAGCTTAAAAAGTTTAAGAACATCCGTAAGCATAAACCCAGGCAGTGAAGTAAACCATAATGTCGCCTAGGCCCTTGCTAAAAACAGCAGATATTAGGATATGGACAGTCAGTAGGTGCTAGTCCTCCAATACGACATGAAAGATATAAGATGTTCACGTCAACAAAACTATTGTTGTTAGAATGAAATAAAGGAGAGCCTTTCCATCGCCATTTTTCAACCCACCTGTGGAGTCTGCTTCTTTCTGCCTAGGGCACGCAAAGGATTGTTGTTAACAAAAACGTTTAAACATCGAAATGTGACAAGAAATACTTACGGACGAGGCACTTAAAGCTTTTGAGGGCGCTGATGAAACTACAACACCCTCACTGTCACTTGTTTCGGCACTGTTAATACCTTCCTGAGCATTTTCTTGGAAGGAGGTATCCGATCTTCCTTCATTATTTTCATCAGCACCTCTACTGGCACCAGGAACAAAAACAACATCATCGTCTTCCAGAGAAACATCATCTAAACAGATCAAAATAACAGTACTTAAAGCCAGGGTAATAAGAAGAGTTATCTCCGTCAGAATTTGCATATCTTGGAATTTCTCAAAATGTTCACGTTTGCTTCAAAATTTACCATCAACAGCCTCCTTAACATTTCATGTACCGTTCAAACAATCCAATTAAATTGATTTGAAAGAAACAGCTTGCAATGAAGTATTTTTAAAGAATCTAAAGGGCGTGCTCGTAAAAAAATTTCTTGAGGCTCCTCCCTCAGCCCCCCCTCCCCCCAATTTTGCTCCGCTCAATATTTTGACTAGATCCGCCCCTGCCACCCTCCCTGCAAGAAGACTTAAAATATGGTATAATCTTGATATGTTATCTTAAAAAGCTTGTCAAAGGTATAGACGAATGGGTGTAATTGAAAAAAATAAGCATCGAACACATAACCACATGTTATACTTCCTCTGAATAGTGATCAAAATATTAAGTACTTAATGAACATGACACTTGATATCTATCAAAATTTCAAAGTTCCATGTGCTGTAATTATAAATAAGGGCAGGTGTGGCGTTAGGAATCAGACAAAACTTCGTTGACCATCTCACAGAAATGCTAATGCTGATAATTTGCAAAATCTTGCCGCAAATAATTTTATTTTTTGTACTTGTATGTTGTAGTATTAGATTTCTAACAATATTTGACTGATCTTTTACTGCAGCGCTAAGCATGGAGTTTTTCAAAATGTGTATGCAGATCATTCGATGTCTGTTTTTTTTTAAAAGATTCAAAATATCGACTGTTCTCGTCCAAATTTAAACATCTAAGCTGTCTGTTGCCGACGGGGTGTCATTTCAAGAATGTAGTGAGAATTTAGCTCCGCTCCCTTTCACCCCAAACCGCCACCCTCGACTAAAGGATTTTTACGAAGTATGAGTGAGACTGAATGAATCTGTTTTTCTGTATCTTAATCGATGATAGCTGAAAAGAGAAACAGGTACTGCAGCCGATCGTTTATGCTTGCCAGATGTCTGGTTTATGCTAAACATCGAACCTCCAAAGTAGACAAAAACTTTAGATCTTCAATCAAATTCTTAAAACATCATTCAAACCACAAGCCCTACTGACCTGAAATAGACTCCTCAAACAGAGTGTCATTCCCGATATCTTTATTCAAGGTAGGCGATGCCGGAACATCAGGCGCCTCGACAGTTCTTCTCAGTTCTTCTTCCATTAAGGCTTCGTCGCTCTAAAACAACAACAATTATGTGATCAAGAACTTTGTCACTCAAATATTAGAGGCAGATTTATTTTGCGTTATAGATATATCTAACCATACCTCAGTGAAATCAATTCAATTCAATGGAGGCAGTACCTATCTTGCGTTCAACAAAGTGCTACATTATGGCTAAAGCAAAATACCCTTAAAATGATAAAAGACCAAATGTGTCGTTCCGTTGATTGTGTATAAATGTGCGACAAATAAAAAAATTAAAACTATTTTTGGGGGCAAAAAATTTGGCTTTGACAAAAGCAAACGTGGTTATCTATATTTTCAGTTCCTAGATCCGGGTATATATTTATTCCGGCTTAAAATTTTTGGAACATAAACACCTTGAACGCATCTGACGCATTTAAAGTTTCATTAGTCTATTTATGTCTATGTCATAAAATGTGTCATTTTTTTAAAAGCCAAAAGAAGAAGCCAATTTTCTAATAGACTTCTAGTGACAAAAAATATCCATTAAAGGAGTACACGATTTGTACAAAACATAGTCATTTTTGGCAGAAATCTAAATTACCACTGTGAAGATGAAACAAAAGCAGGTGAGATGATTTGCAACTGTTCGTTGATGATCCTGCATTTTCGTCTTACACTCATTTCGAAAATTTAAGCTAGGCCTATCTGAAGAGGTATTAAATCTCAGTCTAGCTTCACGATGTTCTGTTCCAACTTAAAGAAGCATTTGTTTTAAAAAGCAAACAACATATTGGACTAAAAAACATTACTTCCTTTTATATATAATTATGTAACTGTTCTTAGCTTTTTAACTTGTAATTTAACTTTGCTTTTAATTTAAAGTTGAAGAGCCACACTTGTAGTGGATATGCCCGATTGTACCATTTTTATTATTATTATTATTACTATTATTATTATTATTATTATTATTATTATTATTATTATTATTATTATTATTATTATTATTATTATTATTGCAGGCTGCAAAACATACCTCGAAGAAGGCCGTTACACATGGCGCCATAACTCTGCATTGAACTTCCTAGCACAATCTTTAAAAGCTATACCTAATTGCTCTCTTTACGCAGATCTTTCAGGTTATCTCTCACCCTCTATCATAACAGGAGACTCTTTCCGTCCTGATCTACTTCTAGTCACTTCTGACCATCGACTATTCATACTCGAGCTTACAGTAGGATACGAAACTAACTTGGATGTTAATGCTAACCGCAAAAGAGAGAAATACTCGAATCTCATTCACAGCCTAAGCTCAGCCTATTCCTCTATCATGTTTGTTAATCTTTCTATCAGTTCCCTAGGTATCTTTGGTCTCTCTTGCTCCTCTTTCATCGACATGTGCAACGCTCTAGATATCAGCGAGAATCATCTCCGCTTCATGATCTCCAAACTATCCAACTTAACTATCCGTACCACCTATTACATTTTCTGCCGCAGAAATAAATCTTGGAATAATCCTGAACTTCTTCAGTTCTAACGATCTCTGCTACTGACGACTTCTAAAACAAACAATGACGAACATACTTTTTCCTTTTTTTTTTGTTAATTTCTTTTGTTTGTGCTTGTAATAGTCTTTTTCTTTGTAAACCCAGGCTAGCCAATTGCAAATTACCTTTGTAATAGTGAAATTTGTAATTGTAGTTTTAATTGAATTGAAAATGAAAAGTTTCCATTATTATCATTTTTATCATTATGTTTATTATTATTATTTTTTTTATTATAATTACTATTATTATTATTATTATTTTTATTATTATTTTTATTATTATTATTAATATTATTACTATACTTATAACTATTATTAAGAGGTGTAAATTTGCTATTTTGGTTCTAAGCGTTCCATATAAGGCGATGTTGTGCTAACACTCAGGGTTCAAACCTCGGTACCCTTAATGCCCACTCCCGCACATGCCTGGTCCACCTGGCAACCAGAGTACCCACACAAACAAGTTGGCTAGCATTTAGCAAAAGACTTACTTCGTAATTATTCCCAGAATCCTCTACAATATCGCCTTTTTCCTCAACCTTTTCGATCATTTCATCAATAGTCATTTCCTCGACAGGTATGCTCTTCAGAACCTCCCATTCTACTGTAGGCTCTTCGATTGGTGCTTTACTACCGTCAAATGAATTGACCATCGTGTCTTCATTAAACGAAACAGTTCGCTGGCGAGGATGGGGTGCTAATTCAGCATCATGAAGAGGGTGGGTCTTTGGAGAGTCTTTTTCTTTTGATGCAACGTTTTTCTCCGGTACTTTGATGTCTTCGGGGTCATGAAACTGATTACTAGCTTGCTTGAAAGGGCGCATGGATCCCCGTAAGGGTCCACTCGGGGGCTTACTGTTCTTCGGTGAATTTTGCGCTGACATTAGCTTTGAATAAAAGACAACGAGAAAAGAATGAATATAAAAAGTCTAGCAAATAGGACAAAATATAATACACGCAGAGTGAACTGCCAGAAATCAAGCCAGCCAGCCAGCCAAAGATTCATTTCTAGAAAACCATATTCTTTTACTTGATAAGACAATATTTACATAGCATACCTTTGGATACGATCTGGCTTTTGAACTCGCTGGTAAGTACGTTGATAGCCATTGGAGAGTAACATCTATGGTGCCACGACGTTCACCGTTTGGCTATCAATACGAGAAGAAAAAAACAAACATAAAACGAAATAAGAATCAGAAAAAACGTATCCAGAAAAAAATAATTATTTTCCCAGAGGCTTCTTAGATAACGGGCAGAGAAATACATCTGACATGTTTGAAAACTTTGAGATCCCAAGATGTAGCAATACAATAAAAATTATCCTTCATTACATTGAATTCTCGTCGTCGTGTTGTTTTGTTTCTGACTATTTTTCGTCTTTTCGAAAGTTTACTCTGAAAGAGTTGCTAATAAAATGTGCGAACATGCTAGTAAAATTAGACACGACAGCATGCCAAACTAGGCTAAATATCATATTTTGTAAGCTTATTGAATTTAGCCCAGAATATTGTCTGTAGTGTTTCTATTTATGATTTAATCTTTGTCTCAAAAACATTCACAGGACAGACAATATGAAAAAACAGAGCAATCCGTGAGCAGGGAGAAGAAAAAAAAGCTAACAGTCTTGTTTTTCTCATTTTACTTTGCAACTCCTGTAGTCAGAATTAAAGAAGAACTAAGCTGTGCCATGCAATTGAAATGACACAGCTACACGGCTGTTTCATAAACTTTTGCGATAGTTTCTTGTCAGAGAAAAACATATTGACAGCTGAATACAAGCAAAAACTCGGACAATGCAGCTTAGGATCGATTAAGACCCACCAGGCTACAGCTGGGTCTAAAAAAAGATTCGATAGCAATCCAACGTGTCAGCGATAACATTGATATTACAGCTTCTTGATGTCATCTTACTGCAAACCTTTTCATGATAACAGCAAGCAAAACAATGGTGAAACAGCAATTAAGTTCTTTTTCTCACCTGCAGCAAAGGAAATGTCCCTTTGACGAGTTTGTCTTGAGATAAAGTTACTAACGGCACTTTAGCAAGTCCCATGTAGGTTGTCGTCTCAATTTCGTTATCATCAAAAACGTAAATCTCCAATTCCTAGCAGATCCATGAAAAATATTTTATCATGTGCCAAAGAAATTAGATGGACTTATACTTGGTTTGAACGACGATGAGTTATGCAATAGAATTTCAAAAATGATAGATAGGTACGTTTTTAAAACGCTACAAAAACTTGTTTGCTGTTTTCCATTTCGTAGGGAATTGTCTGTCCTAAGTAAATATTAACTATAACGCATAACAGGTCGAAATTTCATACATCTACAACAGAAAATGGATTAGAATAAGTTTATCTATAGTCAGAAATGCTATTCTATGC
The DNA here is from genome assembly GCF_057945365.1 of Rhopilema esculentum. Taxonomy (NCBI): domain Eukaryota; kingdom Metazoa; phylum Cnidaria; class Scyphozoa; order Rhizostomeae; family Rhizostomatidae; genus Rhopilema; species Rhopilema esculentum. The sequence goes on from NC_142818.1 coordinate 2,114,364, forward strand.
ATCTTCTTACTCCATCAAATAACACAGATCAAGGACCGAACCGAGATACCGAGGGGCCAGGGGGCCTTGCCCCCCCCCCTAAAAAAATCTTAAGTTGCATAAGTAAAATACTGTTATTTTGTAAAATATGGCTATTGTTACAATGATTTATCATGGCTGCTCCCCCAAACAAAAAGCTGTTTCTCGGTCTTTGACACAGCAAAGTTTAAGAGTTGGAATATGAAGTGGATATTGATAATAGATTCGATGGAAGTCTAGAGAATACGTTCTTCCTTTATTATTAAATTGTTTACATAACGAAGTGATGCGCTCACTGGTGCACTTTTTCGAGGAGGCAGAAACAAAGAGCGATGGAGGGCGGTTTAAAAGCTTGGCTCTCTGTTAGATGTAGAGAATATACAAAGATAAAAACGATTGTCTGAAGCATACAATGAAAAGATTAAATCACATCGGGATCAGAAATAACCACGTCAGCGAAAAACGTCGCTTCAAGCTTTACAAAACACTTGGAGAGCCAGTTTTGATGTATAACAGCTCTACTTGGAGACTAACACAAAAAGATACGAAAGGTCTAGATGCTTTTCACAGACAGCAACTGAGACAGCTAATAGGAAAAAAGTATCCTAACAAGGTTTCCAATCAGAACTTGTACAAAAGATGCGAAGAAAGACTAATTTCAATTGACATCCTCAAGGGTAGATGGCGGCTGTTTGGTCACAAATTACGTTTGTCCGACGATACACCGGCTGTGAAGGCAATGAGATTTTACTTTGAGGGATCGGAGAGGGGATTCAGAGGCAGACCTAGAGAAACTCTCGTGACAACCTTAAATAAAGATATCACCAGAGCAAGAGCAATGGAAAGGTCTTTTCCACTACCGAACATAAAGAACAATGGAGATTTTGAAAAGATACGATCCACAGCAAAGGACCGCAAAGAATGGAGAAGATTATCAGAAGTAGTGTGCAGAGCTGCAGAAACAGAACAAACATGAAACCTTCATGTCGGGACTGCATAACTGCAATTATATAACAACAGTGTGTTTGATTGAAACCTATTTGTATTTTCAGGAAGATTGAAGAAATTGCCATTTCTAAAAGGAAGATTAAGATATCTTGATCGTTAAACTGAACAATATAATTGTACTTACAGTTGTTTTTAGATAATTATCCAACTCTTCACTCATTGATACCGGAAAAACTTGTACATCATTAAATTCTGGAGTTGATGAACCAACTATAATTTCAGTATCGTGATCAGCAAAGTCGAAGAATTTGTAAACAGCATACGGATTTGGTTGCTTTTCTAAATGGTAAAATAACAGGCCGTTTTAACATTTATCACAATGTTCCGAATGGCAACTAAGCTGGAAAAATGGGGTTCAGACACAGGAGTCAAAACAAAAGTTTTAAAACAAGTGATTTCGTTCTGGAAAATCAGGAAAAATTCTTCAAGAATCCTGCTTTGGAATTCTGAGGTAAAATTCTAACTTTATTACTAAACCATAGATTCATAAAAAGCAAACTTTTGCAACAAAGACTTAGCGGAAGGCGATCTTACTGACCAGGTAACGATAATCCTGACCCATAAAAGATTGTTTCACCCAAAAAATGAAAAACCTGACCATAACCCTCAGCCAGACAACGCTCTGCCCGCCACTGCCATGCCAAAATTGCCCACAACTTTTGCAGCAAAAAAAATTTGATGCCGTAGCTATTTGATGCCGTAGCTAGTACCCTTAGAATCATACCATTACCTTTTGTTAGCTTGCTCTCGGTAAAACCACCCCCACCCCCTCTCCAAGCGATTCCCCCCCCCCCCCCCCAAGCTGTTGATATAGGCCCACTGCAGAACTGTCCAGCCTATAAGAACAGCAGTATAATAAGTTATTAGTGCCATCGATCAAATAACAGAAAGGAAAAAAGTTATACTTGTTTTAGGTTGAAGCTTTGTGCATCTATGAACAGATATCTTTAGCTCGTTGATTCCAGATTCGAGAGTAGACGACCGTCCCTCGTTGACATTGCTTGTAGAATTTGAAGTTATGTAACCCAGTGCTTTTGATCTTTCCTGGTGAAAGGGAAGAAGTACAACTTATCCACACCATTTCTAGCACAAATACACAAGTAAAAACATTCACCATTTTGCTTGTTTGTTTGTTATGAGAAAAATAATCATTCTGGTACAGATAATAGCCTGATATTATAAGATATCAAGACAAGCTATTTTGAAGTCTCTCTATCGTATAACTGACTCTGTTCCTAATGTTCATAGTATCACCTCAGTAGTATGGAAGATGATCACTTTGGTTTCGAGGAGGCTTTCTAAACAGAATTCCGACGCTTTGATTTTGTCACCCGTATGTTCATGTCGTAACTTTTATAAAGAAATAATTAATACAATACTTTAAGAATGCAGACATTAACGCTCCAAGAGTATCTCTGTATATAATGAATTTTCCATCCAACATTTTATGATGAATTCGTGATAAAACGAACAGCATGAGACTAAAAGCAACAACAGCTAATGAAAACCTTGAATAGTCGCAGAGCCTGCTCCATTGGCACTCGAAGTCGTATCCAATATTCTAAAACCGCTAACTCTTCGTTGCTGTCAATGCCTGGGCGAAGCAATGGGAGTGAAATGAAATGAAGAATATGTAGCGCTCAACAGAAAAGTGGAACTTGATTTAAAAAAGTTATTTAATGAATTAAATAAGTACCCTGGGCGCTTATTAAATTTTTAGATTTTTTCCTAGGGCTTATTAAATATGGGCGCTTATTAAATATGGGCGCTTATTAAACATGGGCGCTTATTTAATATGGACACTTATTAAATATGGGCACTTATCAAATATGGGCGCTTATTAAATATGGGCGTTTATCAAATATGGGCGCTTATTAAATATGGGCGCTTATTGCATATGGGCGCTTATTAAATATGGGCGCTTAAAATAAACGAGAGTAATCTTAATCTCTCGTAAAATCCGAAAAGGAAAGGAAAGAAAATAAAAGACATATAAAATAGACATTTCTCAGGCAATTAAAAAAGTGAATAGCTAATGAAAATGTGCGAAAAAACCTTTTACTAAAAAATACTAAAAAGATTCAAAGAAACATCCTTGTAAGGATGTGGGTCCCTGACGGGACATAAGCACTCAAAGATAGCGGGTGTATTTGAAACATTACGGTATGAAACAAAATAAGAAATAAACATCCAATTCAAATTCTGAATTTTGTTGCCTTAAAAAGAAACAATGGTAAGGTATGTGAATTAAAGAAGTTGGCAGGATTTATGCGACAAATCATTGATGACAAGGATCAAGTTAAAGAGTCTACCAAACTCTCAGAGGATCTCCAAAGTAAACATGAATCTATCGAGAAGAGATTACTCAAACATTTTAGTGCTGTAGAAAGGATAGAATCATTGGAGGCACCATTGTTTGAGAACAATTGCAAGACAAGGGATTGGTCAGTGGAAACAAAGGATTGCATTCACAATAACAGTTACAGCTATGTATGTAGATGCCTCAAGGGGGGTTTCTGAGTCCCATTTGCCGACAAAGTGGGTGAGCCATCTTTTATTAGCCGACAAGTTTGGAAATTTGACGACTAAGCACCTCTAGATGACAAAAACCTATTTGTTTCTACAATCGTTTTTTTCAAGGGGTTGTCACACCCCACACGTCCCCTGTAGCAATGAGCCTGGGTATTGTAGCTATATTGCAGAAAACATTACCTAAAAGTTTAGCTGTTCCATAGACACGTCCATGACTTTTGTCTAGAAGCCCATTCATACGAAGTTTCCCAGTTGCGATAGTTTTGTATTCAGTTCCAACAGCTTGGTGAAACTCGATGCAAATGCACTCTTTTTGGATGTAGTGCAGGAAGAAATCGTCTACATTGACGATGTATTGCGCGGTAAATCCAAACACGGGCCTAAAAAGAAGAAGCAGAATTGATGGGTGGATAGCAAACATTTCAAGCTGATTCTTTATCACCTTACAAGTGAGATAAAGTAAACTGTATGATCAAAACAGAAGCTCAAGACTAAAGGTTCATTCTTCATTCTGGCTTTTTATCGTTCGGTGTTTTCACGTTGCCACAAAAAAATATAGGCACACATTCGTGAAGAGAATTTTCTCCTTACAATTTGAAAAATTATAAACATCCGATTAAACTAGCTGAAGACTTCAGTGCAAGGCTGAGAAGGAAATCGCTTGTACAAAAGCGTTTGCAAGGCACCAACAGAATCAAATGGTGCTGCAAATGAGAGGCACCAAGAATTCTAGCAGAAAATATATTCTTCTTCATTTCATTGCAGAATTCGATTGTTCTTGACCTGTGTTTTGACAAAGTTTGATAATTATAAATTGGCGCCACCCTGCTTGTTGAATGCATGACACGCAATGCATTCGTAACTAGAACGACAGTTATTCTTCTAGAAGTAGCTTAAAATATTTAGCTTAGGTCAAGAATTGAATTTAGCATATAAATCACACTAAAAGCACCATATTGGTAGCTGATCACATCTAACAGAGATAGCAGGGAATAAGTGGTGAAGAAGGCGCTGAAAGTGCAAGATAATTCTAACGAACTTTTAACAGCGCCTTCATAATAAAGTACAGTCCACAACGCGGAGCTTTATTTTCCAAAGGAAGCGAATCATAAGTCGCAATTAAAATAATTGAAAGCGAAAATGAGCTGTCAGAAATAGCACCGCACGTCCCTGTGGACAAGCAATTCTCAGTTGGGTTATTTACATGTTAATATCATTCAATCTACAGCTTTTTGACCCAGGGAAAATGCTTTTGATTCAATTTTGTCAAACCTCAATAGAATATATGCAATTGATTTTGGCAAATTTGGAATACCGTATAATCTGTGTTAGTGAAGAAATCCTTTTACCAACCTCTGGCCGCTGATAACTGGAGTCGCTTGCATCTCAAACTCAAAGAACTCCCATGTGACGAATGTGACTGGCTCTGCATTGCCAAATACTGCTAGGCCTTGCTTTGTGACAAGAACCTGGGAAAGCCCGTACAAGAACAACATATAAAGGCCGTTGCAAATAAAACAATTATAATGCTTCTAATTTACTTTTAAGGGACAGTTATAGGTTTATTATAGCTTGTTATACACCTTATACATGTTAACAACACACATGAACGATAAAAGATCACTTGCCTTTCCAATGTGTATTTCCAATACATTCTGGCCACGCTCCAACTCATAGTTTACATCAACAACAGCCTCGTCTTGAGCTGACTCCAATTCATGCTATCAAGATATGAACAAATTTGCTAGTGTTGCTACACAATACAAAATGATATTGTGAAACTCCCTAATTCAACATCATGCCTCTAGCTTCTAAGAAACTTTGTACCACATTCATAATAACTCAAGTATTTCCTAGCTGAATCAAATTATATCACATTATATGTTTACAAAAGTCTGTGACATCGAAAACAAATTCCAGTTCTTCATATACACACCACACAGGTCTTTTCAACCCTTTACAATACAATAAATAAAACCTTTGCGCTCTCTACTGTATATTCCGGCTACTCTATTTCTTGGCAAAGTCTAGCGAGAGATAAAAATATATTTGAAATCGTCCTTAGACAAATGTAAACCAAATTTTTTTCTTACCAACTCTGTAGGCTCAATTTTGTATTGTTTTGTTCCATAAGCAATGTCTTTTAATTGAGCTTCTAGTTTCTGTGTACAGAAAAAAATAGGTAAGACCTATTGATCCCGTTTGCATTCTCTCGACACAAAAAATGTATTTTGAGCATTTCTCTCGTAGTTCGACTTCATATGTGATATTTCAATTGCAATTCGGTAAAAGCTGATGCAATTTGTATATAAAATAAACGTAACTTGAAATAATCTAAAATATAACCTTGAAGCAACAAAACAAGATCAGCGCTTTGTACCCTGGGTACCAGAGCCACAAAATTTCGAGCGCGTAAACAGAATGCCAAGCAGAGAAGCGGAGGAGCGTCGTCCTTCTTCTTAGATAGAAACTCCTCTGTTTTCCACTCCCATCTTCTATTTCCGCTTTCGAATTTATGTGGCTCTGGCACCCAGGGTAGTGTCTTTGCACCTTGTATTTTACGACTATTTTGAATTATTTTCATCTCTCACATTAGCATATAAAAACCAGTGTTTACCAGTCTGACATAAAGTGCAAGACTGTATAAGCAAGCTGACCGATGATCGCATCAAGCATAAAGCAACTTAGAACCGTCCTGTTCTTTACAACGAATAGCGTTTCAGTTCAGCGTATACCATAATTTAAGAGGACATATTTTCTAATTAGAAGAGTGGACTTAATTCAAGTAAGCATGATAGAAACAATTTCTTTCAGCAATTTTGATTACAACCGAATATTATTCACGCGAAGTTTTCTTCAAAAAACATCTGGTACAATTACAGTCATGGTATATTAAACAAAAGAGACAATTATAACATGCATCCTTTCCGTTATAAATACCTAATTCAAAGAAGAGGTGCCGCCAAAATTCACGCGATGACAACAAAGTGGATAGTAACTACTAACAACACAGTTTACCTTGATTCTCTCAGCTCTAATATCGAGCATTTCCGCATATTCTTTCACTCTAGCGTCACAATCCCTTTTCAGGTCATCCATCTTTCGTGTTGCTGTTCCAACCTACAACAGTTCAACACAACTAAGTAGCTGATTCAATCACGACGGCGAATATCATGCTTGCCGAAGTTAACTTCTTATTGTATTTAAAGAGTAAAAATATGACAACTTTACATCACGCCAGACATTAATCGATATATTTCAATATAAAAACATCTCAAGGTTTTACACTCTAGGTCAATACTACTGCTTAAATTGGTAAATAACATCCACGAATGTTGAGGGCTAGACTAGCCTACTTCAAGTATACAGTAGGTTTTTCTTTTGGAACTCAATCCCCAATTATGATGTTTTCTGACATACGAACAAAAGTCAAAATGGCTTTGAAAAAAGCAAACATTTTACGACATACTAAAAGCTTTTTCGTCTGACACTCCTCAGAGCATAAAACGTCAGAATAAGGTTCCGAAAGAACACGATGGAAAATATATACCCAGTTGTTTTGTTTCTTATGTTGGAAGGAACATGCTGTTTTATCCTATCCCCCAATCCATTTTCAAATTCTGTACCGCAAAAAAATTGCTCACATTTTAAAAGTCAAAATCTCAGTTTGATTAACAACAGTAACATAAGTAGATGATACCTCTGTTTGATAATCTTTGTTGATCTGACTCTGCATTTTCAGCATGTTTCGTGTTTTATCTAATTCGTTTATCGTTTCTGCGTGCGACGTTTGAAGCTCCAGCAGTTGCTTTCGCAAATCTAAAGAATAAATAAAACAAAAATGGCAATGAAGACATTAATTTTGTGATGAATGAAAATATTCACTAGGCCTGAACTTCTGTGGTTCACATAATTTCTTTGGATTCTCACGGTGCAAGGATTCTATTTCTAACTTAGGGTTACTTTATGATTTTGTAATGCTTGATAAAAAAAATGTGATGTATTCTATAATGCTGAGTACAAATTCACCTTGGAAGAGCTTACACTTAAAGGTTAAGTTAAGACTAAAAAACACATGAAGAGAAAGGAAGATAAATAAAAAAACCAATGCAAAAAATGAATATATAGCCATGAAAACTAAGAATAGTTATGAACCATTAACTATAACATCAAAACCAAAATGTATCAATTTCAAGTTAAAGTGATACAAAAAAGATGCGAATAAATGGCAGACTAGCCTTGACTCATTTCTTCTTCAACTTGTCCTAAGAAACTGAGCTCTTGACTCTGTTTTTCCTTTCGCGTCTGCAAGCAAATACTTGTTATTCTTTTTGCATTGGCTACTCTCAGTGTTAAAAAGATTTTGATAGAAAACAGCAAAATACGCTAGGCACTCTCACCCACTTGATCTATGGCGTCATAAAGCATATATCTAAAGTTTTCAAGAAATCTGACATACGAGAACAAAATATTTTTGTTTTCTTTTCCAATTTAGGCAGATAATTGTATCTGAAATACTTAAGCAAGAGGAACCAAAAAACTTGCTAAGATCTGTAACATCATTTTGGGGCTTGCAAAAAATCCCGAGGTCATTTCGACAGTTCGAGAAAAACTAAAACGCAATTATACAGTCGTCGTTTGGCTCGCTAAAAAAGAACAGTTTAAAACTCCCTACAAAAACAGCTGGCATCAAAGAGGCAGTCAAGTCAACTTATGGAAATAAGTAGTAGATTATAATCTAGGTTGAAGGCAAACAGCTTTGCTTATAGTTAATTCATTCCATGTGTCACCTAAATGCCTTGACGAATAAGAAACAGCTGCAAATTTTTAGCACATGTTAATTGAAACTGAACACTTTAAGTTAGGTTTATGGTATACATAGAACACTACCAGCAAGTTTAAAACACGTCAAAATTTAGGAAACAAACTATGAATTGAGGTAAAGACTAAAGCAGAATTTCTATTTGTTACAGATGGAGTTTTTTGTAAATTAGAAAAACACACTATGAAAATTCAAATGTAAACATTTGAAGATACCTTGATCAACATCAAAGCTTCTTGCATTTCATCAAAGTCAATATTGCTTTCCTAAAATAAAGATAAATTCAAGTTTAGATCATCAGTTTGGTCACTCAGGATTTTTAAATAGCAATGACTTTACGGATTTTCTGAAACATACAAGCAGTCTATTGCCGGTGTACAGGCAATATTTTAACTTTGAGACACAAACTGAGCTTAAAGGGTGAAAATATGAAACAACAAAATAACTTTAAATTGTTCAAAATAACTAAATAATTTGATTCAGATTCAGAATACTTAAGTCTCTGAACCACAAACAAATTAGAAATATTTTAAGATCGTAATATCATTTCTAAAATTAGTTTTAACATAAAATAGAGAAAAACCATACCAGATTCAAATTAGCAGAATTTCGCTAAGTGCTCATTTACCGCGTAGCTTAGTGATCTAAATTTCCAGATTTAAAAAAAGCACAAATTATTTATTAGCTTTACTTCTATTTTCTACAACTTCGTTGTTTCATATAAAACGAAAAAACAAACTGAGTTAGTTAAAATATAATTTGATCAGGTGTGCAAAAAGGTAACATTAAACATGATACCTTTGAAAAAAACTTCATTTTATCTGCCAAATCTTCATAGAGTTCTTTTTGCGAGTAATAATTCACCCTAACTTCTTTTAACTCATTTTGCACCTTTTCATTTTCATCTGGAAAAAAAAACATTTCGTGTAACACTTAAAATATTGCACACAGCCATAATGAAATATTTCGCACATTTGCTTTGCGGGAAAGACTCCTATAGCGGGAAAAACGCCACGGGGGGAACTAGGGTTGCACGTCTTACTCAGTTATCGGCTGGATCTAGTTTGTATTTCGTCTAAATTGGGATAAACGTAAAAGATCTAGTTTGTATTTCGGCAAAGTATTTTTGTGATGTAATTCTATGATTTTTAATCTGTTTTCATGTAACCAAAAGATAGGCGTTTCCTTCGGGTAAAATATGAATTTTTACTGTTGGTTAAAAGGTGTTTTTTGACTGTGAAAAGGGAGTGGCCTTAAAAATTCATATAAGTAAAGATCGTATCTCAAAACATAATATTAATTCTGATTGCATCTATTGCTAATAACAGCTTCTACAAGAGAGCTTTCATGTAGGTTTTTATCATTTTAAACTGCGAGAGAATTAGACCAACTACCTTTTTCACGAGATAATTTATCAAGAAGCTCATTCTTTTCCAAAACATCAGCTTTTGATACTGCCTCCAGTTGTGATATTTTAACCTAAAAACAGTTTTGTTCATCATAGAATTCAAACCGATAAACCTTTATACAATAATATTACCTACCCTTGTTTAATGATTTTCATCATTCCAGCTATATAAACTGTCTATGTGATTCTAAAAATCGTCTACAGAGTTGCAAAAAAGGGAAACATGAATGAGATCGAAGGAGATAGCAGAATAAATCATAGATCACCTGCTGAAAAAGTCAACATAAAATTTATTACGCATTTATCCACCGGTATCAGACAAAAACAAAAAATAATGTTCTAGGTCATGCTCTGACAATATATTTAATCTCAAATACGATCACAACAAAGTAAAAAATAAGCTAAAACTTTGATACGATACAAACATGAAATTCTTTAATGGATTCTGTAAGACAGAAAGCAGCTGGATTCACTGCCATCTTTCAATGAGTCATGTTGTGATGGCCATTGTCACAACTTACCGTTGCAACATCTGCCCTCAACTTCAGTGGCTATGAAATAAAAACAATGTCGAATTTCCTGGATAATTCCTAAAACTTACTTGGTATTCTCTCTCTTTTTGCCTGAATCTACGTTCTCTTTCGGCATCAAAAGTGCTACAAGATAAATTGCAGATCCTTTATAGCGAGAAAAAAGAACCAAACGAGAAACCGTAAAATGTGTGCACTTTTTCAGGAGCATAATAAGGGGACAACGCCCTTGACTCGATGTTTATCTTATTCAATAAACGGATCCTTGAAGTAAGCAGCTATGACTTCATTTAAAAAAAAATAAGTTTTTAATTAAGCTTAGATAAAAATCCGATCAGATTTGTACTACACCAATCTATTTTTTACCTTGACAATCTTTTGGAAAAATTTTTATATTATTGGTGATTTTGATTTCAACTTTTTATGGGATTTTAAATGTAAGAAGAAACTTTGCACCTAACCGGGCCTGTTTATCCTGAAAGTAAACTCAATGTTTGAGAGTTAGCCCACAACAATGCATCATTGCCTTGTGTCTTGTTGCTTTCACTTTGCTGATGCAAAAGGAATCTTACACCTTGTTCAACAAATTAAAATTTTAGTTTGACTAAACCCTTTAGAATGAAATCGACTATGACCTGAAAAGGCTTGAAAATGAACTAGCAACAGTATTCCTAATTAATCGTAAACTAGGTATAGGTTATCCAATTCACATAATGAAACATCGTCTTTAAATTGACGCCTTTTCGCCTACAAGCCAGTAATCTGTTTCCCACTCCACTTAAGCATTATGGTGGTTTCCACTTGAGTGATTCTCGAATGCATCAAAGGCAATTATCTTCACATCAATATGCAAAAGCAAATCACTTAGCAGAACGCGAAAAGAACGCTTGTCCTGTTCCATCTGTTTCACCTTACGCCGGGCAAAAACACTCTCATATATTCACAGAGTGAAGCTGTCCCCCACGAAGGAAATTCATCAAAGCCTTAGATGCCGTGTTTAGATGCACGATTATAGAATATTTTTGAATTGCCGTTTGAACATAAATGGGAACAAATCTCGATGAGCAGGGCCAGCGAAACCGGGGGAGCCGGGGGGCATGGCCCCTTCACACTTTGACAGAGCAAAATAATTTTTTTAGGCAAAAGTTGAAAGAAATCTAGTATACCATTATCTTAGTAACTGTGCTTAGTAATCTCTTAGATATGACCTATTGCTAAAGCTTGGTAAGTATGTCTTTACCATAGAAGACATTGGAAAATTGAAATTGGAAATTTGATTGAAGAAGTCGGTCATTGTCCAAGTTGTACAACGAATAACAGCTTGGCTTAGGAAATAGTTCGAGAAATCTGATTCAGAATAACTTAGTGCCTGAACCAAATGATGGAGTTTTGTGTTTTTTATGGCCTAAACTATAGTCTATGTTTCCCAAGGTCTGCATGTTGACGAAGAATTTATCAAAACCGTTTCAAATAAGAGAAATCAGCTGTTGAAAGAAAAGAAACTGTGGACATAAAATTTTTGAGATTATGAGAAATGAAAATCGGCAGATTTGTTCTTTGAAATTATCATCGAGAAAGCTTCTAGTTTTATTGTATCAATAATCCATTCCTACCAAGAAAGAGAAAATCTAGACGTCATTATAAATTCTATAAAACCATTTTGACGAGCCCAGTTTGAAAGTTTTTAAATCCAGAATTTCAAATCATTTTTGTTGCATATTCTTTCATTTTTAGTTAACAGTGCTTCTTCTGATATTTCAATGTTAATGTTCTTTAAAACTATGACTCATTTATGTTCTCCTCTATCTCCTTTTAGTTCCTCTTCTAAAAAAGCTTGATTACGAGTTACATCAAGTTATTCTAAAATTTTGCAAGACCTTTCCTTTTCAATTTCAACATTACAATAGACGAAACTATGCGACACAACGATGAAAGAAAGATTGAAGATATTTCCTCGGATTTTCCTCAGTCAAAATCCATTTTAGATACAGTTTCTGGCCATCCCTTGGATATCATATTTCCAAAATTTGTCTTGCCGCCAACCGAGATGGCGGCCTTTCTCAAACCTTTTCAAAACTTTGATTTTTGGTCCCTGCACTTTCACACACGTTTTGCCGGACCTGATGAGGGATTTGACCATAGGCGGGAATAACTCTCGATGTGAAGGGAGGGGGTGGTTTGGATTTGACTATAAGTGGGAAAAACTCTCGGTGGGAAGTGTGTCCATGTGAGGAAAAGCATTTTAAGATAATGGAGCAAAAAAAATCTTTCTGTTTGCAGGAATTAGTACCAAATCTCGCCCATTATAGTTGCATTTATGCAGGTGTGAAATCCTATGCAACAACAATATGGAATGCAGTAAATCCACATGTTATATGTCATATGTCTAAATAAATTCTCGAGAGTTAGACCTGTGCCAATTTAGTTCTAATTTGAACGTCTGTTTATTATCGTTGTCAAAAACAATGATAGTAACAAGTTCAGATCAAATGCTGGATTTTGCAAGAAAAATTTTGAAAGCACCAATATCTTTCTATCAGAAGATAAACTCAACCCCGAAATTAAATTTTTCCATGTCTGTGAATATCGTCAAGAAAAATTAACAATCACTTGATGATCCAACTTCTAAATCAATGTTTGGTATTTTTTAACCTAGATGTTTATCGATCTTAACAAAGGCGTCGGATTAAGCAGGTAAAATTATCAAAAGTTTAAATATAATCTTAGGGATATATCAAATCGTTTTTACATTACATAAGGCGATGGTAATGAGAAAACATAACACTTTCTGCTGCTTGGCGAGGCCTATGATTCACACGGTTTATCTTGCTTTCAAGTTTACCTCTCAAATATTATTATTATTATTATTATTATTATTATTATTAATACTTTGATTTAAAGTTGGCTGTTCGGAATAGCTAAAAATAAAAGCTAATTAAGGCCAACTATTTACAAAAGGTGTATACAAAGGAAATACATAATAATTACAAGAAACCTAAACCATATATAAAAGTTTTGCAAATCCTACAGTTTCAATGTTTGCATTTTGTTTTCTTAAGATGTTTTTTAAAAAAAGTCAAAGAGACTGAAGTTTTCACTTCTATGGGTAATTTTGCCCATACTCTTTGACCCATGAACCTTACGGTATCTGTACCATAGCATGTGGTTCTCACTTTTGGTAGGTTTAAATTGCTCAAGTTTCTTAGTAACTACGGCATTGCTTTTTCCTCAAAAATTTCTATCATAAACGAGGAATTCAAGTGATTCCTTGTTTTGTAAATTTCAACCATGAGCAACTTTATCAGATGATGCAAATAGAGAAATATTCTTAGGCACATTAAAGTCAATCCACGCTTGAAAACTTTTTCAGGAAGCGAAACAAACATAAATCGAGTACAAGAGCAAATTCACAAGAGATAAATAAATTAGTACCTTTGCAGAATTCTCTCTTGAGCATCTTTTAAAACATCATTTTCAGCTTTCAAGTCTGCAATCGTTTCATCTTTCTAAAATTCAGACAAAATGTTTGCAGCCAAAATAATGTTTATGATACAAACAACGTCAAGTGCATTAGAATTTTCAGTAGTCGCTCGAATTTATAAAATGATTGATAAAGGGGCAGAGAATAATTTAAGTATTAATGTAGAAAATATATGTTCATTTATGGTGTTTTCAGTAATTGGCGTTTAGTCAGACATAAAAAATGGTTTGAATATTCGAATTTCAATATAAGATTAAAATCCTTGCAAATGACAGCAAACTGACCTAGTTAAAGGGCCAAAGCAACTCAGGTGGATGTAGTTCCAAACACATTTTCAATGCAAGAGCTTTTTATCAAAAAGAGGGAAGTCTTTCCAAGCACAATTTCTGATTTGAATGTAAAAGAGGACAGAAATGTTTCAACACAATGTAGCATATGGTATTGTATCTTCTTGGCTTGAGCTCTTTCTTTCAATACATATATACCTTTCCCAGATCGATGCTTAGGTAAATCATGAAACAAAAAATTAAACACCACGTTAAGGCCTTTTGTCTCAACAGTTCTGGCATGGTTAATCTCTAATCGGCGAGTCAGAACGCAGGATTTAAATATGAATAACGAATAACACATCACAAAGGATCGAAGTAACCGTTGCTGCAATTTTGATAGATTGCTACATGAAATATTGACAAGCCAAATCATGTAGGCAAAATTTCATCAAATAAAGGAAAAAGCTTTAAGACACTTGAAACCTCGGATAAAGTCTTTTTCAAGAAATCAGCATGTCGGATCTTGTTTTGCAACGTGGAGTTCCTCGCTTGCTCCTAGTTGAGAAAAATGAGCTTATCGGCTTAAGAGAATATGAATAATCTGTGGAAACGAACATAATCTTCTACAGAACAACACAGGGATTGAGCATTTTCAATCAAAGATGAAGTAAAGTAGAACATTGCAATCGAAGCAACGTAGCCTCAGTACCGTGGAAATCAGCACAGCGAGCCTCGTATCAATGGACTATCTTAAAACCAATACCTTTAAACAACATAAAACTTTACGAGATTGGAAAATAAATTTGTTCCGGAACTTATTTTTGAAGGCAAAGCCCTGTTGTTCAAAAAATATAGTGCATTGGATAGTAACTACATAAATTATCCATGAAATCAAACACGACTTCCATCGGAAACAGCGTTAGATTTTGCACGAGTCGTTGATGATGCATCATCAGTACAACAATATAAAACATGGTTGTTTACGGAATTTCCCTTGCAGAGTGTAGAAAATTGCTTATCCTTCCTCCAGACAATTTGCTCAAGATTTGGAGACCTTCCTTAGAAAATAAAGAAAGTACGGCTGAGCTTTGGCATTGTAATGCAACGGACATTTAGTTTCTTATACTTCAGTGACCTTCCTAACAGACGTTGACAGTAGGACCGTTCAAAGCTTGACAAAAAGTGAATGGGTTTGATCGTAATCAACAGAATAACAATTCAAAGTGCTGTAGCTAGCAAAGACCATAACTGAAAATAGACTAAGAATTTCTTCAAACCTCTTTTAGCTTCAGCGTAAGAATCTCCATTTCATCTAGGGCTTTCTCATTGCTCATTTTCAACTTTTCCAGCATCTGAACGGACGCAAAATACAAAATAAATATCTTGAACGAATTTTCAATTGACTACATACCGTTCAAGAAATATTAAAGTAAGATCAACTCCATAACTACCAAGAAGTGGTAAATGAGACACTTGAATTGAAAACCTAACCACGTCAGCTGGATCGCATACATAAGTTTTAAGAAAATGGCGATCATACAAAAGAACGTCCAATTGGTAGCTTTTTGTTTCAACTTTAAAAAACATTGTCTAGTTTGGTACGATTTACCAAAACATTCAAAATCCACAAAAGTTGTAAATTATCTATACAAAAATTTGTAAATATGATAGAAAAAGTAATTGCAAAGACAGAATAAAAAACATTTTATAACAATTAAGTTACAATGCGGAAGCTCAAAATTTACCGTAATCTTTTTAAAAAAACCAGCATGATTCACTTAAGTTATGAGAGATAACGTAAAACTGCTTATGAAATATTTGCACATTTTACACATCTAAAAAATAAACGATACTCTACATGAACCACCACGTACCTGTTGGACATTATGGAACTTCGATTGCATAATTTCAAGTTTATTTGATTTTTCCTTAATTTCCCTTTCCAGGCGAATTAATTCGACGTTTTCCTGCATACTTGCCCTAAAATAAGTCAGACAGCATTGGCATTATCAAGGCAAATACAGTCAGGGTGAAGTTAAAAATTTGTCATCGATATTTGTCAAAAACAATTTTCAATACAAGTAGCACTAAGTGCGTTTAAATGCAATTATAAGCACCAACAGGATTCAAATTCTAAACATAGTTTTTAATGGTCAAATAATCCTTGTTCAAACATGTTGTAAAATAACTATACTTGCACTAATGTCATTTTTGGTCTGCACATTGTATGTATGTAGAATGGAGAAGAATAATATTTCTTTTTACACGATTCAACCCTTCAGCTACCCTAATACAATATCAATCAAGTATAAATACATTTGTTCAATTAAAAAAAAAGATATAATTTCAATCTAAAATGCTGTTCTTCCAGAGGGTCGTGTTTAAATAGACAAATATGTCAGCTCTTCAAGCACTCCTTTAATTGTTTTTTAAAGCGACAAATAATCGGGAGTTCTCTAATATCAATTGGAACGTCGTTCCAGGCTTTAGGACGAGAGTAGTTAAAACTGTTTTTCACATGCTCTGTATTTGTTCTAGGAATATTCAGATCCCTACAGTACCTTGTTGCAAAGTTTGATTGCGAGGATCTTTGCTGAAACTTATCCCAAAGGCTTTCTGTGCTTAATTTCTTCATAATCTTATAGGAAGAATAATTTCTTCAGAAATGCAGTCTTAAATTAGCAATCTGAAATGGGCTTTATCCAACTTACTTTTTCATTTCGCTTATTTTTGACTCAAAATTAATCTTCTCTTCTTCATGCTCGAGTTGCTTTATTCGACTCTAGAAAAAAAAACAAATGGATACTTAAAAGACATTGGCACTCCTATATTCTTGAATATTCTAAGTATAGATACTTCTACTTTGTAGATGTTAACAGCAGGATCCATTAGAACAGCCGTCGGTGCATTTTACAGACAAATAACTTTTACAGGACATTTTGAGTCATTCGTACAACTTAGGGGCAGCAAAATTGCCCCAGAGCTCAACAAAGTGATCTAAAACAGACAAACTAGCATGTCTTTTCAGAGACACCCACATTAGACTGTATAAGGAAGAAACTTCCCCTTTGATTTGTTCAACCCTTGATTCTAGAGATGAGTCAGCTCTTGGACAAATAGAATGTTTGCCTACAACACTCAATATCATCTTTTAGTCAAGAAAATTTAGCAGAAAAAGCTTTATCCAATCCTCAGAATATTGATACACGTGCCAATCTTGACTTTGGCTAAGCTCAGCTTTTTGTTAAAGGAACTTGGCTACTATAAATGCATCGTAATAATTTTGTACAGATTTCAAAGTATAGAAATAGCAGTTAGCAGAGAACTATCAGAGAAAAAGTTAGCAGAGAAGTTAGCAGAGAAGTAGTTAGCAGAGAAAAAACTTTGATGGTGATAGGAAATTTCTTCAATCTACTTGTACCATGGTTCTGTACAGCTAAAACCACCTGCAAATGATTTCAGTCTAAAAACGCCGCTACTCTTATCGTGTTGTATATGCCTAATTGAATACTAATTAAATGATAAGCGACATAAAACGAAATAAAACCATTTTTGCAGTTTCAAGGATAAAAAACCTGCACCCTGTATACTAATTAAGTATGCAGTCATAATCCTCTGCTAAATCAACTCAAAATTTTAAACAATCCAATCACAAAAACCTTTTCTTTTAGTTTTTCTCGTTCATCTTCAATTGATCGGATTTGTTCATTAAGCGATGCAACCAAATCTTCCCTGTTAAGATAAAGACGCCATTAAAAGCAATAGGTACTTAAGTGGCTTGATCCATCTTTTAATTAATACTAGCCAATCAATAGGCGTGTGCGTGGTATCATTCTCACTGACTAGTCAAATTTCTCCCCATTTAAAAAGGAATTTAAGTCATTTAATTTTAAAAATAAAATGTTTTATTTATCTTAAGACTTTTATTATATTTACTATAGGGTTTAAATATAAATGTTATTCATTTTTAAAGAAATGGTATTGGCAAGGTTAAAATTTTTGGTGCCAGATGACACGTATTCAAGTTTCAGAAATAAGTCAATACAATTACGAACAGCAGAAGCTGCCAAATACAATGCCTGCCAAAACTACTTGGAACATCTAATGACTCTGCTTTTTTCCCCGTTATTTATTACTTGTCATGATTACAATCGCTTCGAAACTACTCCCAGAAATGTTGACAGACAAATATAGGGGATGCATTTACATAAGAAAAAAGCAATTGCTGAAGAAATCCATTTTTACAGATTGTGCATATTGAATTAAAAAAAACTTTTTGATTTTCTAACAAACAGTAAAACGCTTTTTGTCTTTTGATTTTTCATAAAATTATAAATTTCCATTGGTCACACAGAGAAACAATCAAACTTACTGACAAACGTTTTTTTCTTTGTATACTTTGTATAACTTGGAACGATTGGGATTTTACACAAAACTGTTGAAATCCAACATGAACATAATTTCCAATGGCATACACACATTTTAAGGCAATATTAGTTGCAATTTTCTAAAAAAGTTTATTTATGATTGCACAATGCAAGCCTTGAATGAAAAACATAGTCTGTACTTGGCAATCAAACAGTATAAAATTGTTTTGTTTCATCACTTCTCGTCAATGCAAGACACATAAAAAACATCCTTCTTATGCATTGCAATGTAATGCTTCAAGCGTTGATATGAAGTATCTTTTTTAACTTTGAAAAACGTTTTTTTCTCTTTGAGTCTGTTCAAAGTGTTCTTTGAGTCTGGAGGCTGTTCAAAGAGAACAGCCTCCTCGATCTTGTAGGTCTAGAAACACTGTTAAAACAAGTGATTCTGCCATTGGTCAACATCTTTTAGACAACCCAGATTGTGCAAAACTCTATAATGACGACATGTTTCGGATAATTGGCAGAGCCCGGTCGTCCTTCCATCTAGCAGTTTTGGAGTCAATCTACATAAAAACGAAAAAGCCGCCATTGTGTAGACAAAAGGAGTTCGTTTTCTCTCTTGGACTCCATTGGTAATTTTTCTTTAGGCTCGCGGCACTGATTGGTCAACTATACCGGTCTTGTGCTTGCCTTTTTCTGATTGGCCTATTTCGATCCACAACTGGGTATATATTTTTCCATCGTGTTTTTTCGGATCCTATTCTGACATTTTATGCTCTGAGGAGTGTCAGACGAAAAAGCTTTTAGTATGTCGTAAAATGTTTGCTTTTTTCAAAGCCATTTTCAAATTCTGTACAGCAAAACAAATTGTTCACTTTTTTAACTTGTTGTTCTAAAAAACTATGTTAGATTTGCTCAGTAGCAGAATACCTAGTATGTTTAAAAGTAGAAATCTATAGAAGTTTCCACACGGCGTATAGTATTGCAATGCGGGAATTTGGAGAGTAAATTACTTACAACTCTCTCTTCTCTATACGCGTCTCTTCAAGCAGGCTGTGTCCGTATCTGAAATAATACCAAATGAATATGGGTTTAAGTGCTCATTATGGCAAAAAATCTGGTTGATAAATATGCAGATATTAGCAACAAATATGCTTTCTTCACTTCAGATTTCAATATCTTTGAAGTAGTGAATTTAAATTTAACGACTCAATGAAATATTGAAATGACTAATAATTTTAATTCAAATGATATTTTACAGGACTAGTGAATTCCATAGTATGAATGTGTGTAAGTAAAATCAACCAATATGTGCCTAAATGTTTGATGTAAAGACGATGAAACACAAAGCAAAACCAAAAGATTTCGACAGCTCCATATACCAAAAGCCTAAACTTTCTAGCAATGGAATGCAGTTCTGTCATGTAATTTTTGTTAAAAAGCAGTTGAAGCAAGATTGGTGATCCTTACCTAGGCTGTGGAAGCAAAGGTTGTGGGGTTCTCGAAGATAACCTATAAAATTAAATATTATTAAAAAAAAAATTTCAAAGAAAATAGACGGTATAAACTGTAAGTTACCATATGAAAAAAAATTTCAAGCCAAGTTTACTAACAAAGCAAATGACCTAATCCTGCAAGTTACATATTATTATAACTTAAGAGGCTGCATGTCATATTTGAAAAGCAGTGCAGTATCTGGTCAGGCTGGTCTTAAATCGTTGATAAAGTTTTAGCTCTAACAAAATTGAGCAACATCTGTGGTGGGTAGTGCCTAGAGGAAAGTACACTTTTCAAAGCTTGATGCGGTAGAGAGGCCAGTTACTTTTCGCTATATTTTTTATCCACCAAATGCAATCTATACTAACGGTAGTGTCTGTTGGAGCAAAAACTTACCCTAAGCAAATAGAATTATGAAATAATGAATAATAATTAATGATTAAAGTGCATAACTATAAGACAATATTATATACACTTTACAATTTAAAACTATTACATAATATCATAAACTAATTTAAATAAATGAGTCTTTAATGACGATTTAAAATTATAAATATTGTCAACAGCACGAATTTCCAACAGAAGAAGAAGGGGATAGTAATTTATCTCTCTCCGTCCCAACACAACCCCAAATTGTCCAACTCGATAACACAGGGCTTTATTTGAAGCAGTTAAGGGTGATTTTACGACCTACTACCAGCATAATTTATCTGTACAATTTTTAATCAACCGTGGCAATATCACACACATAAAAAACCAAACGAGACAAAGCTAAACTTACTTTTGCTCCATTTGCCCTTGAACACGCATCTGTTCCTTGATCCTCTGCTGCCGTGAAGGCGATCGAGCTTGCATTATCCCCTTTGAAAGAAAGATTTCGAGAATTTCTAAAGTCTTGTAGAAGCTGTCAAGAACGTAAATAAGTGAGGGGAAAAAACATCTTCTGCCTTTCAAAAAAAACCATAAAGCTCAATGTCAAACCCATCTGTCTGACCATTGGAGTTGCCGTTGAAATTTGCTGTTTCTAATTATATTTATGATAATGTATCCATTTAGCTGAGGTCTCCTTGGTTTGAGCCACTGACAAAAAAAGATAAGCAAAACTTCCCAAATTATGAACACATGCATTTCTTAAGCCTAACTATTATTTTAGTTAAGCTCATGGTGGTCACAACTGTTTACGAAAATACTAACGCCATGAAAGAACCAAAAAGCCCTTACAGTTTGAACTCTTGGTTTGACGTTGTCATATGGGGTCTGCTTCTTGCCTTGAGTCTGCAGTTGTTGCTTTGTAACTGTCAGCTGGAAAGGTTAACAAACGTTAGAATTTTTTAATCAAGTGTCCAATGGAATCAAAATTATCATGAAAATATCTAAAAAATTATCCACTAAAAATAACTCTAAGAATTGGCCTGGATATTTTAAAAACATATTTTATAGAAATAAAAAAAAATTGCCATCATAAGGATTCATAATGCTACTTGTAATTTCTAGCTAAGGTCTACTCAATTTACATTCTTGTGATAAATTTAATATTTTTTTTCTTAAAAGCGATTTCCTTTTGAATCGAAGTTCATTTGTAACTAAAAGTTCTTCGCATGCCAGCATATTTAAAAGATGTATTTGAGTGTTTGCTGATGGTCTAGAAAGTTAAACAATAAGGTAGGATTTGTGGTAGATGTACAGCTGACCTTGTTCTTTAGAGCTTCGTTTGTTTTGGTTAATTCTCTAATCTGAGCCTGAAGATCTTCAATAAACTCTGCAGTTTCTGCGTCTCTCCTTGAAACTGGAACATGAAAAGAGGAACGTATGAATTTGGATAAGCTTCTCCTGTAATTGTCAGTGTGGTAACAAAACACTAAAATCCAGTTGAAATTATTTGTAGCATCTTGTATTTAACAATCTATATTCATTAAACATGGCATTTACTTTTTCACCTGAGTCGTTCAGAATGATTAAAAAAATTGGAATACGATTTAGCGGCTGATAGTACACAAAATTTAGGAACACCTTGTTATCAAATTTGAATCCTTCTTCTAAACAAAAGATTTTCAATGAACATCTCGAAATTGATTATAATTGACACAAACAATCAGAAATAAGAATAAACTAAAAAGGCTTGCAATAGAAAATACGGCATGGTTCTTTTAGAAAATCACAGGCAATGTAAGAATCAAGCAAAATCTCTAAAAATTACTCAGAAAAATTCTTACAACAGGGGAGTAGTATGATGGAATCATGGCAGACAATTAGTTAACTTTTAAATAAATGCTCAAATATTATCAATGTGATAGCACACAGATCCTTGCCAAAATTTGTCTGGCAAACAGAAAATGGTTGACGGTTTATTTTATACTGTTAGAAAACCTTAGATGCAGATATTATTCCTACAACAAGTCTGAACTTGTCAGGAAAATTAACTTCAGAGTAAGCAATAAGAACATCAATGTTGCAAACATAAACAAAGCAATTGAAAAGATCAAAATAAAAAATATTTTTGCAGCCAGCGCAGGAATGGATAAGATCAAAATAGAAAAATATTTCTTAAAAAGGGGGATTTCTTAAAAAAGGCAATCCAATATAATTTCATAACCTTGGTACTAATACTTCTACTGAGAGAAGCAACTTTTTTAGAACTTCGAAAAAAGCCAGTGTGAGAAATGAATCAATTTATAAAGCGTGAGAAAAATCTAAGACATTCATTTATCCACCAATTTCTTTGCTACGTATCCTATCGAGCTGTTTGAGAAACTGGTTTTGAATACATAGGTGAGAATTTTTCCTGTTATCTGACAAGCCTTGTTTCAGGGCTTGTTCCAACCATTCATTGCCTTCTATAATGCACTGATATCTTGTATTCAGACACAAATAAATGTATGCTATCTGACATGGTCTTTATCGATCTCAAAAACATATTCGATACGATGAATCATAAAACCCAATGAAAAAACACTAGAGCCTAGTCGGTAGACCTCTCACTTGGCTTGAGTCTTACCTTACAAACAGAGGGCAGTATTGTCGAGTCAATAAAATTTTCCTGATTTCTCGCACAGAATAAGCAAACTAAAATGATCATTTCTCTGAAGCTTCACGGGCAATAGGTTTGCTAAAGCCTATTTTTCAAGTGAAAATGCTACAACTCTGTACATAAGCATTGTTCAGCTCCACATTCAATAATACTGCTCTGTCTGGGGCCGTAACGATTCTACAGGTATCTTGCAGCTACCGAGGGTTTAAAACAGAACAAGCAAACCTTTGATACAAAGATGAGCTAACGATTCAACAATTAAATTGACAGAAAAATAGAAAACATGGCGCCTCAAGCATTTAGCCCATATTTGTTTTAGCAATAACTTTGTCGAAAATGAAGTAACAAAACTTGATTATTATTCCTTTAGAAGATCCGTGAGTGTTTAATATTATATATTTATCTCAGGTGGCCTTTTCTTTATTTCCCGGAGGAATGGGCTTTATATCATCGAGACGAATTATTTGTATGGGCAGTGTAAAAATAGCAAAATAGTTGAAATAGAGCTCATTATTGTCTCTTGAGAGTAAGGTATTGCTTGAAACATGTAATATTTCTAAAAACTATTTTTATTTTATAAGGTCACTGATATGCTACAGCTTCAGAATTAAATATAATAGCAGCTTCAGAAGATATGCGCGATGTACTGTTTTAGGAATGATAAAATATTGACAACCACTGCTGGTAAAATTTTACTAACCTCCATCTTGTCCATCAATTTTTTTTTTATCTTTGAACAATCTTAAAAGCTTGGTTGCCATCCTAAAACAAGAAAATCATGGAGAAATGAAATTAAGCGAATCAAAAGAACAAGGAAACTACAGGAAAGATTTTTTAGACATGATTGGAATGATTAAGATGACAACGCAGAATTTAATATAGATACTGTGACTGATATGAGGCATTTCTAGCGTTATCTTGCAAAATATGACACCATTCACTAACTTTTTTGGAAGCAAACAATTGAAGAATGACAAATTTTAAGACATACCTAAGCTTATTCTCTAACATTCTTCAGAGTATGAATGTCAAAATTATGATCAAATTTGTTGAGTTCAAAAATATGTACCCAGTTGTGGGTCGAAATAGGCCAATCAGGAATGCGAGCATGTGATAAAGATGATCATTGATAACGACTGCAAGTTCAAACGAACTGCATAACTTAAAGCAATGTAGATATATAGCTGTATTCCAGTAAATTAGAAGATGATGATTACTTTATTTTGATGTTCAGGTCTTATGCTATTTTTTTTTCAGTTACATTCTGTTTTTGTTATGCTCTGTTTCAATATTATGTTTTGTTTGAATTTTATGATCTGTTCTTGCATTATATTTAGGTAACACTATCTCTTACAAACCCTTTCACATCTATGATATCTTTAGTTTTCACTCCCATCTACAGTCATGTCAATTTTTCACTGTGTCAAATACATCACAGTTTAAATTTCCTACAATAAGATAGTGACTTTGAACAATGATACAAATTTAAAATAAAACTGACTGCTTCATCTTTTCTTCTTGTGTTCTTGTCAATTTCTTCAATTCCTTGGGATAAAAAAATTATGTTTAAAAAATTTTTTGAGAGATTCTTTTTTTTGCTTTATCAAAATTAGAACTGTTTCTGGCACTCTAGATTTTTTTGCCTATATCAACTACATCTACATCTACATTGATACTGAGCAGGACCAAGTATCTGTATAATGCTCAGAGTAAGCAGCTAAGAGGCAGGATGACTGACGTTTTCCTTTTTCACAAAAAGTGACATAACACAGCTACGAGCATCAGTATCAGTCAAAATGACAAAAAAATCCAACAGAGGAAAAAGATTCAGAAATTATTAACTTAAGGTGAGTGAAGTGAAGCAGCTTACAACATGTTCTTCTCTAAGTCTGAGATATCTGTCTTCTAGGTCCTGTCTGCTGAGAGCTGCAACAATTTGTCTTTCTTTTGCTTCACTTATATTTTTTGTTGGTGCTGTTAAAGAAAAAGCCAGTAATTAATCTATAGTTTTGCATTGGATAACTCTAGCAACTTATTAAAAGTGAATAGCAGCTGTCTGCCAAGCAACATTTGGCTAGCAGGTTTAATATAGAGTGGATGTCTATGGGAAAATTGTAATTTAGGCTCTCAGTCTAAATCTATCACTTAAATTTTTCTATGGCTTCTAAAATCAGGCATCTAACAGAGGTTGAGCCAATATAAACCTTCAGAGGCTAATACACTATTTGAGTTGGAAGTAATTATCTTCACTGTAATAACATGATCTGGTGTACCTTCACAATATCAGGATAAGCAAAATATAAAAGATACCTCTTGGTACTGGCACATCTCTTACAGGCATCTCATCAGCTGTTGGATCTTCTAAATTCATATTGTGATCTTGATTTGTTCAACTTTAATCAAATGTCATCTGAAAATTTTCAGCAGGGAGGTATGCAAATAAGCATTGAGCTGATTCAAACTAAACCAAGAAAGATTGAAGTTAAAAAGCAAATCCAAATATAAGATAATGTTTATAAATGTGTGGGACACAAGAATTCACACTTTCCATTTGCATCTTCATGAATGATATTTCATAGTATAACTGAAATGTTCAGGTACGTAAATAAACATCATTTAATGTTAATATGAATTTTTATACTAACTAAATTTTGGATGCACAATTTTTCAAATTCTTAACAAATTAAGCCTAAAATGTAAATATCAATTCTTTAGCTACAACTAACCTTAGTCCATAACATCAAGACCTTTAAATTTTGAAATAAAAAATTGTACAGTCAAATACTTGGGCAAATTTGATTATAATTAAATTACTTTCTGTTTTTCCACTATTCTTTGTAAGAATCTATGAAGCAGTGTACAAGAATTTATTATAAAATGAGGTGAGGTACAAACATAGTTTGGAATATAGTTTCAAACTTTGAATACCTAAGCAAAGATGTTGAGGTTTTAGTTTTGTATAGAGGACAAACATGACAAAAATTATGACAAAGGGACATGTGGAATTTTGATAACTATTAATGATTGATTGAATTTACCCTTCTGCCACCACTCACAGTTGTCAAATGTTGTGTTATTGTATTAAAGGATAATGGACTTTCACACCTTCAGTTAAATTGTTTACGGCAATATGATTTAGTTGTATTCAGTGACTCAAGAATAAGAAGTTTAAAATGAAATACACGCATCTTTTTACCATGACCCGAGTGTTAACATTTATAATCAGAATATATTACACAATGCTCCTGGATCCTATTGAAACCTTTAGAACTAATGGATCACATGTGAATATCAAAAATATACCCTTAACTGTAAAAACAAACCAGTCTATATATAATAAAATGATACTTAGTTGGGACAACTTAGAACTTAAGTCTTGACTCAAATTTATGTAAATTTCACTGTTCAAAGTTTGATATCATCAATCAATATTTCCAAGTAGCTTATGCCTGAAATCTCAACATTGATGACCTGGGTCAGCATCAAAAGTACATTGGTATTTTATACATCAAATAGCCAAGTGTTCAACCTTCTGTAGATTTGCTCATACACAGCTGGCACTCATCATAGGCCTACTTGGGTTTTTCACTCATTTTTCATCTTTCTTTATATCCAGAATGGTAATGAGCAAAATATATTTTTGTTGTTTGCTCATGAAAGCTCAAGCAAGTATCACAAGACAGCCAGTAGACAGACATACCAACAAAATTTATACTGCCACTAACCTATAAGGAATAAATAGGCCTAGTCAGTTTTACATTTGTGCGCTTCACAATTGAATGGCGATTGTACACCACAACTTGGCTAAAAAACTGGTAGAAATTTGGTTGCTACAATCCATTGGCCTCACTGATAAGAGCTGAGAATAAGGTAAAGCCCCTCCAAAGCAAATTTTGTGGCTTTCTTTGCTTGGTAATACCGTAACAATATGATTTACTCCAGCTACATTTATAAGCTGCTCATAAACGAAAAGTGTTAAGAAGCTTACTAAATACCTTTCGTTTCAACAGTCTGCTCCTAGTCTCTAAAATGAAACTTCTAATTTCTCCATCTGAAACAATTTCAGCTAAGCAAAGGCTCCATTTTGAAAACCTCAAACAACTGTCAACATCAACAACAACCACAACATATTGTAACAAAGGTGTCGGTCGGTTGGCAACTGGGGGGGGGGGGGGGGTGCGGCAGACAATTGCTTTGAATTCAGGATAGTGAACCCCCAACAAAAGGAGTAGACTGTATAGCTATGAGACAAGGAACCCCTACCTTCTGATTCTGAGCCTCGTGGCTCTCAAAAATGTCCCCTTTCTTTTGTAAATGAATAAGCGTTTCAAAAGCCACTGAAATACAGTACTTGATTGACATAGATATCCTGTTTTGGGTTCACCTTAGTGAAAAGTATATATTACTGATAATATATAAAGCTATTGATGCACTTCCATTGCAGTTTTTGATTTTCTTTCGAAGTCCCATATTTCTTTTCTCGGATTCTACGTTGTTGTAAAATTCTAATTTTCCTTTGAACATTTATGATTGCGACCAACATCAAGCATAAAAAGGGCTTCACGACTAGAGTATACAAAATTTCCGTTCATTGGTTAATAGCAGACGTTTTATTCTTGCTGTGCCCTTCCTTTTCTGACTCCTAATCAACTTTCTATTGAATCAAGACATTCGATATTTAGAACAAACAAATAAAAAAGTTTAGATTTTGTCGTTTATTTCTGTCATTTGTTTCGCTATTTTGCTGTTTCGTTGAAAACTTTCATATTGCTGATTTTAAAGTTTTCATTAGTCATGATCACAACCAAACCAGAGGAATGGCAACCAAGAAATGTAGAGGCATCATAACTATGAAATGCTACAAGTCTGTATTCTATAAAATATCTTCTACCAGCAAAAGATCGAACTACATTCAGACATCTGTAAGAATTTACTCCGCCAAGTATAATGTTTAGATTAATTTTAAACAAATCATACCAATACACACATCAGAAACATGCCAATTACGCCTAAAGACAAAAAGAGTCCCTGAAAACATTTTCTTACGATGAAACGATTTTATCGTCCCCCTGAAACGTTGCGCATGCAAAATTATCACAGAAAACCATGTTGCATCTTCAATCTCAATTAAAAAACCAGGATATAAAAGCATAACTGACAAACGTAGCATTAAGGCAAATAAAAATATGGTAACAAGGCTCTAAAGGCCCCACAGTGGCTGTTATTTGATAAATTAAATTGTGTGGATAACCGACGCAGGGTGAAAAAAACATTTCAAAATGGCGGCTGATAGTATCCTAATCAATATACAGAAATATACATTAAATTCAAATTACCAAATGGTTTTCATTTACCGCTAACACCTGGTGGCTTTAATTGAGGATTCTGAACTTATATTTTAAACACCAAAAAAATTTTATGAGTATGAATAGGGAATAAAGCAAGATCTTAAAGCAAGGCTAAAAAATAGGCCTATGGGAGTTTTGGTCAAAGATACCAAAAAATGGGATTTGCACTGATGATACAAATCGTCTTGCGTTAATCAATTAGAAATCATTTGCCTAAGTTACAAACAAAATTGAATTTTTCATTGAGATATCAACTTCTAAAATACGATTGTTGGATATCGCTAAGCGAGACAGCCAGGTAGCAAAATATTTTCTAGGTATTTAATAACATTAATTACTGCGGCCTACTGACGGCAGACACCACAACAAAACTGCCTTAAGGCTGCTGATTTTATTGACAAAACTGCGGCGAGAACCTTCCATTGGCATGCTGTCATACAAGGCCATAAATATGGCTGTAAGTGATAATGGCCAAAGGTGACCAACACAGGAAATGGGACGTTCCAGTTAATGACATAATTTCTAAGAAAGGGCGCTTAAAATGCGATAAAACTGAAAGATTTACTTAAGGTCAAATGCTCAATTTCAACTGCAAACGGATCGATGTATACTATTCTGAAACTACCTGACAAAAAACAAATATCGAAAAAACAAACATGTATCATGAAACTTGACGAAATAAACTTGACGACTTGCTGCAAAACAGGCGGCAGTTATGGATAAAATTATCTAGGGTGTTGGTAGATGCAATGCTCCTTATAGGTAAATAATGGATGTTTATCTTATTTTTAATGCTTAAATCAAAATTATAGTATACTACAACACTTCTTATGAACGGTACCGTCGTTCCGCACGGCCAATTTGCCGTTGGGCGCTTCGGCACTGTTTTTGTCATTTCGAGTTTCGCTACTAATCTTTGAGTTCGCTTCAGCTGTTTTGTCTAAACTTTGTGCACCGCCGGCATCCTTCTGCATAGGCGAGTCTACTTCTGGTTGCGCCACCGGAGCGTCTAAAACGAGAGAGTTGTGAATTCATAGGAAAGATTTGAATTTAAAGAAGTAATAAAGAAGTATTATGAAAACATTTAAATTCTTTTATCATTATTCCCGTCAGTCATACAAGCATTGTTAAAAGGAAGCCTTTGAAAAAATAAATGATTTTCCAAGGGTGCTACAGAATAAAATTTTCATATAAGTATTGACAGAAAAATAATAAATGCAGGTATTATACAAAACAACACAAAGATAAAAAACTAAAGGGTGTGGATAAAAAATCAAAGCACCCGGCGTCTAAAGATTTTCGCCGAAATTAGTTCGAAAAAACAATGTTCATTCAAACTAAGAACTATATGAAGCCTGAAAGCAAAATAGCAAGAAGGACTGAATGATCTTAAACGTCTATGCTCCTTTTCAAAAGTATAATAGACGATGTTTTGTACCTAAATAGGCCTACTTTTAAAAGTGCAGTCAGCCAGTAGTTGTCTGGGTAGATTGCAAAGGCTATATAGTATATACAATATTATACAATAATATTATAGTATATACAGCAGGCAGGTGAAGACTGAAGAGAAACGTACACAGTCACAAAGACCAATCCCATTTGAAGACGTTATAGGACTGTCTCGTTTTGATTTTTTGTTGATTTACTGCAAACACTTGGTGCTACAGGCATTAGGAAAGTTGGAAGCCTGTTAAGCAATGCTGTTATGTTCTGAAGCAATTAGAAATGATAACAAAGACAGAAGCAAGGTGTGTCGAAATCAATATACATTCCTGACGGCTGTGAGCCCGAGGAGGAGGTTATCCAACAATAAAGTAGTTTGAGGAAGGCCTATCTATACCTTGAGAAGAGTTTATATAGTGATAAGAATTTACTGTTGTGCTTCAACTTTTAATTTTTCCTGACAAAGCGTACAGACCAAACTACCGGTGATTTACTCAAAAGAGCACTTTTCAAAAGACACAAGGAAAATGTTGAGATATGTAAAGGGATAAAACTTCATCGGGAGGACAGGTTGAAGCGTTTTCTGAATTTTTATTACAATTCACAATCTTGCTCAGATGGAATCCTTTGTTAATTGCTATTAAGTATAACAAGTAGAAAATAAACTAAAATAAAACCTGCTGTCGGGCTTGCAATCTTCCTATACGACACAAGATGTGGCACTGTTGCGTTGTCTTTTTTGCTCTCTGTTATCGTTATACTGACTTTACTCTCGTCAACAGGGGCATCCCCCTTGATTCCGTTGTTTCTCTTCTCTTCGTTCACTTGATTGATAGCAGGTGATGCCTGCTCGTTGCTTGAATATTCCACAGATTGGCGAGAGACCGATGGAGGCCGAAGTGGGGCTGCAAATAAACCTGCTTTTGCAGAATTAGATGGAGTATTTTGTCGTTCAGGAGGTTCCGGAGTTTCAGCAGAATTCAGTTTAATACTGTTTCGTTTTTGCTCATCGTCATCTTCTGCCTCGCCCTAGAATTATGACGCAATTTAGCAAAATCTCATACAAAACACGATGAAATCCAAAAAGATACAAGTTTGGAAAGCATAAAGGCAACTCTACCTTCTAGGTAATAAAACAATTCTTCAAATTGAATATCACTGTTACACTGGTAAGTTTTAAAAATGCTACAGCAACTACGTAGCTGTAGGTGTCGGCTAGGGGAGGGCAAACTCGAGCAAGAACCATATCTCAGGGGGCAGCTTTAAAACAAGAAAACAGATATATAACGAACAGATATATTTGGACAAAATCAAGGTCATGGAATTATAAATAAGCCAAATTTTCAAAATATCATATTTGAAAAAACTGTAGCCAGAGGGAGCAAGCTATTGTCAAAATTTTCATTTGGGGGGCGCAGCCCCCCGTGCCCCCTCCTGCAGCTACGTGGCTGCGCTACAGTCAAAAACATATAAAGCTGTTTTACTTGAAGGTAGTTATCAGCTGAAAACTGCTGTCTGTGTAGCTGTATCGAAACATCTTTTATTTCAAAAGGTTACTGTGTTTTTTTGGCAAGGTATGAATGCAAATCATTATCACATCTGGCTGTGAGATACTGCCGTGGCGCGAGGTGGGCCAGCGATGGGAAAGGTGTTACAACTTTATTTAAAATGAGGTTTCAAAAGATAACAAGGAAGGAACATGTGGTCAACCGATACATGCAACGGAATGCTTTAAACGGCCAAGTCATTATAGGGATCGGAAATGTTTTTCAATGCATATACAATTTATGTTCCTAAAAACAAATTACATTATAAAAATAACCATCGTCGATGTACGAGAAAAGCCATCGAACATATCTCCACTTTTAATATTTGGAACGTAAATGGCTGCATAAAATATTTCTCGGCAATATAAATAAAATCATTTGGTTTAATTTTTTACTTTACTGTGCATGGGGTGTGATTTCACAATGAAGAAAACATGAGAAATTTAAGAAGCTCTCTCAATGTCATAGTTAAAATAAAATTCAAGACACTAAACCTGGAGAATCAAAAGCTAACCAAAGCTTTAATCGATGATCTGTTTTTATTAAATAAAGAATAAATCACCAATCTATACTCACCGCATTTATCATTACATTCATTACTTCCGGCTTTTGGAAAAATCTTCCTTCACTTTTTGCATCATTTTTTGATGTAAGGTGTTTGTCTACCAAGCTCAATCTTCGTACACAAAGTCTAAGGAGTAACAGATTATTATTAACTAAAATTAAGAAGTAAAATTATTGTTAACTAAAAGAATATGTTAACCTTTCAGTGGTTTCCAGTTGAGATACAGAAGCCATAAATATCGTTATTGCATGAGGCAGATAAATGTGGATCAAAACATCAATAACATAACATAACATAACATAACATAACATAACATAACATAACATAACATAACATAACATAACATAACATAACATAACATAACATAACATAACATAACATAACATAACATAACATTACATAACATAACATAACATAACATAACATAACATAACATAACAACAAACTTAGAACAAAACACACTTACGTTCTTGAGCTGCTACTCTGAGTTCGCTTTACAGACTTCTGAATCTTACGCCCTGAATTTTTCAGCTCCTCCATAATTTCAATGAGCTCTATGTCTTCTGTCAAGTCTAAGAAAAATATTTTTACTATTAAAACTAAATATTAAAAATATTTAAATAAGAAATTTTTACTCTGATGAAGCCCTGTATGCTGGGGCAAAATATTAGTATATTCCTTAAATTTAATTTATTTTGAACATTTTATCTCGTGACATTGGATTCTCGTCGTCGTATTGCTTTGTTCCTGTATATCTTTTGTAACAACACTCATTGCAAGATTCACAGAATCGGGCGGACAGTCTATCCTGCGGTTCTTCCTTCTTACACATAAGAAAAATATGCCATCTCTATGACAACGCTGTCAAAATCAACATTGAATGGTGGATAAAAGTTTCCCTTCCAGCAAATCAAGGGCAAACTTGAATTCTTCTGTAAATATATTAAGATAATTTTGCTGATTGGAAACTGAACATGGGTGCTTTTACATTTGAAATACAAGGTTATGACAAAATAAATATACGAAATCAAAACAATTTATGTCAAATTGAAAAATAAATTAGTTAGAAATTGTACCTATGACAAAACTTCTGCAAACATCTAATGGAAAATCTTGAAAATTGGATATCAAAAAATTACTTAGAAATGTGCAAAAAAAATAACCAAAATTGACTTACCAAAGGGAGTTTCATTGTCATTATTTTTCGCATCAAGATCTGCACCATGACTGAATAATATTTCAATTACAGCATCCTGGACAAGTAAAATTTCAATAGCTACAGTGTTTTGGAAAAAATGTGTTTCTCAATGCATAATAGCTTAAATTTCAAATAAATCAAGTTAAATGCTTGTGTTTTTACTTTAAATTGATTTATTATTGTTTTTGCTAGTATTTCAAAGTACTTAAGTAATATGCAAGAATTAAAATCAGAACCACAGAGAATTAACAGAAATAAATTCTGATCATTTAAAAATGACTTCATATTCAATTAAGTTTGCACATGATGTCTTGTAACAAAAAAATCTCAACCTAAAAGGCTTAATTGAGAATTGACACATTTCCACTTTTATCGATGTTTATATTATCTTTGAATCCTGTAATGCTATGACTGTTTTGTGCAGAATATGTTGGTATTTCAACATTGCAAACCTCTGATTTCATATGTACATATTAATATTGTTAATTCCAATAAAATAATATTCTTTTCGAATAGCAATGTATTGAAAAGCTACAACATAGAAATATGAATAATCCAAAAAATAATGGAATAATGAGCATTAATGCTTTTTAAATGTGTTACTTATAATTAAACACCATATTGGAAATCTACTAAATTTTCTTATATACAACATGATATATACATGAATATTATCAATATGGTATGATTGTCTTCTTAATGTTTTGACAATTCCTATTTTCAGCTGTAGACTGAATTACAAATAAGAAAGACTTGTACAAAGTCATGTGAACAGAAATACTAACATGACCCCAGCAAGCAGCAGCATGTACTGGCTGCCAACCATCTTTGTCAGTAACATCTAATTTTGCACCATTATCTAGCAGAAACTCTATTACATCTATGTAGCCATTGGCTGCGGCTATGTGCATCTGAAACAAAATAATTCATCATGTGTACTTAAAAGATTCAGCTAAAGATAATACAATCAATCCTGCTTTGATAAAAAAGCCATGTTTTAACAAGCCAGAGATTAATATTTCAAACTTACTGGAATATCTTATATCATAGTACATCAGCATATTATACAAACACTCTAAAAATGGTTTG
Organism: Rhopilema esculentum; assembly: GCF_057945365.1. Lineage (NCBI taxonomy): Eukaryota > Metazoa > Cnidaria > Scyphozoa > Rhizostomeae > Rhizostomatidae > Rhopilema > Rhopilema esculentum. Next base: position 2,148,517 of record NC_142818.1, read on the forward strand.
ATAATGAATTATACCATTTTACTAAACAAAACAAGCAGCTAGAAACAAAAAATAAATTATACCAAAAGAAATATAAATATAACAAAAAGATAATATTATTTAGGCAGAAAAATAACCAAAAGAGAATGAGCCAAGATTTTCTGCCTGTTTGTAAATAAACATTGGGCACATATTAATTTATCTTTTTGTGAAGTTACCGAGTGTGGATATTCATCTATCATTTTCAGGCAGAGAATAGTAAACTTCAAATCAAATAGAAAATTTAAACCCTATTAAATTAACTTAAGGCAAACAACATTAACCTAAAGAACATGTCTTGTTCTTTTGTTATGATATACAGGAACATAAATTTTAAAACATATAATCAATAATCAATTTTTGAGTTTTGGCAGAAACTCAACTAAAAGCAAAACGAAAGTGTCCCAAACAAAAAATTATATATTAAATAATGATAAAATAACAATAGGAAGTGCTAAATGAGCTTATTATAGATCCCAGCATGACTTTTTCTTTTCTGTGTGACAGTACTCATAACAATGCATATTGTGGCGACACAGCACCTTACAAATCTGATTCAGCACTGAATTTGTTATTTGATCATATCGGCTCAAAAAACTTACTGCAGTAGCTCCAGTTTCATCTTTTAAATCAAGATCTCTTCCTTTTTGAACACTTTCTCGTAAATCAAGTAGCATTTCCTCTGCAACTGCATTGCGAATGTTTTCAAGTTGCTCTTCTGTGTAGCCTAACAGAACACCCATTTTCTATGAGACATGTCACATCTAGTCCAAGCTCCTAATTTTCTTACATCATATAAAAATTTTGAAGCTCTGCATTGCATGAATACTATTTCACTATTTAATTCAAAACATTTAAGTGTTTGATTGCTGATCAGTAATTGTATGCAAAAATTCTTGCTGTAAACACTATATACATTTTACAGCACTCTCTGTGGTACCTCATCACATTTTATCATACAAGCTTTGTAACCAATTCACAAACTAGTTAAATAAAAATAATACAATTGATGAAAAAATGTGATGAACTCAAAACCTTTTATAGTCCAGTCGCTTAAGATGAAAATTGTGACAGACTGAAACAAAGCACCAAACCTTCCATTCAGTAGTTAACTTAACAAAACTTTGGTGTTAGCTGTAAACACATGTAGGGAAAAACCTATTTCTTTTACTCAAGCCATAGCATTAAGATAAGGAAATGCTAGCAGGATTGTTTTGAAGATTCGTCTCCCGAATAATCTAATTTTTTGCTTGCGCTTGACAGTTGATTATGAAGTAAAGCATGGTAAAGGAAGGATGAATTCTTGTCAAATGATGACAAGAAAATTGCACACTCTGGGCGAGTTTGAAAAATAGCATGTCAATGAGTAATGACAATGTAAAACTTCGAGTTGCAAGGGGTTTTTAGAAAAGAGGACAATACTGTCACAATTTTCTTGGCAAGCAAAAGAAAAAATGAACTTATGTTGACATGTGATTTTTGTTGTAATGATTAAAGTGGTTTTTATAACAATATAGCCTAAACATTTTGATTTAGCAGATGATTACTAAAGTTCTTAGGAAACCTTCTTAGCTTTGAAAATGATTTGATATAATTCAGCTATGAAAATAATTTTTCAAAATTTAATGCAGTTGTATAGAAAATAAATTTGGGGAAAGTATCTGCAAGTCAGCCCCATCTGTTGCTTTAGAAAATCAAGGAGATAAACTGAACTTCACTGAGTAAAATTATTCTTAGCTGAAAGGAAGCAACATCGCTAAATGGGGAGTGTTCCCCATGCCCCCAGGTATCACCATGAAAAGTTTGGTGCTTTGTTCTATTCTGTCACAATATGATCACAAACTTGAGTTAAGCGACTGGACTATTAAAGGAACAAACAACAAAATTGTCTTATTCCACAAAGTTCTGAAACAGCACACACAGGCAGACTGCTTGACTTTAAATGATATGAAAATCAAAACATGGGAGAAAAGATACCTTTTTCTGTCATAGCATTGTCAAGATATACTTCAATATCTTCATTTTCATCCACAAGATCAATAGGCATGTTCCCATCAGCATTGATTGCAACCAGGTCAGCTCCATTGTCACCAAGGATTTTCACTAAATCATAATTTCCACAAGCAACTGCAGCATGCAATGGTGTCCAAAAATCAGCATCTTTAACATTTAAATTGGCACCACCTGCCACAAGGACATGCACTACCTCTTCACAATCTTCAATCACTGCCTAGAATCCATAAAACATATATGTCATTCTAAATAAAAAGTTCTTTAGTACTTTCAAACTTAAAAAATGATTACCAAGAACAGAAACAATTGATAGACTCTATTAAGACTTCTATAATTCATAAAGATAAAGTGACTATATTGGCCAAACTTTAAAATTTTTCTTCATGGGAAGAGATTTCCCTGAACTTCAGTTCAAGATTTGTGGTACCATATCATTTATAATCAACCACTGGAAGCATGTGTGATAAGACACTTAAAATAAATCTATAAATGAACACAAAAGGGTAAACTATGAACCAACAAAGAACTTGGCTGAATATTAACCTTGAAAAATACAGAAATTAATTGGCAGTTACCTGATGTAAAGCACTTAAACCATCCAGATTTTGTAAATCTGGGCTGATTCCTTGCTTGATCAGTCTTTCTACTGCAATGGAATGATAGAAATTGATTAATATAGCAGACCATTCTTTCATTTTTTTTCAACTTAGTCAAAAAAGAACATAAGCCTATTTGGTGTATAGAACAGGGTAGTTTTAAGTTTCTACTCAAGCAACAATTCAAGCAACAATTCAAGCAAAAATTCAAGCAACAAGCACTTGATGACAAACTGGTAAACAGTAATGTTCATTAAGACAGATTAAGTATAATCTTCAAGGTTAATTTGGTTTGGTAATAGAGTATAGCAGCTATTGAAAAGATCTCTCACTTGCATAGCCATATTGGGCATATTTTCAGCATACTAACCTCCTTTTACCAATCAAATTGTAACCTAACAAAAGTTTTTCAATAACAGTGCTGTCTTGAGTTTGGTGTGAAATATCAAACTTAAGTATGTTCCTGAGTTCCTACATCTGCCAATCTTTGTAGACTGGTCAAGAAAGGCAATGCAATCAAACAGACTTCTGGTTAGTAGTTGCCAAATGAACTTGTTGGATTTTTAAACTTTAATCTGGATTTTTAAACAATTTTTCTCAATGTTTATTGTTTGATGACAATGGTTTTTTGTTTGATACAGAACAACAAAACAAATTTTCAGAGGAAAAGTGTCATTAGTGCCAACGTAAATTCTCAAATTGGACCCCTCATTTGATGATTTTTGCCATTTGAGGTTGCTTATGGCCTTTTATTGAATTACCACAACAAATTCATACTTTTGGTAGTAATTAATTGAATGCTCATAAAGAAATTCCTACTAAAATAAATGAGGTCTTTTAATAATGTCTTCTCGATGTCTACAATAATTTTATAAGCCCCCTCGAATAGGCCCCCATCCAAAAATAGCAAAAATAAATAAGCCCCCAGGGGGCTAATTTGAGGATTTACCGTACATAAAAGTGGATATACAGGCCAATTTGTTAGATGGTTGTGGAAAGGGATGATTTATTGGACAAAAGATAGCCTGCTAAATAAATTAAATGAATTATTTATACAAATTTCTCCTAGCACCAGTGCCTTTTCAGAAAACATTGACAGAAGAACCAGTATAAAGGATAAGGGTTTTACTTGGAAGAATTTTTGGCCAAGAACCATAAAATCATGAGATTAAAGCAATTTGTGGTGAGATTGAAGCTGATAATGCTATTTCAATTACAAATTATAAAGAAATTTGGTTTAGCCACAGCCTGATGAAACCCTCCTATAACAATGAACACATGAATCAGAGAGTAAAAACAAAATTATATAAATTGCAGATTATGGGCCATGTTTTCAGCATTAAGAAATAAAGCTATCTAATACCCTTTTTTATCTAAAACAAATAGACGAAGCAAGAAACTTTAAATCTTATCATCAAGTATGGCATACCAAGCATTTTCAAACAAAGCTATGGCAAATTTCTCCAGAAAAAATCAATTTTAAATAAGGAGTTGTGCCTTTTGAAACTGAGACAACTTTTCTTCTACATCTACCAGTTTTACTCGTCTACCTTCAGTAGAGAAGATTCAAACAGTTTTTTTGCTTTTACTGGAATTTGCAAGAAAACAAGCATAGAAATAAGAATGTCACTTTTAGCACTGTGGTAAAAGGATTTCTGGTTCTTCAATTAAATTAACGACCGCTTTAGGATAATAGATTACTGTAATTTTCTTATAATTTGCACATTTTCTTTACAAAAGCGCGGATCACACTTTCTTCAAACGGAAGCCGCAGTCTGGCCATAAAATTTTAACAACTTTATGCATACCAGCTCTTTAAAAACAGAGTTTTAAACCAGATTACATTCACGAATCTACATAAGCAAATCAATGTAAAATTAGCTATTACTGGGAAGGAATGTCATTCACGAGTTTTGTTTTGTTTCCAAAATATTCGCAGTTACATCAAAGGTACGAATGTCTGGGGTGACAAGAACGTAGCAACTCCGTAGCGTGAAACATTTTAGGAACTAGGCTGACCTTCGAAAACTTAATGGGTAACCAGCAAAATTCGTGAAGAATGAATAATTCGTGCATTTAATATGCGAACATGTTAAGAAAGCACAGGAATACATACCTTCCTCAGCGTCATTTCTGGCGGATGCTTCAATCAGTGTAGTACTGTCCTCAAACTTGACAGGCCTACCCTTATTTGCCTTTTGGATAGGTGGAAACAAATCCTCTGTTTGTTTTACTTTCTTCCATCTTTCTAATTGAGATAACCTGCGCTTCCTCGCTGCCTTCAAACGTTCTTCTGCAGAAAGCTTTTCTAATCTTGCAAGCTCTGCAACAAGTTCCTCGTGTTCATCTTCCACAGTCATGACTGGCGGCTAAAAGTAAATATGTTAGGCCCTGACCAACTTCCCTTTCTAACTCCAATAGCCAGGCAGTTTTACCATGAACTATTTCCAGTCATGTATCACATTTAACCCTTTCGAAAGGAATGAAATCTCAGATTTCCAGTGTTGCGGATGAGAATAAATAATTCACTGCTATCAGGAATAGCTGGTAATCGGAAATAGGTCTTTATGAATTCCTATTCAGCCACAGAAAACACCTCTTGCTTTGATGTGCAACATTTCACGAAGGAAAGCTATTTAGAAGTAGAACTGCTGACTTCATTAAGTAACTTTCATGTTGAAATATCATGAATTCTCCAGGTAAATTAATAGCAAACAGAATTACAAATGAATTTGACACAACACCCATCCATGTCCATCATCCTGACACCAAAACAGTCTTCCAGGCCCGAGTCTCTTCACAACGAGGGTTGGGCAACTAAAGAGGAAATACGTCACACTGCGGCTCATGCTCGCCAACTCAAGCCTCCATCTCAACAAAAACCGGGACAAACGGGGATTATCTAGGCCTAATCATCATTTCCCTTGCAAATGATGAAAAGATACCTACAAATTGTGATACGTACTAATCATGAAAGTTTATCTATATTACCAGGGAAACTTCGTGTTTATTCCTAGAATCTATGACAAAACTGTGGCAAACTCTACCTAGTGTTAAAAGTACAACCATTCTTATTTACAATAACAAGTTAATCATTATTTCAAATAATTATTACATCATATAATTATTTCAAAACATTCAAAACAAATTACTCATAAGCTACATTTCATCGATTCTTTCAAAAACCAGTATACATTCCTTTTTCAACAACAAAATAAATTGGCATGTTCTTGCTTTGTTGTCATTTTTTCTCATCTGTGTTCTTATAAAAATGTGTCAATGACTTTTATATTTATTCGTCGTGACGAATATTATCTATGACGTAATACACTCTACAGCCTACACTCTACAGCTCATTTCCACAAAAAATCATCTGTCTCTTGTTTAGTAACATGATGTAAAATCAATCTTGAAAAAGATCGAAGAATACCATAATTTGATGAAAACATTTTGACGATCGTAAAAACACTAGCTTAGAAGAGATGCTGTATTAGACAATGATGCCATAATCAAGCCACAAATGCTGTTAGGAGGAAAGCAAAGGGATCTTGGGCTTATTATGTATGATGGGGTATGTGAACAGGTTTAGCATTGAAAGTAAATCGTTTCAGGGGTAATAGAAAAAGACGTCACGCAAATATGAGTTTGCATCTTACAAGTTGTTTGTTATATCTGAAAAATGAAAGACCCAGAATTGGTTCTAAGAATAACCAGCTTTTTAAATCAAACAAATCAAGGAAGCAGATCACGATCTTGTCTTGTAGCGCTTGTTATGCAGACTGGGTTCAATTAAGCAGTGGTGTGCCTATATTCAGACTCTATAATATTACCCTAAGTGCCAGCAAAGACCCTCATGAGTGGAGATGAAATTACTGCATTCAGTGGCGGCGCCAGCTACTGCCGAGTGGGAGGGTAATGGGCGTAGCCAGTGAGACCACGCCCTAATCGCCTCGTTTCAGTGCATTGTACCCGGCCAAATTTCCTTACGAAATATAATCTACCCCTACCTAGTGCTTTTTAACCCGTTTTTAAACGAAATATGTAGACCATGTTTCGAAAAAAGTGGGGGGGGGTAATTACCCCCCCATACCACCCCCTGGCGCCGCCACTGACTGCATTGTTAGATAACCTTCCTCAGGCTCAAAGCCTAGGAACCATTTCTTCTGGACTATGCTAGAAAAGATGCTAGACGTCCTAGGTACGTACAAGGCTGTTTGGCAACGCCAGGTGTAATTAAGGAAAAAGTTGGTATAACACCTATTATTCACAGTTTCTGACAAACTATCATGTATGCTCCATTGAGTAAAAAACGAGTGGAAACCTAACTGGATCTGCTTTTCTCTTAACTTAATAAAATCATGCAGCATTTCCACTATATCTCTACAGTCAATATCATAGCTTCGTCGCCCTTCGTACAGAATACCTCATAGGGCTTTCGTTGCGTCACAGGCATCACAATCAAGTTGAAATATCAGGGAAAAGTACCAAAAGGAGACTGAGTACAAACAACCAATAAAGAAAGCACAAATGTTACAATGAAAATTTGGTAATACAAAAACGTTACCAAAAGTCTGATTGGGTCGGTATTAGTTGCATGGTTACATATTCACACTGTTAATAAGCATACTTTATATCAATGATAATAAACATATTTTACATGAAAGCAAAAGAGGTAAAAGTATTGCAGCTAATAAAAGGGTGATGCAAACTTAAAAAGTCTACCAATCAAATACAACTTACACAGTATTAAGAAAACTAAAATTCACATTCAATGTGTTTGGGACTGAAAAAAAATTGACTATAGACTGCTATCTTTATCTAGTTAAACAGTTAATTAACAATTAATTAACAGTTAAATAGCTTTTGAAAGAGACATTTATTCAATTATCTTAAATGCAGGTGATTATCGCCTTCTCATAAATGGTTCGCATCTACTTCGACAAGCAGTAGAATTCAAAACGGAACAGCACCACTTAAATGTAAGTTTCACTTCCTTCAAAGTATCAGCCTTGTTTGAAGGATATGTGAAGATTCGCCTTCGCTAGTAAATACAGCAATGAATGGATAAAAATAACTGAACGGTTGGAGATAATTCCAATGCGCTGCAAAGAATATATCAAAGTAAGGAAGAGGGCTATGGCTCTTTCGATAGAAATAATCTTGTGTCATCTTTGGAAATCATTAAAATTCTAGTCTTGTTCCTAATATTGATCTCCATTCAAAACTGCAAAAGGTCAGCAGCCAGTGACGAATTAAGCCCAAACTGGACCTGATGATACAGCTTTAAAATGGTCTATTATTGGACCTATTCAACTTTCTTCATCTGGGCCTACTTCAGAAATGGGCCTAGTGCTGTAGCACCAGTAGCACCCACATTTATCTATCCACCTTTATCCGGCCAAGTCTGCAGCTAGAACAAAGTTAAGGGAATTACGTAAACGTTCTCTATATCGCAAAAGGTTTGATATGCGGGGACATTAAACTCTGTGAAATGGTAGATTACTAAAGGAAAGAATGCAAACTTTCAGCAAGGAGGATTTTAATTAAGTAAAAGCTAGTATAAACACTTCACCAATAGTCTCATCTCCACATTTCTATTACTCAGTACCACGTAATGAATAGCTGAATTCCATTGCAGCCCCTTGAAAAGTATACTCTAAACAAATTCATCGCAAAATTGTGACGTTTCTGGTAATGTCAGTACCCTCCAGCACATCTACAGCTTCTTTTATCGCAAGTTCAAAAAAGGCACAATAAATATGAAAGCTCTGCGAGTATCATAAAAGCCTATCGAAAAAAGCAGCAATTTCTACGGAACAAGGAATGTTTGAAATAGGACCATTAGATAAAGTCTAACGTCATCCTTCTAAAAACCTACGATGACTACTTGCAATTCTTACACTGTTATCTCGATTGTCTTAATATTTCTTCCTGTTTCTCTAAGAACAATAGTTGGTCGACAAGAAAACAGTCACGTGGTTTATCTACAAGATTGCGCAGTCCGTCCATGATTGATTCTTCGCTGAGCAGCGACTCCTCCGACTCAAATCTGACTTTGTTTAAATAATCGTACGACCTGAGGAATCCCTCTTTTCCAAGGAGGCGTATGCATTCACTACAAAATTGACACGAAAAGTAATTTTTGTCAGAGGAGAAATGTCAATAAAGAGAATTTAAATGCTAACGAATCTTATCAGAGATAAATTGAAGCAACTTCTGCAGAGAACGCGAAAAAAGGAAAAAAGGCAGAGATCCCCACAGCTGGCGACAATGATCACATATAGCAGGATTTAAGGCCAAGGACAAGGTGGAAATGTGAGGTTGCCTAAAATGTGACGATATGGAAGGAGAAATGACCATTTTTCTATAAAACGAGTAACATATTTTGTAAAAGCAGAGATTTGTTTATGTAACAAACGATTAAAAACTTCAGATAAATGACAAATACTATCTCCTGCTCTCCTCCACTAACGCCATAAACCCATCACACTTTGCATCGCATTGTTTTCTGTAGAACAGATCCCAAAGAACTGTGCATCCTCGACTACTAGGCAATTTTTTCTACCAATGAAAATACAAATATATCAAGATATTCAAGATTACCTGCGTAAAGATTCGATTTTCTTGCTTCTCATTATACTTGAATCGCCCAAACTTTCACTCAAGTCGTCCTTTTCAGGAGAAGTTTCGTTAAGAGTATCTTTGAGTTCCAAAGCGTCGTTCATTCGCTCCATAAGATCATCATATTCATCATCAGAATCGGAATCCGACAGTGAACTGCCGTCGTCTTCAAAGTCATCAACTAGCGAATAATAGGTGTTTGCTAGTTCTTCGTCTTCGGGTACATCAGAGACGGTGGTAAAATCGAGTGTGTCTAAGAGGATAGAAAAAAACACGAGCTTCATTGCAAGGCACTCGACGGGGGTATATGATTAACCCAACATACTCAAAACACACCATACCCAACATACCTCTCCTGCAAAGGACTTGGAAGGATATATTTTTGAATCATTATAGCAGGGGGGACTTCTTTCAGATTCCTTTCCGTTCCGAATCCTTGGCCTCAGTAGTCGCAATACACTCTCTATAATCAAAATGGGGGATAGAAGCAAAATTAGAAAACTACCTCACTATCTCAAATCAGCTCTACATGCTACTACTCTTGACAAAAAGCTGATCTTCATAATCCCTACCTTTGTTGAATTACTTCTGGGATTCATGATTCGAAACCCTTTTTCAGAGGAATATTATAAATGAGAAATCTTATCATAAAAACCATTTCCTTAAATCCTAAAAGTCGTTTGTTTTGACGAAACGCACCTCTGTATAAGACCAATCAGAGCTTCAAGAATGTGTTGAATCCTCTAACTTCAAACTCGTAACATAATAATTGTCACATATCACAATATGAGAATAGTTTTGTCGACTAAGAGACGTTATTTTTACGATTAAATTCTACATCCAACGACAAACCGTTGTAAATTGTTTTCCCAAACAATGAATCCCACTTATTAGGTTTGACCTAGATACCAAACACAGCAGCTGGTACAAAAAGCAAATCCTTATTCAAAAGTGACTTATCCTAAAAACAAAATAAAGGCCATTTTTCTTAAAGCGGCAATAGGAGCCTTTATCCTCACTGGTACATGGATATTTTATAGTTTAAGAGGACACTAGTCCATCAAGAATGGTCCAGTGATATTGACAAAAAAGCTTTAGATATCATTGCTGCTTTCTGTTTCATCAAGCTCGGTCTAGCTGCAATGATGTTGCCACGACGTTCAAAAATGAGAGCTTTGTATTAGGTGTGTTTGTGCTGCTTTTTGATATAAAGAAGGCACCCTATTTACCACTTTCAATGACCTTAACCAAACTGAAAAGCAATAATTAAGAAAAAAGGGGGAATTATATAGCACTTTCTGAATTCTTCTCAGGAAATCACTCTAAGAACAAGTTTAGGGAGAGGGGATCCGTCCGGCGATCCTCCACTGCCTTCACTATGGCGCTGAAACATCCACTGGACTAAGTCTCATGACGGATTTTAATATTATTCTCTAGCTGTAGCACTGAGACTTTCCACTCCATTTGAACAGCCTTGGACAGATAAGTGAAACAATCCCTTGGTGTTATCAATGAAAAAGTTGATGGCAGCACAGTTATCTGCCAGTGCCCACTGAAAATTTCATTTCAACTTTGACTACTAGCTATATCAATAAAGCTTAGCTTTCACAAAATCAAAATATTAAACCATATCTTGGGATGCACAAGACACGACAAACATCTGTCTCTAGAACGTTGATGTGAAAAGAAACCATCATACCCCTGCCTGAATCATCCTCGTCTAGAGAGTGATTTGATGGAGAAAAAATATCGTCAGTCGAATAGAGCTCAGTTCTTGGTTCCGAAAACGTCCCTTTTTGCTCTGTCCACTCAATCGCAGCATTCACTGTGGTCTGTTGAAAAAATGAACGGGCAAAAATTAAAATCACAGCTTCAAAACAAGACAAGACAAGACAAGACAAGCGGCTAAACAGCTAAACAGATAATAGGTGTTTGCTAGTTCTTCGTCTTCGGGTACATCAGAGACGGTGGTAAAATCGAGTGTGTCTACGAGGATAGAAAAAAACACGAGCTTCATTGCGAGGCACTAGACGGGGGTATATGATTAACCCAACATACTCAAAACACACCATACCCAACATACCTCTCCTGCAAGGGACTTGGAAGGATATATTTTTGAATCATTACAGCAGAGGGGAACTTCTCACAATACAAACAATCTCAACAAAATAACAAGTTGTGGTGCATTTTAATCATAACCATTTCTGACCTATAGGCACTAGAGAAACTCTCCCATAATAATACTGGTAAAAAATAACAGCAATTTGCTATGATACATGATAGCAAATTTTGGGTTTGGCATTGGGCAAAAATACAAACACTTGCCTGCTTATTCTTAAGTTCTGAATATCTTTGCCTGCTTTCACGGTAAGATGCGGCAGTCACTTGGCTACATAAAGAAAAAATCAGATATTTATTGATTTCTTATTCTGGAGACAAAGCATCATATTCAAACTCCTTCATATTAAGTAATTACGTAAATCGCATTTAAAATCTTGAAAGTAATGTTCTTAACGGTATAAGTTATACCTATGAGGCTTGTTGATGTATTGACACATGTGAAATGTTCGAAACGAAAATCTTGAAGATTGATCTAACATACCCTAGGAGATCATAAAAGTTAAGACCACATTAATAATAAGTAAGTTAAGACGACATAAGTCAAGATCCTTAATTTGTTTACAAAACCTGCGAACTATACATTAAGACAAGCAGATTATTAATAAAATGATTTATATCATCAATCGCTTTTCAATTTTCTAATTTTTCTTCACGTTTCTATTGCTTTTAGCCTTTGCAGGTTATAAAATCTGTCTGTTGAGGTCAAGTGTTTAGCAATGTAAAATCAAACCTTTTCTACATAACTCTTTGGAATATTTTTCGTGTCAAAAAGGCTTCAATTCTTTAAAAATATGGCGCATCAAACTTGCACGCTGTCATAAAATATAAAAGTCCTTCATGGATAGTTTGAAACAATCTTCTAGTTCTTACAGTAACAATGCTCTGTCACTACTTGGAGTCGAGTTTTGCTGTATATATCTTTATGAAATAAACTGAAAGTCCGAAATCCCGTCTTGTGGTGATTATAAAAGCTTTGTTTATAAAAGGAGAAGCGCTATTTTTACAATCACATTTGCAATCTAGCAAGTAGGGTACATTGTATTTTCACACCTAAGTTTCCTTGCTTCAGCATCGGCCTTTTCTTGCTTGCGCTGTTTTAACCGCTCACTGCAGACAGAATTTTAAAATTATTAGAATATTTCACCAATCAAAATTATCTAATCAAAATACATACAAACATTTTATTCTTTATGAAAGCTGTTCATCTAGTGAAAATCAAGCTATGAAAGAGTTGTGAAAATAATAGATATTATCCAACCTTAAAAAATAGATGTTCTATCATTTTCATGGTTCAAATCCTTATACAAAATATATTACTAATTTAAAAACCGGAAAACTAATACTAACGCTACAAATACCATTGCATTTGAGCCAAATACTTAATTTCAGAAAAATACTTAAATAAGGAGAAGTGGGATATTATTTCCTTGTTTCCGGGTACCTACGCCCTCCTGACCCTAAACCTGATTTCCATCTCTTTTTCTAAATGTTGCGAGGTCCAAGCACTAGGCTCGAGCCAGTAGGTATACACCCGATGTGGCAAGAAGCAACAGTGTTATCCACTACGCCACAGCATTCAAGCCTTATAAGGGCGCTAAGTAACAAAACGATACGCCCCAACGCAACTTGGATGGAGGCAATCTTCAAGTTGCTGGTAGACTCGTAACTATATTCATATTGTTTATTAACTAACCCTGGCGTCATTGGTCGGAGTCCTCCGGTATTCTTTGGAGGCGGCTTACTCGCCCTAACACCCTCGATGGCTCCTTTTTTAGCAGATTCTGACCTAGAGAGAGACAAAGAGCATCAGCCCAGCCAATAATCATATTATTTGATTCGAACAGAAAATGTTCCCTAAATTCTACTTGAAAACAACTCCATTGATCAAGATCCGTGCATCAGATTTTTACTTTAAAACCAAAAAAAATTGGAAGCAAAACACTAACAAATTTGGTATATATGTTTTCTAGCTATTAGTTTTCGATCTATGTTCTTTTTTCAAACTTCATTTTTGATTTCTGTACCACCAAAAATTGCTTCTTAAAAGATTATTTCTTTAAATGCATGAAAACACACTCTTCATGCCAAAATAAAAAAAATTTGAGCAGATGATATTTCGTGGTTTTATGCCCTGCTAAACATAACAACTTTAGGTGGTTTTTGGGAAGAAAGTGAAACATGACCGCGTCGTTGAGAGAGCCTGGCACTATTCAGGAAGTGATGTCATACCGGTAACACAACTTGGCGCTGCCTATTACTAGACTTGAAAGGTTGCCGGTATGACGTCACAGTTACTAGTTCCCAGCTCTTCGGAAGCAACAGCGTGCAGCTTTGGTATATTGCGTTTTGTTATGGAAAAGGAAACCAAAAAGTTTAGTTCCCCTTTAGGCTCATTGCAGTGTTTACTTGTATAACGATCAACTAAGCACCATGGCCAAATGATGAAAGGCATAACAAGAGCTACTTCTTTACTAGGTTAGCATGTAGTTCAATTTGCAGAAGATTTAATGCTGGTGTTTAGAGACGATACCTTTGGATTTATCTGAACAACAATATCCAGTACAAACTAACAACGTCTATAACAACATCTTATAAAAAAATCTTACAAGAAAGCTGCGATTGCCTTCGACTCTTTGTCTGCACTTTTCTCATTACGAGCCCTCTCGTTCATTTTCGTCTTGAGTTTCTATAATAGAAAATTGATATCAGGGAAATATTTTTCTCGAGAAAAAATATTTTATTAATGAGGTCACTGCCTATAAGAAACGAATGGCTTTTTCTTGTTTTGTTTTTAACATTCTGGCAGTAAGAAAGTGATACGTGTGGAATATCTTGAAATGGAAGTCCTAAAAAAACTATAAACAATTTTTTCAATATGAAATAACAGCAACAATAATGGAACATGTTTGACAGCTTTCTTCGTCCTATTTACTTCCTATAATAAGTCAATTGATATCGAGACAACCGGAAGTTGTGTTCTTTGATAATGAACGCGTCTCTGAGTCTTCTCTATAATCGCTGCTTACACTTGTTTTCTCACGTCAAACGCCTTTCTTTCCAATTGAACGTCAATAGATATCAAAAAGAGAAAGTCACCCACCTCGAGATGCCTCACAAGAAACTGACTTTTTAAAAGTTCTGAAGCAGAGGGTCTCTTTTTTGGATCTTTATTGAGCATGCTATAGAAACAGAAGGTGAGTTATTGATTACGCTATTTTGTATAAAGTGAGAGATTCGATAATCTTTACAAAAGTCTATCTCCATTAGTAAGTTATACATACGTTACGCTGCAATTGGGAACCAAGACAAATTATTTCAAAAATGTGATAAAATTTGAATAAGAATGGTAAATGACGACCATACGAATAAAACGCAAACCTTGCGTAAATGCGACAAAGTTCTTCGGATGAATATTTAGCTAAAGATGGTGGGTCGTTCTGGACAATCTTGAACATCACGCCCATCAAATTCTGTAAAAAAACAAAAAATTGTTTTTCAAAAGTGCATAAAAAGAAGCAGTGATAAAAATAAACAGCTCAAACGGCTGACTTAATCACCCAATAAATTCAGCAATGAATAAATATAGCATTGCATTTCCACAGAAAAAAAATCCATAAAATAATTCTAAATCATAACAATATAGCTGTCACTTAATCTGATTGTGAATAACGGCCTTTTCATTTTGAGTTCAAAGCTTTGAAATATAGTTTTTAGAGAAAACTCGCATACCTGTCCGTCAAACGCTCGTCTTAGGGAACAAAGTTCGTAGAGAATAACACCAAGAGACCTGTTGAAGATGTTCAACTTAGTATAATATAACACGATTAAGACTTGAATCCCTTCACATTTCGAATAAATTTGCATTAAGTACACACAACATCAAAAACAATACATGAAATAACTTCTGCCTTTACAGCCTTTTACAGTAGAAAAAGACATTTAGTATTCTAGTACCCACTGCAGGCGGCATTTAAATTTCACTAAAAATATACGAATCTAGGGCAAAAAAGGGAAATGGGTAGTCCCTCCGATGATTTCATTCCCAAACTTATCATGTAAATTGTTTTGTTTGTTTACGATCGAGACCAGTAGCTTCAATAACAATTGGCTCACTATGGTGCTTAGGTACCATCATATAAAGTTAATTAATAATTTTTTATCCATATCCGTTATTTTTGAAGCAAGAACTTCTGCAGGCTGATGAAGATATCACTATGCTCTAAACCAAATTGAGGGCGGAGCTGGAAAAAGTGCTCAAAGTTCAGACATTCTATTTTTTTGTCACTAAACACAATTTATGTATTAAACAATATTTTCATGTTATTTTAATTTGAACATAGGTTAGCACTATTATCGAGAAGATGATACATCTAGAAAAACTGTGAGGATGCTTTAACATGACAAATATTAACAGCAAACGACGCAAACATAACAAAACTTTGGCCACACGAGCAATTTTTACAAATATTCACATTGAAAATCAACTAGTTTTAACAAAAACAAAAGCAATTAACATTTTGGCATCTGCAAGCTGTAAAAATATCGATATCATAAACTGCATGATAAAAATTGGGTATGAAGACACCAATGTGGATCTCAAAGCGATGATCCAGTCGAAAAATAAACAAATAGATCTTCCAGGCCCAAATGAAAACTTAATATCTAACATATGAATATATGCAGAAAAACAATCTCACAAAAGATTCAAAACAAAGAAGACGTTACACTTAGGAAAGACCTTCCATCGAAAACATGCTCTCCCACCTGCGAAATGCATGACAAATAAACAAGCACACAACGTACCATATGTCCGACTTTGAATTATAGCCCTCGTGTTTAAGAACTTCGGGGCTCATGTAGTATGGTGTACCAGTGAAGGTCGTTGCTATGTCTGTTGTACCCATTAGTATTCGTGAAATACCGAAATCACCTGAAAAAGAAAGAGAGAATCTAGGTCAAACCTAGTACAACATGAAAGATTCAGAGACTGTGGCGATCACAGAAACTTAACCCATGACTGACACAAAACCAGATGCGGCATGAAAAGAATAACGTAAAATCTTATATAACTATGTTCTATAAACAACCCAACGGTTGTGGAGGACTCGCATTTCATACAGACGTGACGTCACATTATACAAAACTTTTATACTGTTATGCCGAGTAGCTATGACGTCAAAAAAGAGTCTTGATCATTAGCAATATCAGTCTCAATGCAACCAGCTCTCTTGACGTAAACAAGATCTGGTTTTTAAGTAAATAAAACTGTTAAGAATTCCCACAGTAAGCTTCCAATTACGAAAACCAAAGCGGATCGCGCAGAGGTAACCATGGAAACTTGGTCTAAGAAGACATGTTTTAACTATGTCGAAAAGAGATTAAGGGATCCGGGTTTAGGGCATCTAGATTGAAATCCAGTTGAGATAATGATTGGTTGCAGGTTTCGAGAAAAATTGAGTATTTTGCTACGTAAGTTGAATCACATTGCCTCTATCAAATAAGTTGAGGACACAAATGAACACAAAAAACGCTAGAAAGACCCAGAGCTGAAAATTAATTAATGGATTTACTTTTAATTCTTAATTCTACAAAGAATTCATTGGCAAATTTGTCTTCTCCCATAAAGTTCAATCAGCTGATATATTTTTAATAACAATTTCGAACCTTTTTGTGGGAATTCACACCCCTCCGGCTCAATCTTTCTCGTGATTACGAAAAATAAATAAAATAATTTATAATCATTTCAGTTCGTTAGACCATTGAGCCACAGAAAGGCCCAAACCTGAAAAATCAGTATAGTTGTTTAATGTAATTACATATTCACGACTAACTTCCGGGGGACCAGCTGTACTTCCTATCAAAATTTCTCGAAGCATACCTTTGTTTCATCTACAAACTTTTTCAACATTACATTCTACACAGGGAGAGCTATCAAGTTCAGATATTTCTGCTCTCTTAGAAGGGTCGAGGACATTTTAGCTCGTCAATTAAATTTTGCACAATAATAAACAATCGAACGGGTATTCAAATGAAATAGATAGGTTTATCTTGAAATAAACAATAATTTCTATTTCAATATCATGGAACAAAAAAGTTAATTTGAAAATAAATACCAAGCAATACTTAATGAGCAAGAAAAGATGCGC
Organism: Rhopilema esculentum; assembly: GCF_057945365.1. Lineage (NCBI taxonomy): Eukaryota > Metazoa > Cnidaria > Scyphozoa > Rhizostomeae > Rhizostomatidae > Rhopilema > Rhopilema esculentum. The sequence continues at coordinate 2,166,032 of NC_142818.1, forward strand.
TCTATATAAATATACGTCATAGGGGTACGCATATCAAATCTACATAATATATTCTACCAGAATACATTAAGTTTACAAAAATCATCTCCTAATTTGTGCCAGTAGGTAACACATGCATTTCCTGTGGCTGTGAGCACGTTTTTTCGCATCAGTGATACAATTTCTTAAAAAATAATAAAGCTGTAAGCGGCTCTAAAAGATTCTTAAATATAAAAACAGATGCTCGTAGCACTAACATGGTACTCAAACACAAGCATAAACATCGCCGTTGTACTTGTACAGCAATCAATCATATACATAGCAATGATTATCGACATAACCTTAATCCAGCCAGTTAGGCAGCTTTACCAGTAAAGAAATACTGTATATGACAAGCGTCAAGACGAAAGAGAAAGAGCAGCTTCAAACATCTTAATCTGCAGCGCAGGTCGCACCAAATCTCTTAAGCAGCCGTGTTAGCTATTCTGAACGTCATTGCAGACACATGTTGAGGGGAGCAATTACACACAAACACAAAACTAAACGGCTTAAAAATAGATAATAAGTACAAGACCACTGTTAAAAGAACTCGACGTCATTTTCGTCAAATGAGATACAGTGAATGGAGTTTAAGTGTTTGCTCTCAAGACTTCAGTACACCTCCTTCATATTTCAACTTAGGTGGAAAATATCTGGAGAAAGATTACAAGATGCAGCGGTTAGATGTCAAGCGAGAACAGGGTTGCAATGTTAAAACAACGAAATATGGACTTTAAAAGGTTTGTTGTCATTGGCGAGAGCTCATTTAGAATGGAAGAACACATCAATCATAGGTAGGTAATAAAAAATATTGTTTTACCAGTCTATCATATAGTGCTAGAAGTTGTATAGGCAGAGCAAAGACAGAGCTGTAACCCTCCTGTTCTATACTCCAAAACGTATAATAGGTAGATAGTTAGAATTTTGGGTGCAACTAGTGAATCCGGATAGGGTACTCCGATCAAGATCTTGTCATAGCTGTCAAGGAGTTTTTTGATTGTAGATGAAGCAAAGATCGCCTATGGTCAGTGAACGCCCGCCTGATAATATGACATCCATCAAAACATCTTGTCTATCCGGATTTGCTATGACCACCGAATCGTGTTACACAGTACTACGATTAACTAAGTCTGTTTAATTCAAATATTGAATTCATAGTTGCTATCGTTCTTTTGGAGGGTACTTTTGCAGATGCCAAGGACTAAGCAGATAGTAATGGAGGGTAGAGCCTGATTCTTCGCAATTTCATTTAAATAAATAAAGACATAACTTACCAAGTTTTATCATGTTATTGCGAAGAAAGATGTTCCTGTATAAGATAAAAATACAAGGCTTATTATCTCAAGAACTGAACAAATGTACTAAATATGGGGAAAATTCAAACATCTCTTTAGCTCCAAAATAACAACGAAAATAAAAACACATTTTAAAGGATTACCTGGTTTTTAAATCTCTGTGAAGAATTCGCCTGAAACAAACCATTCAGAAAAAAAGCTTTAGATACTTCATAAATATTTACAATAATGTAAGCAAATAATTTAACAAAAAAAGCCGGGTATTGGTCTAAGGATTAATGGGTATAATTTTCAAAAATGTTATCGCAAATTAATCAGAGTTGTAAACCTTCCTATTTTATTGTAGCTATCTCCTTTCTTGTAGTTGTCAGTTAGCTCACCTTTCATGCATGTATTGTACTGCAAGCAGCAATTGTATAAACCATGTAACAATGCGAGATTCGTCAAAAAGCTTAGCCATTTTCCTTCTCTCATTAATCTTAATATCTAAGTCACCATCCTAAAAAAATGAAAAATACTACTATTAGGGAAAATCTAAAATACTACTATTGAATCCCTTTTATCATCATTTTTAGAAACAACTTATAATTCATCATATGAATGTCATGTCACTGATTATATGCATTTTTCATGAACTCATTTTGTCTGTCCCTATTTAGTAGCTTTCCTTTTTGATAGATTTGCTTAGTTCTGCCCAACATCAAAACAGTCTAAGATTATGTGTTGCTAGAGTTTGCCAAGCTCTCTCCAAAATTATGTTCTTTATTATATTTTTTTTATTTCAAATATTTCAAAGCATTAATACCTTTTGAAGCAATAACTTTTTTGCTTTATAACTTATTAGTACATTTTGGAATAATTTATCTTTCGAAATAATGTATCATGTCATATAATTCCTTGCAAAAAAGTGGAAGTGTGTTAGAAACCTTCCATCTAGTTATTGGTCTGTTTCATCCTTTAAAGAAAACCAAATTGGCAAAAATGCATCAAAACTGCTTAACAACCCCCAAACAGCAAGGTTCTTTCTAAGGTAGTGAGTAGGCATCAATACGTGACATTTAATAGATCCAAAGCTTTTGTTAAGCTGACTTGTCATTCTATATAAATACTCATGAAGGTTGGAAACATACCTCACAAAATTCGGTGACAATACAAAAATGGGTTCCATCGATGAAACTGTCATAAAACTTCACAATGCCAGGATGGTCAAGCTAAAGAGAAGAAGCAAGTTCAGTGGAAAAGTTTTATTGAGCCATGTTAAACATCAGCTGTTTTTAAAAGAGAATGCAACTCTTAATGCTTTTAATATATCATAAACACTTCATGTATAACCAGCTTAAAATGTCTCAAACAATCTACACGGCAAAAATTTGTCATGAAAGAGAAACTAATCTGTCTAGCCTTTCTGACAAGATTATATATGTTTTGAATGAAATTGATTCATTTGGCACTGAACAGTCTAAAATAAATAAAAGAAAATATAAAAATATATATTTTTATGGATATCCATAATGGAGTGCAAAAAATATATAATTACTCCTTAGGACAGCAAAATAACTTTTCATTAACATGGCATTGCTGAGCAATTATACCTCCTCAAATCAAAACAACTTAAAATTACCTTTGATAAAAGCCTGGCTTCTCGCACAGCATCTACAGTTTCGTCTGGCTGCAGGTCGCCAATCGGTATCTCTTTAAGAACTTTCCTTGTGAAAAAGTAGCAATAACTTCATTATAAAAAGGTGATAAAAATAGTTATCACTTTGACTCAAGGCAAATCTCCTGTGAAAAGCAATGCACAAATATAACTACTGCTTGACTTTGTGATAAAACTTTGTGATAAAAAACGAAAGATACTGAATATGTAGCAGAATTTCTGGAAAACTATGAGTGCACCTTACTAATGGAGCTCTAAAGTTTGATGACAATAATCTAACTATTTTTACATTATTTTACTTTGCAAACATAGCTAAATTGGCTAAAATATATAGCAATTGAAACAACTTTATTAGTTTTAAAATAGATAATGGGTTATTTAGCAAAATTTTAAAGGGGGATAGAGCCTCTGCACATTTCCACTTTCATCTGATTTTGCACATTTAAGAGGTATTATTTAACTCTTTAATCTTTGCACTCCAAATGAAAAGCTCAAAAAAATTCTTTATGAAGTTATCACTTTAGAAATATTTTTTCTATGGCACATAAGACATGTTTCAAGTATATGGTAAGTAGTGAACACAGGAAAGGTTTCCACTATGATTGCTTCCATGCAATATTTGCTCTAAAACTTGCTTAAAACCCTATCTGCAATAGGTTTTTTAGAATATAAAATCTGTAAGTCATTTTTTGTCCTACCTTGGTGTATAGACCACTTAAAAATAAACGTGAATTTGCATTTGAACACAAAGTTTTTAGAAATTTGCCCTTTTTGCTTCTAAAGGCTTTAATTTGTGTGATATCTTTCACATTCTGGATATCTCATACAGTGGGATTTGCAACACAAGAATTGTCTATTGAGATTTTGCAAGACTATGTGAAATTGTAAATAATCTTTAACAAGAAGCACCCAATCCTAAGGTAAAGAACTTCTCCAGTGGCATACGCCTTCCCACTCCAGTTGGATATTTTTTGAGATTCTCACTTGAGACAGGGACCAGTTTAACATATAATTAACTTTCTTGCATCAAAATCAAATAATATAAACTGGACTAAATGAGTTCGCTTAAATTCAGGTTGATATTTTATGGTGCATCACAAAATCTTTTGTTTGTATTCTTTGAGGAAATAATAAAAATGAGGGTTATTTGGCCTTTTTTTCCAGTATGCAGAGCCTGGCAACATGATAGAGCTGATAATGGTGCATCTAAAAACTGAATTGACTTAATTTATGCTGGAAAAGCTGATAGTGCTGGCACACCTGGTATTTTTGGTCCACTTTTGCAAACCTAGAACTTATGTGCCAGGCTGCTGGTGCAGACATTGTCCAAATCAGCCATACTTTACAAACTGGTTTTGTACCCATTTCTGTGTTTTTGGAATGCTTTCGAAAAAAATTTTCAGCCCCATTCGACAGACATGGTGATTATATTTGATATAAAATCAGGAAAACTCTTCTTGCCCAAAAGGCTTTTATTTTGTCCAAAACCTGTACAACTTTAAATCTACTTGACAAATTAATCGCTTTTAAAGAAAGGGATACACGTGGCTTTGTGTCTCAACAAGCATGTCAGATCTGAGCTTTCACGTTTATGAAGTAACATTAAATATTTAAACATCTAAACAAAAGAAATCTAAAGGCCTGCAGCTGAGATTGCTAAAACACACCATTTCTCGTCACCCTTCAAATCCTCCACTACGAAAACAGTTCCGAAATTTCCACTTCCAAGTTTCCTGCAAACATTGTAACGATTTGCAAGAATCCTTTCTTTTCCATCTTGATTTTTTGCACCATTCGTCTGCGGCATTGTCACCAAATCATTAGTCTGTTACCATAAACAAAAGTTGTTCGCCGCTCTAGGCTAAGGCTGATCCATGTTTACCAGTATAACTTTCTCCTTTGACTTGATTACCTACCATTTAAGATATAGCCTCAATGCATGCTTAATTATAGTAATTTACCCTAATCAGTCCCAAATTTAATTCATAAGTGGCGATTTAGCATTTATCTTGAATCCTTCCTTTGCATGCAACAAAGGAAACTGTAACCCAGGAAGGAGCAGCAAAAGTCCCCTGTGGACAATTCACTTCATCTGTTATCAACTTCAAAATGGCGTCGAAAGCTAGCAGCAAAATTAGAATTACACCAGGTGCCGTGGTTTGCCAAGAAGCAGAGATAAAAGGCGAAGTAACGATAGCTGCAAGGACAGTTGTACACCCTAAAGCGCGTATAATTGCTGAGCATGGTCCTATTATTATCGGAGAAGGTAATCTTATTGAGGAACAAACCTTAATTTGGAACTCCACCCCAGGAAAAACAATGGTGATCGGAAACTACAATGTCTTTGAAATTGGATGTATCAGTGAAGCTCTTGCAGTTGGAAATAACAACGTTCTTGAAGCGAAATGCAAAGTCGGCCCGTTAGTAGAGCTAGGAGATGGCTGCGTTATTGGAAATATGTGCCGAATGGACACTAAGGAGAAGCTTTCGAACAATACTGTGATTTATGGACAAAATGCTAACCGAAGAAAGGCCTCTGAGATACCAGCCCCACAAACATTGCAACTAGACTTTTTAACAAAAATCTTACCTAATTATCACCATCTAAAAAAGCCATTTAGACAGTAGATTCTGGAGATGTCAATTGCGTATGTTGTTTGAATTTTGAACATTTCGTATATAAACTCTTAATGAACCAGTGATCTTAAGCAAAATCTATACAGTTGGCTTTATTATAGTTACTCCACTTGAAGTCACACTACCGTTACATTAACATAACAAATTTAGACCAAAATATGCATAAATATTCATGTTAACTCCACTTACAGTTGCACTCTGTTTTCAGTTTAAATTTTTCAAGCAACATTGGGTGTGACAATAACTGAAGTCTACTGTATATTGCATATATTACTTGAAACTGTATTCAATAATGTCACATAGAAAAATGTATTCGAAATATTCTGTCAGTCCTAATAAAGATGATGGTTGTAGTCTTCATTATGAGGTATGTCTCTAAGAAAACCCTTATTTTGGTCTTTGTGTTAGACAAAGAATCAAAAGATAGTTAAAGTGAATAACTTTGTCCTTCCTGGCATCTCATATTCTAAAATGAGACAAGTCCCATGAAGTTTTAAAGTGCACATTTCATTGTTAGACCATATTGAACAGATAGATTAAAATTAAGATTAGGATATTTTAAGCATTTCAAATGCATTCTTGAAGGAAATTGTTATTCTGCACATTGTTATAAAATACAGACTTATGAAACCTTATTGTCAGTGCTCTTTTTGGATGCTTTTCAATCCTTCCATCTCATCATTTGACCATTGCCAGGTATGTCATTGGTGACCCTATTCCTTTCTATCTATTTGCCAACTATTTTTACTTGCTATTTTTCAAACACACCTGTGACGTATCTCCTATCTCATTGCAGTATGCATTAATCTTTCTGGTCTTGCACCTTCTAATGTTGCTATTACATTGTCCCAAACATCTTCATTAGTTCTTCTTTTCCAGTTATCTATTATAGCATTTTGTCTTGATTATGCAGACCTCGGCCAGATGTTTTCTGTCATTGTCCACCTTTTACCCAAAGATTACAATTAGCTGTGTCTTGATTTTTACACTCACTCTTGCTATTCACAGTTGCTCTAACTTCTGGCAGTTTTCAAGTAACAATTTTGAATGAACCTTGCTTTTTCAAACACTTGCATGTATGAATTAAAGAGAGAATGAGGCAAAAAACTTTAAAAAGAAAAGGGTAAAAGAAAAAGTGATAAAAGTGAGTTGAAAAAAGAAAAGAAACATGCTTAAAATTCACTTGAAAGTGAACAAATTGATAGAAAATGATATGTTAACAAAATAGTTATTTTACTAACACTGAGTTTGATGAAGCATTTTACTAATTTAATATAAGAATTACTATCAGTGGATAAAAGTATTAGCGTTTTGCTCAGTGCTGCAGAAAAACAAAAAATACATTTTTTTTTCTTTATTTCCATACCTTGCTCAAAAATGTAACAACAAAGAGTCATTTATATCATTATAAAACCTTATGATGAGAGCTACAAGTCGGTGACATGAAGTTACATCATACATATCCATAGATGTGAAAAATATTTCGCTAACTTCGTTTGGAATGTAAACGTTTTCTAATACTACCAGTTCTTGAATTTTCTGATGCGCGACTCTGTAATTCGTTATTAATGCAAGTCCTTTTCTGCTCACGTTTAACCCTTTGAAATAGCGCATTTCCCAATTTTCCAGAAGAACGACACTTAGTTTCTGAATCTACAGATTACTTCTTACGTCTGTAAGTAAATCTTGAAGGCAGCTGCATAGGTTTTCTAGTGCAAAAGAAGTTTCACCGTTGCTTAGTACGTGAACCAAATCTTTGACGTAGTCGGGATTTGCTTGCTTTAATCTCCAAGTATACTAGCGTCGACAAAGCATTTGCCCTCATTGAGGCCGCGACTCAGTGCAAGTATACTTTGGGAGTCTGAAGAGCAGACACACTTTTTTTGCTCTTGCAACAATCTGATATGGACAGAGGGCATAAATGCGGAGCTTTGCAAAGACCAGGCCATTGTAGGTATCCTGGAAAATCTTTCGGGGATGATCTGGTTGCACGACTTCGCCAGATTTCATTGACATCCACTCTTTGCGAAGGAAAATCTTGGAATGAGAGAGTGCAAGAGTGTTGCAGAACAAACTCGGCCCATAGGTCGCTTTTAAAGATGGATATTTGCAGAGCTGCAACATGCGATACGTCGAGTTTTTACCACAGACTTCATGATTGGAGGTACCTGAATAGTGCAAAGGGGCTACCATGCGTGCACCTTTGCGTAATAGGCAAGAAGATGACATTGCACAAACGAAACCATGATCAAAACAGCTTCTTTGTAAGAGCGAGGAATTATTCACGGCGCTTAAAAGAGCGACAAGAGCAAGTTCACCATCAGGTTTCAACAAGGAATCAAAACCCCCTACCATTGCATGTCAATAAATGCAATAATCACGGAGCCTGCCAGCAAAGGTTACCAAGTGTACGACTACCTACAATGTCAGACTTCTTGAATGACGATTCATCAAAATCTGCAAGCACGATTGCCAGCAGAAACGAACACAGATACGCGATATACTATAGGCCTCCAAAAGAAAATGAGAAGGTAGTTATCATGTTACCCAAAGACCCTGCAAACCATCTGAATCCACGAAATGTGCAAAAGCATCGTTTAAGTTTCGATGATAGACAGGATTCCGGCTGCATTTCCAGCATGTCATTCTCAAGCATCGATCTAACTGCTGCATGCAGGTCCCCTGATGATAGCAGTTGCATTGGTTCCCCACCCCCACCAAAGGCCCAGGAACTGTATCCCGTTGCATGCCCAGCATATCCAATGGTTGCATCTTTTCCCATGTGTGTGATTCCCGAGCCTGATGTCTGAATAAAGACCTTCATACTCCTGCATTGGTTAAGAAATTTTCGATGATAATTGACATCAAATAAGATAGAGGTTAGAGAGAGCATTTGAAGGAGGGAAAGGAAAATGGAACTAAACAATAAACCTTTTAGAAAAACGAGAGTTTGTTGAAAAACCATATTTATCAAACTGAGCGTATGTCAAGCTATTAATGAACAGTGACAACGCTCAAAGTGCCAGTTAAAATTGACCATTGTTAAATACAAATTTTAGACAATGATCATCGTAGTTAATAGATAAAACTAACATTTGCAAACATAGATCCTTTGATGATAAAGAAATGGAGCAAAATCCAGGTGAAGCCATTTGATTTTGGTGCTTTTGAAGTTTCTGCGTAGTATATTGGAAAGAGCTGTCGCCATCTGAGCCTTGCTGCAAGACTCCTAGCAACCAGAATAACAAAATGTTGCCAAGAAACAGATCCGCTTCACATCTTAATACCATTCTCACGAAGAATGAAAAGCTTGTTGGCAATCACCTGCAGTATGTAGAGATGGTCAAACTGGCTGAAATGAGAAATTTTAAACAAGAGAACCAGTGCGCGAACAAAATACTATTGTAGATGTATTCTAGATATGAACCAGTACATTTCGTGCTCTATTGCTCAACTTGTCAAGTTAATGCATATACATTTTCATATTTTGTAGTGACTAACTGAAGTTGCTTTCTTTTCTCTTCCTGCAAGAAATCCTTAAAATACCATATAGTTGTAGGCTGTACAATGTACTACTAAATAACGGGAGCAGAAAGGCCATAACATTCTACTTCGTGATTGGTCCACGTAGCATAGAAGTCACATGAGATAGCACACGAGCCACCAAGTGCCAGTCTTTAAAGAACTCCACTAAACGAATGTCCACTTAACAATAGGTTATATGGGATAAGGGAAGAATAAATTTGTACATTATATTATGTATAGACGATAGGGTGGGTGACTTCTATGCTACTGACCAATCACTCGTAGAATCTCAATCGAACTTCAACTTCCCCTTCAGGTAAGTATCGTTCAATTTTCAAATTTTTAGGACATTGGCGGCTCTCTCTACAAGAAAAATATTACAGCAAAACCACCACATTGAGGCCCCAACTGGCGCCGGGGCTCGTTACTTACATCGCAGCTGTTCTCAGCTGATGCATACATGCCTGTTTGCAGCAATTTGCTATTAGAAACAAAATCAAAAGTAAAGTAGTTGAGTCCAAGAACGAGCATCAAGAACTGTTGCAAAAGCATTGAACGTGACTTTCAACGAATTTCATAAAAATCGCTTTCAATTCATCAACTCAATCTGCAGTTGCTTGTGACAGAATTGTTCAACCAACATATGATCTAAATCCGAGCTTTGCGAAAGATATTCTACAGAAATGTAGTTTTAACGATTTAAAAAATGTCAGTAAGCTGTAAATGCAAAAAGTAGGAACAATCATTTCAGGTATTGGAAGAAGATAAGCTTTTCAATAAAGTTTTGATGAATCAGATTAAGGAATAAAGGTATCTGATTGCTAATATGAAATCAAGATTAAAACTGCAACTCACTTTCTCATTAAAAGTACGCTATTCATAATGCTAACAAAACCCAAATTTACATGCTCCTTAAATTGTGATTCATTGCCATAAGTCCCTTTAAAGTGGCCCTTTGCCTGAATCTCTTTCGGTAAGCATTTTTAGGTGGAAACCCTTCAAAAATTATCATTTAGCTTAGAGCTACGGCTCCAGCAAAGATATGATCCTGGCAGAAATTAGCTATTATATTTTTGAGTTACCCAGAAAAAATAAGGGGGGGGGGGGCTCAGCCGCCTCATCTCGGGTAAGTAAATGAGGCGGCTAAGCCTCCCTCTTCTACTTACCCTAGCATTCTAATTCAAACCCTGGAAGGACAAAAAACTCCACAGCATTTCGCGTATTCTTGTAGACCATAACGAATAACAAACGAATATCAACTTAGGGCGAATAAAGTAAAGGGCGAACGCCCCTCATAAAATTGACTGTTAGGTGATTTGCAGCTGCTTGAAATTTCAAAAACTTGATTTACTTTCAAAATGTTCAGGGACCAGATTATAATTCTAATAACAGCAGGTTGCCCCCAAGAAACTCGCTTTTTCTAATTCACCGGTTGGGTTTAGAGGTTTCGTTTCTATGCTCGCTCAGGTGTAGTTGGAAACTCTAACGGTTATCATGGCTTGAAATATATACAACGGACATGTTTCTTCTCAAAGTTGTTCTACCGGTCGCTCTTTATTGCTTCAACATAAACTTCGCAACAAATGTTGCCCGTTGCCAACTTTAGCCATACTCTCACAACAGGTTCAATCACCACGTATAATCATCGCACATGCCCAACCTCCAGAACTATGAAAATACATTTTACACGGCCTCAGCTTTTTGTATTCAACCATAGTTAGCGTGACGTAAGGATTCAAGAGGATTCAAGAAAAAACAACAAAACATAAAGAGTTTTCGTAACAAATAAAGCAATTTTTATCTCTAAAACGAACAAGTTTCCATCGATTACTGCCAGTGTATTTTAAATCCAACACACATCCAGGCTAATTCTTAGGAAACATTTAATGGAAAATATTAAAGTAAGGGATGTACTAATCATTGGCAGTGGTTCATAACAGGCTTTGAGTCAAACAACCAAAGGAGAGCTCTTCACGACAAGAGGGGGTTTTGCCAAACAAGGTGGCATTGCTGTTGAGCGCTAGAGATGTGTTCCGTAAACATACCCTGGATGATATACACGACGTTTCTCGTGATCGTGCAAAAATGGAATTATCAATGAATCTAGGAAGATCAGACGCAAAAATGCAGGATGCGAAATTCTAAAAGTGCAAATGCAGACAATTTTTAAAAAGTGACTGGGCAAGGTATTTTCTGTAAGTGGTCGAGGTATTTTCTTGCGATGCCATGCTTCTCCCGAACTTTTAGCTTATCATGTACCAGATGTACACATATTGGCGTTTGGTGTAATAAACGATTTTGCATCCTTTCTTAACAATGTAAAGCACCACACAATAGTAATCAAAGATAAAACTAGCTACTTCTATGAGTGCAAAATATTAAATAAGTCTTTTTTTACAATCGGAAACTAATCAAAACAATTACACTATTTTAAAAGTTCACATATTTCCTACTTTCAATTTCTACATACTGTAAAACGACGAATACGACTCAATTTGTTCAACAAATAAAATAAAGGATCAAAAAAGTTTTAGTTAAATAAAAGTGCAACAAAATATTCCAGCACTACAAGGATTTCACAATACAACTACGACCACTGACAAACACTGTTGTAAAACGGCATAAGACGGGCTAACAGCGAGGGTAAGCAGCCTATATGCAATATAACAGTACCATAGCAATGACGGGTTAGAGCCCCTTGTTTTTGTCCAGATTTCTATATGGACAGATTCGGCCCCCTTTTACATCCTTTTATCAACAACATTATGCAATAAAAAAATCTTATCAAGAATGCTAAAATATGCATAATTTATTCAAGCGCTATGTTATCGTCTTCAACATTGTCCTCAAACAAGGTTGTTACCAGTGCTGCATTAGTAATCTACTCTAACTTAAAATTCAATACAAAAACAAAACGAGTCTGGCCTCTTGTTCAAATGGCATCTCTAAGTTCTCAATAGCGAGGCTCTCTGCTTTCTAAAGCTACTTTGCTCAGGGCAAGTTCATTAACCTTGAAACGCTAAACAATACTCATTCGAGTAAGAAACAACTTGGAAGTGAATCAGCGGCGGGAAATCACTCAGACATCCTCGTCGAATTCTTGTGTCGGGGGATTGAAAATTTTATTAAGATTGTCGAACTTTGTGCCCCACTCTCCCAGGAATCCGAAATCGGCGTCATCGTCATCACTTTCGTCCTCACTGTCTCCAAGTTCACTGAGGTCATCAACATCGGAGCCTTCCCCTTCGTAGCCGTAGTGAAGGAGCGTGTCACGTGGGTAGGCAGCATCTTCACCATTTGCTTCTTCAAGCCTTGACGTTATAAATCGTGCTACGTCTACACTCTCTACATTAGCTCCTTCAAAGCGGGCTTTCTTCTGCCGCATGGAAACGGCACCTGCAGCCACAAAATCGACATCCTCTCGAGTGAGCAGTGCTTCTTGTTCAACATCTTTTGCGCCTCCGCCACCAGCTGAACCATTGGCTAGCCCAGCACTACGAGCGGCACCCGCATGTTTCAGGAGTTTCTCAAGATCATAGTTATGGAAATCGTCCTCACCAGCACCTTTGGAAACGGAAATAGTCAGGTTTATATCCAGGTATGCATAGAACAGTACATATAATACAAAATAGAGCCAATGAAAGATATGTGGGTATTCACAGAACAATAAAACATCCATATAAAAGACAAAAGTGTTTTTAAAAATAGTGGTAAATTTTTGTTCCAAAGCGTAAATTTTGAAACAAAATTATTTGTCTAGTGTGTGCGGGCGTCCGTTGTTAGGAGGTGTCCGTTTTATGAGGGGTGTCCGTCATTGTCACGTGTTCCTCAATGGAGGTTTTATTGTCTGTACAGCCTAGTTACAAAGTTTACAAAGAACATGCAGCAAAGCAGCTGCATGGACAGCTACGCTGCTCTTCAGCACAATAGCAAAACAATGCCAAATGAAATACCTTCATCGTGGTAGGGCATGATATTGTCCCTAGGGTCATCGTCGACGTATACTGGTACTGTCTTCTTTCCAGCGAATTTCGATGCAAGCATAAGTGCAGCTAATACAAGTACGAGCAAGAATACAACTAGCAGGACCGCCATCACAAGGTAACCGTCTTTGCTTACAACTGCCAATGCACCTAGAATGTAATCAATTTTTTTTGTATCAGAACTGGTTTGTCAAAGTTGAAGAATGTGCTTCAGTCAGCAACCTTGGATTGGGTTGTTGAGACAAACCCCTAAATACTTCTCTGGTAGCATGCATGCATAGTCCATAATCTAGACACTTCCCTCCTTACTCAAAGCTGGTGCACGTGTACTTTAAAAGCACCGATATAAAAAATAAACCAAGGGAGATAAAAGCAATACACCGACAACAGGGAGACAGCGCTGATTGAGAAGACAAACATGTTTACAACTACAATCCACTTTTTTTTCGATAACCTTGAAACGTGCGAGACACTCAGTACATAACTTTGAATACAACATATTGTATTTATCATACTAAACGTAGTAATAAACGGGACATATCATTTTTTCTTTCGTTAGTTGTGAGGAGAAGAAATAATGAAAAGCTCGTATTACCTGCTTCTGGCTTGACTACTGACTCGCCACAATAAAGTCCTTTGAAACCAGGAGGACAAATACAATATGGTGGCGATCCGGCAACGCATATACCACCGTTGAGGCAAACAATTCCAATACATGGACAGCCATTTGGTTCTACATTCACTCGCTTTCGTGCAACTGCCGTGTCAGAATCCATGTTTGTATACCGTACACGGAAGTCAGCTAAACAACCTGTAAAGTAAATGAAGATCAGTGTTAAAGACTGGTGCTATCAATTTGCAATCCATATCTATTAACCTGCACATTACTAGACTGCAGACCCCCTAAAATTAAAAACTGAAGCCACATCCGAATGTGTCAAGCAAGGCTTCCGAATGTTTTCAACACACTCTAAAATGATTGGTACTACAGTCTTGTCTAGTCAATGGTGTCACATCGATTTCAAAGCAGAACATCGATCTAATGAACTTAAGCCGTGTTCACACTAGAAAAACTACACCAGGTTCACCCTGATTGAACTAAGGTAAGTGTTGGCTAAACTGAAGCATTGATACGGAGCAAGTTTGGTTGCAAAATTCATAAGGGAGACAATTAGGTTCCGAAAGAAATGCCTGTCACCTACGGTAAAACAAATCTAGTTGCATTATTGTAACATGTTGTTGTTTGACCGTTAACATATCTTTCTTTGCTTTGAAAACTCGCAGCCGTACCGCTTTATCTTTTGATAACATTCCTCGGCTCGGGGAGTGTTTTAATAATGACATTGATAAATGATGATGATGATGATGATGATGATGATTATGATGATGATTATGATGATGATGATGATGATGATTATGATGATGATGATTATGATGATGATGATGGTTAAGTTCTTGGCTCCATCCAACTGCAAGGCTCTCTCACAAACTAACCCGAGGGTAACCAAAAGGGTTCATGTAGTGTATGCACGGCTGATGGTATTGCAACACATAGAAGAACTATAATGAGAATTAATCAATAGTTTCCAAGACCTTACCTCTTAAGTCAAATGGTGGCCTCATGTTAAAACGTGTCGGCACACCACCTGTATAGATAACACCATCTGAGTCTAGCAACTGATGGCTTCCCTTTGTTCCAGCAACTTGTCCCACTCCGTGCATGGTTACCACCGCATAATTTCCTTTTCTGTCCACGGTGACATTATGCCATTTGTTGTCGGAAGCATTGAATTCTCCAATCGTCAGTATTTCTTCTCCGTCTCCAAGATTAAATCTGTATCTCAACTTTCTGCGGTAAACCTGAAAATGAGTTGCGAAAAATTAAATGCTTGCATTGCATATAATAAATTGGGAGGATAAAAATATATTTCATTAAAGAAGATAGAATCAGGTTAGAGACTTAAAAGAGCCTTCTAAGGTGCTGCTGGATCGTCTTTAAATCAGACACAAAGGTGACAAAGATTTGGGCGAAGGCCTACCTCTAGAATACTGAATTCCCGGGGATTGCCGTTGCTAGTGGGGCTGCCTTCATACACCAAAATGCCATCCATATTTGTCTGCATCTGAACCTCATACATTGAGCGATACCTGTCGTGCCATGCCAATGCAGTAGGCTGGATGAATGTGTACTGGCTGTAGCTGTCCTTCTTGTAGTGGTATGATTTCACGCCTAGGGATACGAAAGACTTGAAGAATGAGCTGTGTCTTTAACTCAAACGAATTCGTATAAAATGACTTTTAATATAATCATTTTGAAGAGACGGATATTCACATCAGAGAAAATCAAAACAGAATTGAGAATTTTCACTTTCGAACCTGCACTAAGACATTTTTATGGTACACCATCAAAATCTTGAAACAAAACTATTGCACGATAGGAAAACACAATAGAGGGTATATATATTCAAGATTCTGCCAATGATTGACAAAATACGAGATTATAAATTATTGTGAATTAGGCATGACTTACGTCTGTCACAGTTAGCACCAGTCCATCCAAAATGGCAAATACAGATAAATGGCAACTGTGTCGCCCTGCAGTAACCAAAGAAGCATTTTGGACACTTAGCCAATAACGAACAGTCGTTCCCAACATCACGTTCTTCGATTGTCTTTGACAAATCGTAAATAATGCCATTATCGCTGAGCTTACGGATGCAGCCAGCAAAGGAGTCCTTGGCAGTCAATGGTGGGTACGCGAGGCCTTTGTTTTTCATGCCACCAAGTTGCAGAGGATTCAGCCCGTTGATAAATCTTAAATGTAGATAGACAATAAATTTTAAAGTTGATACACAGACAAGTTTTATACAGTAATTAATGTATCTGATGATTTGATGAACGATTTATCGAAATCTTTGCAGGATTTCAGTTCAAACAGTTTGTGTATCCCATTTAAGTATAAACACGACATCCATGCAACCTTGTATTTGACAAGGACAGTAGAAAATATATGAGAAATCGTAATGTAGCAAGACTGTTGTGTATTTATATTGCATTAGCAGGTAGTGAACAGTAATGAAGAAGAAACGCAATTGTACCTGAATCTACCGGGAATTACTCCTGTTATTTCGCAGCTGCCTCTATCTTGCTTGGTAGAAGTCTCGGTTTCAACAATTTCTGCATCCCTGCAGTCATCTATTGTCACTTTAATATACTGCAAAAAGAACAATAACGTAGAAACGACGTCAAAGAAAGGCCATACTTAAAAGGCTTAAATTATACTTGATAGAGAAAGAGGCTACCTGGAACAAAACGAAAAAAAAAGTGCAGTGACATTATATTGATAAACAGTATTTTCTTACCTTTCCTTTCTTGTAGATCTTGACACTATGGAAAACACCATCGTTGAGCTTATTTTTGGTATTGATAAGTTTAACAAAATTTCTGTAGAAGTCGCCTTGGTTCGCACTGATCCTCAGCCGTCCATCGATGAGTTCGATAGCCAAGTAGTCCTTTGTCTCCCTGTTTGAAACTAGAACAACGAAAATGGATATAAGTAAAATGTGCTAACACGACAATAAAGGAACTTTGCTTCAAAGTTTAATTGTGATTGCAGAACACAGAGGTTCTAATAATGCCCAGACACCAGGCTATCCTTGAAAATAAAAAACAACATTTCGAACAAACAAGAAATTAAGTATTAACATTACAATAATCGTGTTTATTAGTTTTTTTACCAAAATAAAGAAGTAATGGACAAGAATAAAGTATCTAGAAGTTGTATACTTACTTTTGTGAACAGGACCTTGGTACAAAATGAGACCACTGGCATCTTTGGTACCAAACTCAAACTGCAATGTGCCTTCGAAGAAATAATTCAAAGGTTTCACCCATAAATAAGACTGTTTCGTTTTGAAAGACTTGATGGTCATTTCGCATCTTGGCCCATCGAGGCTTGGTTTGGTGCATGCGCAAGAGAACCCACCAGTTACCAGGTCAGTACACTTTCCACCGTAGAGACATGGCTTGTCTTTGCAGCTCTTTGGTACACGCGGGCCAGTTTGGCAGGTAGCCACTACATTCACATCGATTGATATGAACGTTTTCGATGCAGGGTTGGCGGGAACAATGCCATTGTCGTCAGTTATAACCTTGTATGTTCTTTGAGGTTGGATGTCGTTGTAACAGAACCCGACCTGACATGTCTCTAGAGCGCACGGATCAATACCAACCGAATCAACTTTCCCATCTGTTGAAAAAGCAGATATCTTTAAGGGTTGTTCTTCAAAATATGCAATAACTGTAAATTCTAGATTGCATTAAAGTCACTAGAACCTTTTGAAGAATGTTGTCACATGTCATAAGGTTTTTAAAATAGTTGATTTTATTTCTGGGCTCTGTATAAAGGCAATCGAAAGATACTAGAATGGCTTCAGCGATCTGTCGATCTACTATTGGCCAATCAAAAACGTGCGTGTGGAATTAAGCTTATTGATTGGTACGTTTTGATTGACAGATGGTATAAACCATTTTAGTATCTGTCGATTGTCTGAACAACCAACAGGGCAAGTAAAATATACATGGACTGAAATAAGTTCAATGATTTCCTGTGAGGTCTATATCCAAAAACTATAGACTAACACAGTAATCACAGCCCTTTAAAGAAATACGTCAAAATATGGAAAATGACGTGGGGGGGGGGGAGACTGATGCATACACTAATCGAGGTTACTAATCGAGGAAGTTAAATGCGAAACGACCACAGTTTACTGCAGCAAGTATAAAGGAAAATAGAATAAATGAAATTTGCAAAGTAACTCACTTGTTGCCTTCTCAATTTCAGCAATCTTTGCATTCAACAATGGGACAAGCGTGGATTTGTCGACATACTCTGCATCGTCGCCAGCATATCCAGCTTTCGCTGACTTCTTAACTGCGAATCTTATGTCAACCCCATTATGCATACCTTTGACGCTCTGGGCACTGAAAACCGTTACAAGTTCTACCGGTACTCCCAAGATTTTTGCTAGTATCTTTTCAAATTCCGGATAGGGTATTTCATTACATGAGCCTGGTTTAACGAGACCCTGCATACGAATAGCCACACTTGTCTTGGCCTGCTTCTCTGATATCGCTCGAACAGTGACTGTCACAGTGCTTACAACCTCTTTGCCCCGGTCACTACCGACCTGTCGATTGAGCTCTTTGGATCTGAATGCTAACTTATACTTCCCATCTGGCACATTTGCCGCAGCTATGATTTCACCAGTCTTTTTGTTAACACTGAAGTATTTCCCAGGAGACTGTGACGTCAGTGTGTGGTCATAAAGGTCATGCGAGCCTTTGTCATCATCCTTGACATACACCTTACCAACCACACCACCAATAAACTTGCCTTGATAAGAATTAACAAGCAGAGACAACTCACCACCACTGCTTGGGACATTGTCATTCTTATCATGAACTTCAACTTTAAGGGTCGTGACATTGGTCATTGGTGGGCTGCCGCCATCTGATGCTTCAATGTAAAGGGTGTACAATCGTTTCTTCTCCCTGTCAAACCTGACTGGCTTTGTCACGATTTCAACGCTGTTTCCATCAGAATTTCTCATCTCAAACAGGCTTGTATCTCCTGACTTGAATTTAAACTTGCACGGGCAGCTATATTTGGTCGTATCAGGGTCAGACACTTTGATTTTGGTGACAACCTGAACAGAAGCTGGATTCTGCTCTTCTTCAACCCTTCCACAGTATTCGGGCTTGTCAAAATGCGGACCATTGTCGTTGACATCGACCAGAGTTATCTCAACCGTTGCGTAGCCAGTTTGCTTTGGCAGTCCCATATCTGAAGCGCTCACTTTGAATAAATGCTTTGACACTGCCTCTCTATCAACAGGATAAGCCAATTTGATGACTCCCTTGCTCCTATTCTGCGCTGAACTGCTAATGCCGAACTGGAAGTTAAGTTCTGTATCAACAATGCCAAAAGTGAAATCTCCATTCGACCCTTTGTCCTTGTCAACAGCAGTAACAGTCAAGAGTGTTTCGCCTACTTTTACATTCTCCTTAACCGAAACTTTGTAAGAATCAGGAATGAAAACTGGGCGATTGTCGTTACAGTCTGTCACTGTTATCTCAACCAGTGTTGACTCTTCTCTACCTATCGGTCGCTGCGGGATCCCGCGATCCTTGACACCAACTTTGAGCTGATATTTGCCAGACCTCTCGTAGTCCAAGCCATGTGCTACAGTAACAACACCCGTTTGCCCGTTCACATGGAAGTATTTCTCAGAGTTGTGGCTACTGCTGATGACGTAATATAACAATTGCGCATTCACTGTTGTGATATCGTCTTTATCTACTGCAGTTACTGTTGTGATCTTGGTGCCTCCAGGGGCGCATTCAGCTACCTTTCCAACGAAGAGGCTCTTGGTGAACTTGGGGTCATTATCATTGGCATCTGTCACAATTATAGTGACTATAGTTTCGTTTGCTTGCACTGGTATTCCGGAATCAGTGGCCCTGACAGTGACTTTGAACACTGGTGACACGCCTGTTGCCTCTCGGTCAAACGACTTCTTAGTTTTAACCAGCCCGGTAGCTGAGTCAATTACAAACCCATGATCATTGCCTACAATAGAGTACTTTATCTTTGCATTGCCTCCTTCATTTGGATCATCGTCATCCTTGGCTGGCACATAACCTACAACGGTCCCGGCCGGCATGTTTTCTTCTATGTATCGAGTGTATGGTGCACCAGGGAAGTAAGGCTTCTTATCATTTACGTCTTTGATAGTGCATTCCACAATGGCTGTGCCTTGGTGTTTTCCATCTGATGCAATTACTGTAAATCGGTAGACTTGTTTGGTTTCTCTATCAAATGGTTTTGGGCCTAGAAAACAGGGGACAATTGTGAACAAACAGGACACTGATATTTTTTAAACAATTAATGTATATAGACTGAGCATAATAAAAACCTTTTTTTCGTTCAGGAATGGCACTGCTCAGAAAAAACACAATGAAGGGTACGTACCAGTTGTGATAACACCTGTGACAGGGTCAATGACAAAAATTCCTTGAACCTCTTTGCTGAGAGAGTATCGGATTGGTCCTTGGACAGCAGCTGTATCATCATCACGGGCCTCTACTTTTGTAACCGAGACACCCGCTTTTACGTCCTCCTTAATGCTGCCAAGGTAGAAGTCTTTCAAGAAGACGGGGGCATTGTCGTTTGCATCAGTCACCTGCAAGAAAAAATGAGAAATACATTATATTATTGTAAAATTTTAATTTATTGTAGAATTGATAAATTTCTAATCTCAGGCTGTAGCTTAAAAATAGCATTGACTTGAAATTATCTTCAAATCTAAGGGATACTTGGCTGTTTAATGAGATTTATCATCACATGAAAATAACACAGGAAGTTTAAAGAAAAGAAGGAAGTTTAACAAGGAAGATTAAAGAGAAGAAACTTGAAGTAGTTTAATAAATACGGAAGTCGAATACAAAAGCCGTGCAAGATACATAAAAGATTTTTCAAACCTATTTGCTGGATGTAAATAATAATATTTTCCTCAATTATTAGGTTAGAAGGGCTGAGAATGATCGAAAATAAAGATTTGTTGATTAGAGAAGACACAGATGCTGTTTCTAGAAATTCGGTGGTTAGATTTGGGAGAAAGCAGATATAGCAAAGGTAGCGATTTACAACCCTGAAATAAACGGACATGTTAAACTTAAGTGTAAAAGGACCATTAAAAGCAATCGACTGATACTTAATCAATCTGTATACCAACTAAAGGCCAATCAGTAAACAAGTGGCTTAACGCTTCTTGATTGGTCAACTGTTGATTTATAAAGGGCTTAAGCGTAGTGATCATTAACAAATGACCTACCTTGATATTCACAATACCAGTCACACTGAACTTAGAATCAGACGCAGTGATTGTAAGTTTAAACGAGTCTTTTCTTTCCCTGTCGAGTGGTTTGGCTACAAGAATACTTGCAGTGCTAACTCCGGCTTTGAACGTAGATCTAGACGTGCTGAAGTAGCCATCTTCATTGCCTCCTGTGATAAAGAAGTT
Source organism: Rhopilema esculentum (assembly GCF_057945365.1). NCBI lineage: Eukaryota > Metazoa > Cnidaria > Scyphozoa > Rhizostomeae > Rhizostomatidae > Rhopilema > Rhopilema esculentum. Next base: position 2,187,231 of record NC_142818.1, read on the forward strand.
GACTTTTGCATTGTCCCCAGCATCTGCATCTTTTGCTGTGATCGTTAAAATCTGGTAACCGATCGTTGCGTCTTCCTTTACATTTCCATTATAGACACTGGGATCAAGAACTGGGGCATTATCATTCAAGTCAACAATCTTTATAGTAACATAAACGTTGTTACTTAAGGAATTGGTACCCATGTCTTTTGCATATACGTGGATTGTGACTGTCTCTTTTTGCTCCCTGTCAAAGGTGCGTTTAGTGGTTAAGATGCCTGTTTTACTGTCAATTGCAAAGTCTTTCTTTTGCTCATCTTTCTCTATGTAGTAAACAAGTTCTGCATTGGTGGTTGCATCTTTATCCGATGCATAAATTTGCCCAACAGTGGCACCAGGAGCATCTGCCTCGTTAATGGTCTGGAACTCGAACTTTGAAAGATGGAAGATAGGTGAATTGTCATTTACGTCAAGGATGTCGATGTACACTATAGCATTGCTGACCATGTTGTTTGTTTCATCCTTGGCTTGAACATAAACAATGTAATTCTTGGTCGTCTCGTAGTTCAGCTCACCAGCCACTTTAATCTGTCCGTTCCGCGAGTCAATGGCAAAAGTATCCAAGTTTGACCGAACTAAGGAGCCCTTTGGCAAATTGTAGACGATTACATTACTTTTAGCAGAGTTCTGTGAAGTAGCAGAAACTGCCAGCGACGGTATCACAGCTCCTGCCTGCAAAGACTCTAAAATACTTGTCCTGTAAATGGTGCTACTAAATTTTGGTGGCTTCGAGTTACCAACAGTGATCTTCACATTAACCGTTGATGCTTGAATTGTACCTGGATTCGCAGCTTTAACCCTCAGATTGTACTCACCTAATTTGCCTGACAAAGAAGCTTTGACTTGAATTTCGCCTTTGGTCTTATCTGGTATAGAAAACAAACTGCTGTCTTCGACTATTGAGTATTCAATCTGTGCGTTTGGTCCTTCATCTTGGTCCAAGGCAGAAGTAACTAGAATAACTGCACCATTTGAGGTTCCCTGCCATACAGATACTTCATAGTTCTCAATAGCAAAAATAGGCTTGTTGTCATTCTCATCAAGGACTTTGATGTTAAGCTCGCAGGCTGCAGAGTTTCTCTCAAAGTCTGTCCTGTTTTCACCACCGTCACGAGCAATTGCAATCAAGGTGTACGTACTTTGAGCCTCCCTATCGAATCTCTACAATGAAAATGAGGTATATGAAAATACTGGGATGACATTTTGAATTTATTGGGAAATTCCAAACATATGAAAACATAGCGTGTCAATAATAAAAAACAAATGAATTTGAAGATTTAAAAAAGACTGTAGATGAATAAACCACTAGCATAATAAGTTTAGTATTTAGCCTTTAGTTACCTAAGAATATTATGATTGTGCGTAAGGGATAGTCAATAGCCATGATAAGGAAACACGATACGTGCCTGCAAAGCTAAATTAAACCCCTAACATACTATATACTATATACTATATACTATGTACTTCTAATAAACTATTATAAGAAGAGGACCATCGTCGGGTAGAGTTGTTTGAAAAAAGTTGGCCATTCTTGAAAATACTTGTCCAGCTAAGAAATAATGAAGTGAGCTACAAAAGGAAGCAAAGTAAACGACGAGAAGATGATTTCTAATTGAGTTCAAAGATAAATCTACTTACCCCATTAGTTCTGATGTTACCATCTTTGTCAATATTGAAGTCAAGGGTCTGAGAGGATCCAGTGCCGCCCACCGCAGTCTGCTTGCCGGAGCCATCAGTTTTGCCACCAACTTGTAACAAAGTGTATTCAATCTGTCCACTGCGATCGAAATCGTCGTCAGACGCAGTCACTTTCAGGACAAGAGTTCCAGCATCTTTATTTTCAGCGACAACAGGGCTGTAGCTACTGCATTTTGTAAACACAGGCGGGTTGTTATTGTTGTCATCAACATTGATGAGCAGATTGAAGAACCCTTCATGCTTGCCATCAGAAGCGCTTATTTTCAAGTGGAATGACCATCCTCTCAAACGCGAAGTCTTCAGAGTGACAAGGCCGGATTTGCTATCAATCTGAAATGAGGTAGCGTCCCCTTCTTTGATTGAATAGGTGAGTGGGTCGTTATCAACATCGGTTGCTCTCACCACTGTGATTTTGGTTCCAGCTGGGAGCTTTTCAGCAATGTAAAGCTTTTGATGGTTCGGATTGAAAACTGGTGGGTTGTCATTCACACCTTTCAGAGTAATTATGACTTTGGCCTTTGCAGTACGCTTTATCAATCCAAAATCTTCAACTTTTACTTCAAATTCGTACTTCTTTATTGTATCGTAATCCAATGTCTTTATATTTCTGATTTCACCAGTGAGAGAATCTAGTCGGAAGGTATCTTTAAACTGATCTGTAGAGTAGATTAGCGATCCAGGCATGCATTTGGTTTCATCTCCACAATCTTTGTCGGTGGCTTTTACTGTCAGTATCAAAGAATTGACAGGTGTATCCTCGGCAATGTCTGCGACTCGGTAAACAAGCTTTTCAAACTTGGGATTATTGTCATTGTCATTGATGAGTTCAACAATCACGTTAGTTGTTGATTTCAAAGAGTTGGACGCGATTTCTGCCGCTGAAACGACAAGCGTAAACGAGCTAGGATCTGTTTCGTGGTCTAAAGGCCTTTGCACAAAAAGTCTGCCCTGACCATCGACCCTGAATTTGTCATTTGTGTTGCCACTATCAATCTTGTATGTCACAGCAATCCCTGACAAGCTTTTGGCACTGACAGTTCCCACCAGGGTCTCAACGTTAGCCTTCTCGGACACCTTGAATTTGTAGAGACTCTCAGTGAAATGGGGAGGATCATTCACAACATTGATTGTGAGCACTGGCTGTTTGGCGCTTCGTCTCTGTGGTACACCACTATCCTCGGCAGCTATTTTGAGGTCGTATTGGCTCTTGGTGAGGGCCGCCAGTTTACTTACTTCGATGGTGTGAGTAACAGGGTTGACTGTAAATGGCACATTATCAGTGATAATGTCAAATGAGATACGACCTGCATCACCGCTATCAGCATCCTTTGCAACAAGCTTGATCACCTCTGTTCCTGGCCGGGCGTTTTTGTTGACTCTGCCAGTTAAACTTTTCATATCAAATTCAGGAGAATTGTCATTTACATCCTTCACTTTAACCTCCAGTCTGTAATTTAGATACCTCGTGTCCTCTTTCAAATTGTAATTATTTTCCTGAATAACGAGATCATATTTTTCCACTACTTCGAAGTCAAGAGCTGTTTTCAGAGTAATTTCACCAGTTTTCTCTGATATTTTGAATGGATGGTTTTTTGGGTAGACAATTTCGTAGCCACCAAGAGGGAAGACACGAGGGAGATCAGAAATGACGGATGACGCTGAAACTGACGCATCTTCGGGCACTGACCTGACTATTTTCACATGATCTGGCTTGAAATAGGCGAACACAATACGAACACGAACAGTCTTTGTTTTTGGTGGTGTTCCACGATCACTGGCTTTCACATCAAACTCTGCAAAGTTCTTCTTCGCTCCAACATCCGCCCAGTTCTTTTTTAACTTAATCTGGCCATTCTTGGCACCAATTTCAAATATTTCTTTCTGATCTTTATCGATTATCTCGTACGTTAGCAAATCGCCAACATCCTTATCTTCTCCTTGAACAGTGACCAGCGTTTCTCCAGCTATTGCCCTCTTTGACACAACCTTTTCAATGAGCCCATTCTTTGCATTCAGGAACATTGGCTCATTATCATTCAGGTTTTTCACACTAATATGAACCTCTGCAGTTGCAGTTCTCTCACTAGTATCCTTCGCCTGAACCAAAAGAGTGTATTCCATCCCTTCTTCTGCATCCAATGCCGTCACAGACGTTATAAATCCTCTAGCTTTATCGATCTTGAATTTGTTGTTTTTGTTCCCACTTAGTATGGAATAGGTCAAGGTATCTACACTGATTGCCTTGGTTTTGCCATTCATCCGCTGTCCTTCATCGTATTGAAACTTGAACTGAGACAAAGCAAACTTTGGCGGTCCATCTTTCGTTACAGCTTCAATTGTGGCAGCTGCCTGGCCAGTTAGCGATGGGTTTCCTTTGTCAGTTGCCATCACCGTAATCGTGAAGGATTCTCTGTCATAATTAGCAATGATTTTGTTCAGAGTTATGACGCCTGTCTTTGGATCAATGCTGAAAATCTCGTCCTTATCATTGGCAAGGGCATATGTGATTTCACCATTGGTTCCACTGTCCAGGTCAGAAGCGTGCAGCTGTAAAACTCGTGCACCTTTTTTCTCATCTTTTGGAATGTAGTAGCGACCCCCCGTCACACTGAATACTGGTGCCTCGTCATTGAGATCTGTCACTTTAACAATCAGATTTTTCAACGCTGCAGGAATAGAGATAACGATTTGAATATCTATAAGATCATTATATAACTAGATATTGAATAAAAACAGAACAAATGTTATTAAAATTCATTGTTATTGCTAGAGATTTTATTTTTCGCATAAGCGAATTTCGTTTATCTATTTTGAAAGGTGACTTTGTCATTTCAAAAACATCGCAAAATAAATATTGTCTCAGACTGTGAAATATCTGTTTTCCCTCTGCATGGAAAAAATCTATGATATGTACTGCAGCACAACTCTTAAAATAAATGAAAACACTAAAACAGATGGATGAGAACAAGGAGCTATAATCGATACGACATCCTTGCTGCCCAGAAACTGTCTAACGAACAAGACCGACTTACCATATCCTGTAGAAGCTTGTTCCTTTGCCATAACTGTGAGGATATGCTTGTCGAGTGTTTCAAAATCCAAACGTTTCTTTAATGTCACTTTGCCATTTACCGAGTCGATTCCAAAATAGGCCTTGCTTGCACTGTTTCCGAACTGCTTGAAACTATATTCGATGTTATCAGTTTTAGGATCGTCTGGGTCTGTGGCTTTAAACTGGTATACCAGCAATCCTTTTGTTGGAACTATAAAAAGAATTAATTGCACACTTGAAATACATATATATTTAAATATGAAAGCTATGAAGTTTAATCTATTTAGCTGAAAGTCTTTTGGGTTGTGTGAAGTTCATCATGACAAACCAAAGTAACATTGCTACAAATTTAGACCTATTTAGAAAATAATGAACTTAGAAAATCTATCAAAGACAGTTTCGCGCAATAACTTTTAATGTATTTCAAAGAGATGACACCAAGGATCTCAAAATTGTCCGGAGGCCTAAATGAAACAAATACAGTAGTTCATAGGGAACTGAAACCATGAAAATAAATTGTGATGTCATAATGTAAAAGAATATTAATAAAACAAGAAAGCAGCATCCTTATATTGGCTTAGTTTGATAATTTCTAGATAACTATAAAATCTAAGAGATGAAGAAAATGGCCAACGCACCTTCTTTTTCTGGGATCACCTTGACAACATTAGCAGAGCCTCCCTCGAAAACTGGAACATTGTCGTTCTCCTTTGTTGAATATATAAATAGCTGTGAAGAAGACACACTGTTCTTGAACTTCAACGTTACTGTCATGTCAGTAGTTTGGGTTGTCATAGTGTCTAGATCCAATGGTTTTTGCAGATAAACTTTTCTGTTATAATCTATGCAGAAAAAGTTGTTTTCGTTTCCTGAAACGATTTCGTATTGGATGAAGTCACCAAGAGCGAAGTCCTTAACAGAAACCTCTCCAACACGCTTCCCTGCCTTATTGTTGTCCTTCAATGAGATTTTATATTGCGTGTCTTGGAATGAAGGGAGCGTGCTTCCATCTACCATGTTCACTTTGATGCTCAACGTCTTCGACTTCTTTGTTGGTCCATTGTCGGTGGCTCTCAGAATGATGTTATATGTACGCTTTGCTCTATTAAAGAAAAATATAAAAATGTTAAAAAACCCTGAAACAATGCTGAAGGGGTTGGTCGTAGATGCTAGATGCTCCTATAATAACTGTTTCTGATTGCCATGCAGTCGCGCATACCTGGGGGGGGGGACGACGGGGACAGTCACCCTCCTAATATTTTAGACGACAAAAGTCAATAGGATAATGCAGTCAATAGTCAATAGCAAAGGATAGCTTTAAATACAATGTGACGTCATCTTATCAAAAATAGGCTTGTCCCTCCCCAAAAATAATTTGACGCCACTGCTGGTATGTTGTAGCATAAGTGCTGATATTATAAAAACTTATGAGTCCAAACTGGTCTTGTAGAAGAAGATAAATCCAAGGGGGCAATTTTACATTTCTTTGCCAATTGGAACATCAGACAATATGCAATAAGATGCTACACAACAAGAAAATGGAAACAGGTTCTAAGAGACCCCGTTACAAAGAGAGCTCTGAAACTTACGTTATCACTTGGCTAGTTGTTATAATACCAGTGTGGATACCAGCGTTAAACGGCACACTAGAATCACCACCAGGAGCAGGTTCAGTGACGTAACTCAGTTTTGCATTATCACCAAAATCTTTATCGAATGCACGGAACTGAAAAAACATAGATGGTTAAGGTAGAAGCATAATATACGACCATGCAGAAAACTTACAAATATGCATAAGGCATATACGAAGATGTTGATATTGTATAATACTGTTGTGTAGGGGATCTTATAATACTTCACAAGACAACCTGGAGTTTGGAACCTTTGGTTCGATTTCTTGTTACAAATTGTTACCCAACGACCTACGCCTTGTGGAAAATCTGATAAAACAGCTATTTCATTATTTCCTTGTGCCAGTAGTCAACAATTTCTGAGGTTTCAAATCAAAAGTTAGTTTACTCAGAAGTGTTGAGACGTGATAATGCCTTTCATCGTGTTCATCTTTGCCATCCTCAAGTTCTGTAGTATGTTAGACCCAGGAGCTTATTTTCTCTTACACATACTTTCCACCTTCAATTCCACCTAAGTACTTGAATTATCTACTTCAACTTGAAGGTATGTTGATAAAAACATTGTTCAAGACCTACCATGCTTACGACGGTGCCTATAGGTGCATTTGTTTGGATAGTAACTTCTGGTGATCCTCTCACATTAAACTCTGGTTCATTATCGTTAACGTCCTTGATGGAAATGCGAATAGTTTTCTCGACAACCAAAATAGGTGTAACACCCTGTTTAGCAGCTCTGACGACCAAGTTATACTCTGGCACCTTCTCACGATCAAGAACTTTCGAATTAACATAGATTGTACCAGAGTTGTCAATTGCAAATTCGTTGTCTTTATTCCCACCGACAATGTTATATTCGATATTTGCACCAGCGAGTGTCACTTTTGCACTGGTTACAATACCACTAGAAACTCCTTCCAAAGCAAACTGTTGGTCTGCTAAGCTGTCGAATGTTGGCATCACAGTGCCATCAGCATGAACACCGATTGTCACCATAGCATCTGTATGTTTTGGGGTAGATCCTTCATAGAAAATTTACATTGATAATAAATAATACAATTCCTTTGGAAATGAAACATATACTTTTAATATTCACAATATGATTCCAGCAGCAAAGGAGCTCCCTAAATAACAACTAAACATTCGGTTTGATCAAATGACTCCAGTATTGTCAGATAATTTCTTATTTTTGCATTGCTTGTTCTAAGTTTAATATATCTTGTGGCAAATGAAGTTTATATATTTGCAGGGCTCACTAGGAAAATGTGGAAAATCAAAATAGGCTGCTACACATCCTGAGTAGCTTCTATGCAGGTAAATAGAGAACTTAAGTATGACGTCACGAAACTTGTAGTTTTAAATCTTTTTAATTTTGGCCACAGACTACAAGAACACCATGGTATACATTTTGAATTGGGAAATTAGTTAAAAAAATTATGATTGGGTGAGATATGGCCAATGGAAGAATGAAAGTGTGCTAACAGTTCATTTTTATATTAGCTGGGTTTATAACCGTCTGTGCTCACTGGCCATATCGCAGGCTGTCTGGAACAAATCTAGGCAATATTGTAAATTTAGATTATACAATCCACATTCAAGAATTCTGGAAAATGGGTTGTGAGACTAAAATAATTTTAGAACTCTATTTCTAAAACTTCTTGACAAACCGTCCAAGGAAGGACCTCTATGGTTTTCATTTGAAGAAAAAAAAAGAAAAATACAGACGAAAGAGCATCTTAGTGAAAGGTGTACCTTTATCCATTGCCCTCACTGTCATTTTGTATTCTTTGCCAGCCTGCAGTGCTTTCTGTATCTTGACAACTCCAGTAACTGAATCAATGTTGAAACTGCAAAGGGTTTTAGGAATAACGTAAAAATGAACATAACTGGAAAACATGCTGAAATAAACAGTATCATGAAAAGCATACCCAGACAGTTTGAAAGATATGGAATCAAGTAGAGCATCTTCACACATTATAGAAATGAACATTCAGTGTTACCCATATACTGTACTTAGGAAGGGTAACTGCACTAAAATAGAGATGCAGTTGTTGTTTTCTTATTACGTAGTCCAATTCTAGCATTCCAGCTTTTTGCGTTTTTATAAATGAAGCATTGTCACATATCTTGTGATCAACATGAATTTCCAAATGATTCCTTGTCTTGTTGTATGAAAAATTTCAGATAATGTTTATAAACTGTTTACCCACTACAAATTAGTCCCTATCTATATTGTCTCAACTAAACATGCCCCTAAAGGACCCATTCAAGGATATACAGTAACTTATACAAGAGCAACAACTAATTGAACAAAGTAAGTTAAATACTATTTACCTGTTTGCATCATCACTAGCTAAGAAGGCATAAGAAATTGCTCCATTTGGTCCATCATCCTCATCAGTCGCAGAGACTTTGAGCACAGAGGTGCCAACTGGAGCAGACGTATAGAGGGAAGCTGCGTAAGAAGTCTGAGACAAAACTGGCGCATGATCATTAATATCCTGTATTTTCACTGTTAATTCAGCAGAGGCTGACTGCATTGCATTTGATTTGCTGATCACTCTAATCGTGAACTTGTATGATGGAGCTGCTTTTGTCCATTTAATATTCCCAGTTGTCTCCACAAGGCAGCTAGTGCTTTGGGTTCTGATCATAAACTTGTTCAAAATATCTGGAGTGACATCATAACCAAAAACACATGTGAAGGAGCTTGCAGCTCCGGACACTGGCAAATCTTGAACGGTAGATGTTGAGCCTTCCCTAATTGTAACAACATCTTTATATGAACCAAAGTGGGGAGGCTCTGGACTCAAGTTGTCATCCACAACACTCACTTTGACAGTGGCTGTAGTGCTCTTCTTTCCATCGGTTGCCTCAACCAACAGAGTGTATGAAGACTGTGCTTCATAGTCAAGATTTTTCACAGAAAGCTGACCTGTTGTAGACAAACAGAGTTTTTCATAAGTTCTAAAGAAAAGAGTAACATTTGAAGGTTCTAACCACTAGATAAAGCAAGGGTAAACTTAAAAAACTCAAGTTTTCTACATTGTGATTCAATGCATTATACTCCTTTTATAATTTAAATATTTTCCTTAGAAAACATTAAATAGATTTTGGGACATCCTATAACAAGTAATTGAGCTATGGAATGTAATGGAAGAATGTAGTGAAATATAGTTTTGTAGCATGGCCATCAGCAGGGACATGGTCTCAATAACATGGACTCAAGCCTAAATCAGGAAAAAATGAAGAAAATCAGAGTGCTGCTGTCATAAATCAAAATTAAAAAAAAATGATGAAGGCATTCAAGTTTTGGATCATCTTCTTGCTTCAAGACAATAAAAGCGCAAATATGTTGTCTGTTTGACCTAAAACCTTTCCTAGTGATAGCTGGAGCTGCCAAGATAGATTGATCTACATAATAAACAATCAATTCAAGCAGAAAAAATCTTTGATGGAAAACAGTGTTTGGGATTAAACATCTAAACACAAAAACTAGACTAAGCTTAAATTCAATATCTGTGATTTGCCCATACAAAGCATGAATAAGAAGCATGTTCTTTGTAATAAATGTGCTTGACTGGGCTTTTGAATGGTTCAATAAATTATGCAAAGCATCCATTTTAATTGTGGATAATAAAGAAGAAGCAATGACATTAATAATACATTTCTAGTATTCCTAGACTACATGGTTTCAATGTGGAGATACATTTATATAAGCGTACAATAAATGAGCCATGAATATCAACTATAGGGGTTGCAGATTTCATTGAAGTAAAGAAGGGTGATTATATTGTAATTGATTCTGTCCTGTTGTGGGTTATTCTGCAAATTAGCAATACTGTGATTATAGACAGGAATATTCAGCGAATGAAATGAATTTCAAATACCCTGCCCAAACTCCACCAAAACACTGTGGCCTTTTTCATTTAAGGTCTCCCTGATCCCCATCTCTACACATACACTTGACCAACAAGACCAAACTTGTTAACTTCTTCCTAACAAAACCACCAATCAAACTTTATCTATACATACTGGCAGATTGGTTGAAGTTTGGGTAACCAAATATTGGCTCTGAATTCTGCCCATGACCTATATAATGGATCCAACAGAATTTGGCAACTTTGCCCATTTGCTCGGACTGTAACAAACATCTTGATTTTAACCAAACAAAAAAATGATGACTGTGGTGTCCAGTGCTTTCTTGATAACTATCTTTTAACAACTGTTATGAATTTTGTGGAAGGCATGTGTTTACCACTTTCTCAAGGAAATTAGCTTTCAACTTACAAAAAAGGAGTAAGAACAAGGTAAAACTTTGTACTGGAAGCTGTAAATCAACTTACATACCAAGTTTCCTTACCCATATAGATAACATAGAAAACATTTTGTGCATGAGGGTTAACATTTTTTACTAGTTACATCATACAGAAAAAGCTTGAAAAGTCTGTTTCTTGTTGACTTTTTTTTCTGAACCAACCAAGTTTAAATAAACTTTATGTGCTTGTTCCTTACTAGTTTTCAGCTCAGACCATTTGGACTGATCAAGGCAGGACTAAATCCACAGCGGCACAGGGTGAACAACCGCATAAAGAAACAATGACATTGTGCTAAATAAAAAATTGAACAAAGCTGGTAAAAAACTCTTGCATGACAAAATAAATGAAAAAGCCATTGTTTGTATAGAGAGCAGTACACAACTTCTTTGATTTGCTTTGAGTCGAATGAATAAATTCACGCGAACCATTTCAATGATTTTATGAAAAACAGGTGCTGGAAGATTTTTCAGCTAGTAGCTTTGAAAATACAAAAACAACACAGGTCTATGTGAACAATAAGTTTTAGAAAAGCAGATAACTGTGGCTAACAGTAACAATAACATAATCTAAGTTGTGGTGAATTTTATATTCACTGGGAAATTTCCGAATGGATGAAACTTCTGTGGGCACATTACATTACTTTTACCCATTTCCTCTGTCACAGGAAAAACTCTGCCAATCATAAACGACACATCTTTTATGAAATTTTTTCTGTAATTTTGCAACAAAACCATTCAAAAGTTACTTCAAGGAAAGCTTAACTTAAATTTGGAAGCACTGCACTGTAATATAACAAAACACTAATTGATATATTATTGTTAAACACTGAATTTAACAGTAAGGTTTATTGTTTACAAAACATTAGCTTATGAGTTAGACCACATAGAGGGGCAGTGCAAGGCAATTGGACAAAAGAAGAGAAGCAGTCAAAACATATTGGTCCAACCTTTTAACTTAATTTTCTAAGGGAACACTCACAAATCAATATTTTTCATCAAATGGGCAAAGAATCTAGGGGTTTTTGCCAGTGGAAACTATCTTCTACACAAATATTAATTTAAGATTACAAAACTTCTGTAGAGTCCCAATTATTGGCAGGAGACTGCTCTCCCTTTCCATTAAGGCTATCAAATTTATTGTTTAAGTTTAGGCCAATACTTTTCTAAAAATCAAAACATCCATCTTTTTCTGAATGCTAATGAGGAAGAGAATTTGCGACAGCTAAAGAGGTACAGAAAACCTAAAAGTGTGTTTTCAAAAGCACCCACTGAAAATAACTATGATGACTTCTTCTTTTATATTTTCAAAAACTCAAAAACATGGATAAACAACAACAAAATCAAGAAACAGAAATTCATATTGCCCACTCAACTGGGCAGACTCCTGTTGCTTAATCTTCTCTGGAATGTTTCACAGTAGACTAATGCCAGTAGCAGGTTACTAAATTGACACACCATTTGTCTAAACATTAACAAGTTTATTTGTCCATCTAGGTATACACATATGCTTGAGTGTTTACCTTCCCACAGAGCTTCAGATAAGACAGATTCGTCAAAGGCAAGCAAACAAGATAAAATGTGAGGATTCAAATCAGCAATCCAATATCTTATGTATTTAAAGCAAGCGCAGTGTGAAATAAATAAAAACTTTTTATGTGCTTATATAAGAGTCAGTTCTGTGCATCTAGTGACAGTAGCTTGTTATAATGAAGAAAATTATAAAATAATGAGTAACAGGAAAAGCTTTCTCTTAGTCTGGGCTTGTCTTTACTTTCAGCCGGCACAAGCAAGAATGATTTCAGACAATATATCATTGCTTTAAGAGGAAACAGGATGGCTTGGATGCATTCCTATCATATAACGTCTAGATCCTCAACCAAGATTAGAAAGTCTAGCTAAATTGCCTTTGGGTCATTACACCTAAGATGGATTGAACATAAGCCTATTTGCCAAAAGGTCATGACTTAAGGCAATCAACACTTTTCTAAAAAGAAATCATAAGTCTGTTGAGTAAATCCTTGGCGTAAATGATGCAAATAGTTAGAAAGTAGTTAGAAAGAAAATTTGCTATGAAATCATCATACCTGTTTTGGGATCAATCCTGAAAACATCACCAGTATTGCCCTGCTTTATGGAGTATGATAGTGTTTCTGATCCATCACCATCAATAGCAAATAAACATACCAAGTTGGGTATGAACCCAAGATTTTCTGGTACTTGCATGTTTATGTTTGACCTTGGGAAGTAAGGGTCCTCATCATTCTTGTTTTGGATGTAGACTTCAACAAGTGTTGAGGCTGTTGCAGCTGAGCCTTCAACATAGGCCTGAATTTCAAGTGATTTCTTCTGATCTAGCTCATAATCAAGTATACGGTCTGTGGTGACAATGCCAGTGTTTGGGTCAAGCATTAGTCCAACTCCAATGGCAGTATTAGTGACCTTGTACTTTACAACTTTTGTTGGGTCTGGGAATTCAGCATGCACTGCAGTAACAAAGCTACCAGACATCTCACCCTCATCAATCTTTCCAGTGTACATGGCTTTTGTGAACACAGGGTTAGAATGATTGGATGATTTTATGTTTACTCTAGCGTACATCATGGAGCTCATTGGAAATTCATTTTTGTCCTTGGCTTCAATGTACAGATCATAAGTTGCTAAAGATTTGAATGCACCTTTTGATGTAACAACTCCTGTATTTTCATTGATTTGGAATCGACCCAGACCAGTTCCCTCAACAATTGAATATGCTGTGTTATCACTGTCTACTGCCGCAGCTGTAAACACAGGTTTGTCTGCATCTCCAACAAAATCAACATTAACAGTGCTTTCCTTGAATTCAGGTGGCCCCTTGTTCTGGTTGATTGCACGAATTTCAATCCTCACAGTAGTGTCAGCCTTCAAAGCACCTCCATCTTGAGCAGTAACAGTAAATTCTACTGTTGTTGGAGTAGCAGGTAGCTTTTTGTTTACGGTGATGGCCCCACTTCTAGGGTTTACTGTAAATGGGTTCGTAGTTGAAACTGGAGATAATGAAAATGACAGACGGCCATTACTGTTTCCAATGCCATCAGAATCAGTTGCTCTTGGGAGGAGGACAAATGCTTTTAGAGGCAAGTCCCCACGCACTTTAATTTCATACAATGATGTTGCAAATTGGGGCGCAGTATTAGTCACAGACGCCGGCGGATAGTTACTGGCCTGTACAAGAGAAATATGAACTTCACTTGTACTTGTTTTCGGGTCTTGCACAGCTCTATCAGTAACACTAACTTTAATGTTATAAGAGTTTTTCTTGTTGTAACTAAGAGGTGCTGCAACATAAATAACGCCTGTGTAAGGGTCAATTACAAAGTCGTCCTGCTCTGTTGAGAAATAATAGTAAAGCTGTTTATTTGATCCTTCGTCATTGTCAGAGGCTTTCACTTTTACAACAGAAGTCATGACGGGAGAGTTTTCTTGGATTGTCGCCCTCCAATTTGTCTCATCGAATACTGGGCCATTGTCGTTTCTGTCTAAAACCTTAATACGGATAGTGGCAATTGCACTTTTCTTCTCAGGATTTCCTCCATCAACAGCTTGGACTTGAAGGCTGATAGGCGTGTTCCCTAGAGCCTCGCGATCAAGGGAGCGAGTTGTTACGATTTGGAGCAACTTCAAACCAGAAATATCCTTAACTTTGGCAGCAAATAGATTAGCATCATTTCCACTGGTAATAAGATACTTCGACACACCAGAACTGTCTTGATCGGTGGCAAAACAGTCCTCGAGTCCTCTTACCACGGAACCGGCGGCAGAACCCTCATAAATATGTCCTTGATAGTCGCTCTTTTTAAATACAGGTACATGATCGTTAACATCGATAACACTGATGCGAGCAACTTCTGCTTTCCCGCCGATTGTCGTACCATCTTTTCGTCTGACTGCAATAAGTTCGTACTTGTTCCTTCCACCGTTCACATAATTCAATTTCTTTCGCACGGTTATTTTCCCACTTGGCGAGACACCAAACAAACTGGATGCGAGTTGATCACCGTCGCCAAAAACAGAGTAAACGAAACCCGAATCTGGGGCTGGAAACGAAGAAAGTAAAGTACTTCCAACCGTAGCATCTTCTCTGACATTTACGTCTAATCCGTTGATAAAACTGCTTGCTATTAAACCAAATAACAGGACTATATATTTTAGCTGATTTGTTCTTTCCGCCATTTCTCAAAGCTGGCCTAACAATTACACGAAAAGGTAAGATTGTTCTGTCTCCGACCAGCAGATTTCACGACAAAGTGGAAGCACCGTTCGATAAAATATAGTCTTTATCCAACTTCAAGGAATAGAAGATATCACGTAACTTTTTCCAACATTTTTCTTCTATTCCGATTTTCTCACAATCGCTTCTTTTGAGATTTCCAATGAATACTTCAACAGTTAGTTTTCGTACTCACAGTCAGCGTCTGACGGCCCACGTGACTTGAATCTACCAATGGGATTCAAATTTTGTGAGTAAGGTGCCTATTGTTTTCGCTGATACACCCATAAGATTCTGACGTCACGGAAGCGCCCTCCTAATAGCATTTTAAAAGAATGACTCAGAAATATTCTATCTCAGTTTCGTGGACTTTATATTTGGCAAATAATTATCATTTTTGATCAAGGGCTTTATTCAACATTAAAGTTAGCCAACATCAAGTGAAATATCCGTAAAACTGGATATTTTCTTTACTATTATCAACGGTTTTGTCTAAAGGCTGATGCGAAGCCTAAGTTAACCGTCATTCACATGGTATTTGTCACCTGTAATGTATCAACAATAACTGCCATTTATGGTTATTGAGCAATTATGATTTCCAGAAGGTAATAACAAAGTTTTCCGGAAAGGGTTCACCACAGACCTCTTATTGTGATTTTGGTATATGATTCTGTCGTTCAGGAAATCTTTCCTCGTTTGAAAACGTCAGTGGTGTGGATCAAAACAAAGCCGAACTTCAGCGAAACCTCTGTGGCGAGATTGGGCGAAGAGGTTAGGAGGTTAGGACGATAACAGATTGAGGCCTTTGATGATGTATAGATGCTCCTTCGGAGTATAGACTATGTTCCGGGGAAAGCTACCCAGTCCTTGACACGAAACACTCAATTCTTACAAAATCTCACTCTAACAAACAATACAAAATTAACACCACTACAATCGCTTTTTAAAAGAACCAGATAAATTTTGCCCAGTCTCGATGTTCTTATTACATAGAAATTTCGAGGCTCTCGTTTTCCTGATATTGTTCTTACTTCGGCATTAATTTTCCTGCAATTACATACTATAAATTGTTTTTCTAAAACCGCTACACAAAAGTTTTGCCTGACATACAAAAAGTTGACTAGTGGATTTAATACGCTGAGTTTGTTTAGTTGAATTATGAAAACACATTCAAATGAATAAAAAACTTAAAGGCATTGAGTCATGATAAAATGGATTGGGTATACCTTAAGTGCCAAAATCCGCGGAGTCATGATTTTCATGACTACGATCTTGAACTGGTCACATGAACTTACCTCGTACTGATTGACAAAACAACTTTCATCAATAGCAAGTTGTCAACAACGGATGCCAATATCACATGAAACAGTAGCGATCACGCCGAAACCAAATGACCCCCTATAGAGAAGACCTATTTACCACGACTCAATGCCTTTAAGATGTTTTCCTTCTAGTTTTACAACTAAGGCCGTGTTCTTTTTGGCCAATATAGCCTGTATGTTCTTATAATATGTATTCTTATAAAAAAAATGTATTTGATAATAATCATGAAGTTTTCCCTCAATATTCGATGACCCTCGTATGTGTCATTTAAAATTTACTTTTATGAGGGAGCATCTACATCATTTTTCCTGACAGATTCTAAATATATTATAAAATCTTTGTTCCCTATATTTCTTTCCTTTGTACACTAGGCTTTAGAGTCTAGTTGAGAAGTTTGGGTAAAACTGCATATTTTGATGATTGGCAGGATTGGTTGCCAGGCATTATACCATTTGTCTGAAAATGTTACAGGAACCAAAAAGTCAGACGAAATTCCCCGATTCCCCGAGGTACAGAGGCAATCAAGCTTCTTCCTGCCTTTTTGAGTTTTCTGATTGGCCTATTTCGACCCACAACTGGGTATATATTTTACTTCTTGCTCTATTGAACCCTTTTTCTGACATTTTACACTCCGAGGAGCCATTTTCAAATTTCGTACCGCCAAAAAAATTGTTCACAAAATTCAATTTATGGCCTCAGATTCGCGGAAAAGTTGTTTTTCAAGTAATTTCAAAATATCATACAGATAAGGAAAATTCTGATAGACTGCTTCATCAATATTCATTTTTGTGTTAAAATTTAATTATTTATCTGTGCTTTTTCTTAAAATTACATAATACTTTACATCAAAACTAATTCTAGAATTCGGTAGAATATGTCTTCAACACCTGCAGTGAAGCTTTTTGTCACTCACGTCAACAAAGACGAGTATAAGGAGGTCACCAAAACATAACGACAAAACTGACAAGTTCATATTTTAGTACACTAGTACTCTAGTGTCTCTAATAGATGGGCCCCCGTGTATTAATCTCGGAAGAATTTGCCCTCTCCCCGTCGCTTATTAGCACCCCCTTCTATTAAATTTTATAAACCTATCATGACCAGAACACGCAATTTTCACTTGTCAATAATTCCCCTTGTTATGTTATGTAGTTATTTTCTAATTGTCATAATTCCCCTTGTTATGTTTGTATATCTTTATCTCTAACCATCTATCCATTATCAAATAACCAGTGTGTCACCATCCTACTAATTCCATTGACTTTTAATTAAAAGATTTACCAATATCCACTCCTTCTATTGGCTCCCCTTTCCTATCGAAATTTGCTGACATTTTATTGAAAATTGGCCAACCTGAACACCCCCTTCTATTAGCAACCCCTTCTATTGAAAACTGGCCAACATGAACACCCCCTTCTGTTAGCACCCCCTTCTATTGAAAATTGGCTGGAATGAACACCCACTTCTATTACATCCCCCCCTCCTTTTAGAGACACTAGAGTAATCAAAATGGAAAATTCTGCTTTCTTTAGGCTCTATACCGCCAGGAGGATAGGGTAAGCGTGCTAAACTTTTTCTTTAGCAAGATGTTCCTTCTAATTATAATGTTCTTGTTTTTGGATAATTTGAGGCTCAAGTGTTCTTAAAGCTATTTTTATTTAATCATTGAATCTTCTATGACCGCATACTATACATTGTTTCAAAGTTCACTAAATAACGGTTTTGCAAGACATTTTTAGTAGCATGGTTTATAAGCTGAAAAAATCTGTTCTGTTTTGTTAACAGGAGAGTAGTTACGCTAACACACATTGGTTTTCCTTCCCATTTTTTTTGCCTGAGGCTGGGTATGTAATGTTGGTAAGTTGTTCATAATTTTTGACAAACGGAGCCTCGATTACATTGCTTTTATAGAAAGGCTTAACATTATCATGGATCGTATACATGGACTATCATCTTGGACTCTGCGATCTTTTACAATAGTAATATTAATGGAAGAACTTTCTTGGGAGCATTAGGTGTGAAGCATTTGAATCGGCTCTTTTTTTAATTTTTTTTACCTGCCGCTGCAAACAAACAATAAGAAAATTAAAGATTGTAAGACAATGATACAGGGGTTATGATGTAAATCCGCTATTCTCTTGTGACTTTGATTCCCACAAAGATATTGCATATCAAGCCAATACCAATTTCATGATTACTTGTTGTTTGTTATAGGCCTAAATCCACTTAGACCTAGAAACACATTCTGTTGGTGTCCCTCTAGTCAGTTTTCAAAGTAGACATTTAATAAACAGTAAGACCCATTGTCTTATTCCTTTTGTGTTTCTACAGAATATAATTCTTTGTCAGCTGTTACTATGTATTCAAATAATAGTTACCGAAACTATGGACATTTTTTTTTAAACTATGGACGACCTTGCAAGTTTAAAAAAATTATGGCTTTTGTCAAATTTTCCTCTAACTTAAATATTAATTCTACTTTTTAGCCATCCTCCAGTATAAATTTTTTTCAATAGCTTTTCCAATGTTTAAAGCTACAATGTTTGATTAAGCAAAATTGCTGTACTTCTTGTTAAAAGCATAAATTAAAAACCACAAAATCAAAATCAATTTCCGAAAATCAATTGACTTCCTATGATTTAGAAAGATTTAGAAAAATGTATGATTCCTAATGTTTTTTAATTGATCAGGGGCTGTTCTCCAGCTTATTTCTCGAATCTACTTAATATAAAAACGTACCAATCGACAAGAAGATTGAAGGATTAATTATGCTTACCTTTATGTAAAGCTGACTCAGGCCTCAAGGGTTTATCCTATCTGGAGTCTATAATTTATAACAACTAACCTACGAATGTTAAATTCATAACTCAAGCATGTTTGAAAATAAAAAAATATAACTACATGAAAAAAATAAAATACGCAGAAAATATATTTCCATCTATGCCTCATTTTTTGAACCGCTAACATCACGGAACCATTTCGAGAACAAGTTCTTTCGGCCACCTCTGCCAATTCAATTTAGAAGTTTGCCCTTCCAACTTTGTGTTTAGTTTTTGTTGGTAATGGCACCCAACCATTTACTTTCTTAGAATAGGAATAAAACCACTAATTTTATCGAAAGCTATCGTTTTCACTTTACCCTATTCATTTGATACCACGTTGATAAGCTTCGTAAAAAAAGTTGTCTTGGAGTGAAAATTTTAAAACATCTTTTAACTGTAAGCGCATTGCAAAATTTAATCTTTTTCTTAATCTTCAATTTCATTTCTTTCATTAATTAACTAATTGTTTTATATATGTAATTATTAATTATTCATTCTTAATTGCTTTTTATTCTAAATCTTTGTAGAGTGGGCCTAAATTAGCTTATACAGAAATTGTACATAAACAGCTATATTATACCCGCCTACTATAAATAAATTGATTATTACTATTATTATGATTATTATTATTATCGTCATTCGATACCACATTCATCAGCATTGTATACTAAAACTTCCTCTCTGTTACCTCTCTTAGCATTGCAATATGTCATATTTGGTTAATGGGTCAAGAACATAAAAATGGCCTAATTGTCTCTGCAGTATATCTTTAAATTTGATTCAAAAAAGGGATGGAACAGTGATACTTTAACATCGTCATACTTTTCCTTTTTAACTTGTTTTTTTAAAAGTTTTCTAACCTCGTTCATTCTAGAGTATGTGAAAAAGCATAATGCGTTGATTTCATTTATGACTAATAACGCGTTACTAATTGATTTTGAATTAAGATATTGATTAATTCAATTACGTGCGTTTAACAAATTTTATTATTTCGAAAAGATAATGGGCCACTCATCCTGAGAATCTTGGGAAAAAGGTAGACAGTGGCAAAAAACATATAATATGACACTGATTTGTGGTTTATATAAAAGGGGGTAAAAATCTCAGTCACTTTTTGAAAAAAATCTTCTCGTTTCGTGTTTCATCACAAATGAGATAAATGGTGGACTGGGGTGTAGATAATTTCAAAATGAGAGCAGCGAATGGGCTTTGCGCAATCGTATTGAAAAATGACACAATCTAAAGCATGCATAGTACAAGTTCGAGCACAGGACCAAACCCCTTAACTTTCTTTTTTCTCTGAGTAGCGTTTCGAAAAGTCGAGGAAATGGCCCAGAGGAACGATAAGCACTTTCTTGGACTCATGTTGTTGCATCACAAAGAGTACCGCCAAAAAATGACATCATTTGAAGAGTAATTAGAGCCACCGACAAAATTCTTCGCCCTTTCATTTATTATTCGCGCCGGTAACCGAGAATCTTTTGAATAGACAACCAGAAATAGCAAAACCATTTATATTACGGGTTTTGCATGGCAAATATCGGGTAAGCACGCCCATCCTTCAATATTTGCGTAGGATGTGCAACTTACTGGTTGTCGGTTTCTGGTGATCGGAAAGTAGAAGACTTTAGTCGAAAGGAAAACTAGAATATAAACAATTGAATACTTTAAGCCAAAGATACATCTGGCCTAGAGCCTAGGATTTCCTCGAGTTGCTAACAACAATGCCGTAAGAACTGCTATGTGGAGAACGGAAAGCCATAAAAAGAAATCCAGTTGCCTTATATGGCATATCATCAATATGCTACGACAAAGTTATGCGAAATGTAAATTTTTTCGACAGGTTCTTGGGTTTCAAAGCGAGGCCATGAGAAAGCTCATACGTTTTTGAAAAATGTGAAAAATTTTGAACATTTTTTTTGTCTCCCGCAGATGCATTGGATGGTGAAAGGAACAATGTTCTCTAAAGATTCTTCCTCAAGTTTTGTAAAATGACATCGAGTTGGTTTTCCCTGAAATTATTGCAGCACCCCCATCAAAAATTGTAGGCACTATCCACTCAGATTTATTTATATTATATATATTTTGCCATATCAAAAATATAGTTTTACCAGTTTCAAGGGGGAATGGAGAGATTAGGGGATTTTCACAAGAAAAAAAGAATCAAAATGCATAGAGCAAAGCAAGATTATTGAGCTATCATAGCACAAAGGGAAGTCTGTTCATTTATGAGAATCCCAAATATGTCTAAATTTACCATAAGAAACATTAATAAACACTTAGCTGTGTGACCTTAGAGGTATGTATATATCTATATATTTTTTAATCATAGAAATTTTGCACATGAAAAGATATGCATGCAGTCCCGATGCAGTCTAAGATTCCAAAAATATGGAAGTGTCTTAGGCCAATACCTAAAAACATCTTGCCTTATAAACGCTTTTATTTCCTACCTAGAAAAACCAAATTTGATAGAATTCACACCCTTAAAGATATTGAATTTCCCCTTAGTCATGCAATAACTCTTTGCTAGGTAAAAATTCAAATCTCGTTTTGAATGATGGTACCGTCTGATTACTAGACAATCTCTTTCTCATTGTTCATTAATAGACCTACCGGTGTTTGTGAGCTTGCGTCATACCACCTGTATTGAAATGATGCATGTGAACTGACGGGTTTAATTATGATTAATCTGCCAATCTGCTCCACTGGCTTTTAATTTGTTCGTTTATTATTAAAATTTGGCAAAACAGGCAGATAGTTGATGGTACCAACGCATTCTGATAAATTTTTCCACTTTTACATCTATTATTTACTCAGGACAACTAAATATTTCATGCCACATCTACAAAACAAATACAATTGGGACCAACACCTTGGTTCCAAAGTGTTTAATTTCAAGAATTGGGAGTTATTACGTAGATTTTAGCTTTTGCCCCCTCCTCAAGATTTTGAAGGCTGCTGCGACCCTCAGGTAAAAATAAGAATACTGCATACACATTTACTCTAAATCTAATCTAATCTTATTTAAATCTAAATCTAAATCTAAATCTAATCTAAATCTGAAATATTTGGACAGGATAGATTACAAAACATCGGACAAAGAATTTTTGGAAGCACTTTAGAGAACTTTGGTCAAAAACTTTGGCATGACACCAAAAAATGCTGATACCAAATGTAGTATAACATTAATGAATAATGGACAACTTAAACCATCTATAAAAGTTTAACAGGAAAATCAAAGTACAAAATGTTGACATTGTCAAAATATGATTCGATGTGAATCATAAGATTCCTGCGACGAGGCGATAAAAATTTTTCATAATCCATGCCACTGCATTGAATCTAAGAAGCAAACTAAGAGGCTCGTAACAGGTATGAGCAAGAAGTTGATGATGGAAATTCTGTACAAATGATAATTGAAAATGTAGGCTATGATTGTGAAGCACAGGAAATTCTACATGGAGAGCAAAAGCAGAAACTAAACTTTACGTTTAAATGCATCGCTGACTAAACTGTACGTTTTTATCAATATAATGCATGTATAAAAAAGCGATAAATAACACGTAATGTGTTTCTTTTGTTATATTCTATTATAAAATCATTTTCAAATTCGGACAAGCTTGGGAAAAAATTGGTCGGGATTGGGGCCACATTTAGACGATATTGAAAGATGCCTGATTGCAATTTAAAAGAGAAGATATTTGATTCCAATATATTCAAAAGGATGCTACCAGCTTTTTTGAAAGTTTTAGGGTATGGCTGAGCATTATGTTCTTGGGGAATCCATCCCTTGAACCTCTTAATTTCCAGGAGCTGCATGCACCACTGGCCTTATTTACAGGGACAAACTCTTGGTCAATGGGAGCAACTGTCTCCCATTGCCTGCTACCCTGGGTACAAGATTCTTCATTATTTTGTCTCAGAAATATAGTTAGAAACTAGCCACAGAAATGTTTTTTAGCAAGCATTTTCTTTGCAACCGCAGCTGTCTACGATACCTTATCCCCGGATTGATGAGGCTCCGGTACCCAGGGTAATTGCCTGCAAAGGAAAAAGAAGCCAGATGTCCTCTATCGCATAAATACTGACTCATTTTGATACTGTCTCTGGCATGGCAGGGGAATACCACCCCATATAGTTGCTGACATAGTATTATGATAGGAGTATGAGAGAATTCAGCTAATTTAAAAATTCCAAAAGATGCCCTATTTTTTTGCTTTTACTTTTTGGGATACATTTTCGCGAGAATCGCTTTTTAGTCAATAACTCTACAATATCCCTTCCCATCAGATGACTTGAATAAAAGAGAAGAGAAACTGGGGCGACAGTAAGTGCTATCTTTTTGAGTTGAAGCAGATGATTAACATCGCAATCTAGAAGCTGTTGTTTAAGTCATGCATATGATAAGCAACAATACTCCTATCCGTTAGTTATTACCTGTTCCTTCCTTCGCCCTTGCGTCTTGCAAGCCTCAGCAGGTATTGCACAATTTAAATCGATTGATTTCGACTTAAAAACAATATCTGATTGATCAAATTGTTGCTGCTGTGGGATGGACGAAGAACTATTGTCATTTGAAACCATTCAAGATTATCTCGCATCAGCATTGTATAAGCAAAATTGATTGTAAAAACTCATATTACTATAGTTGACATCACTTAAGCTAAACAATTATCTTTATATACACTGTTTTCTTTATGTTCTTGAAGTAGCCGCTTTCTTAGTCCGTTTCGACCAGAAATAGAATATAGGGTCAATCAAAGGACCAAGGCACACTATTCTCACTCCAATCATCAATACAGGAGCCATTTTTTGCATCGAGACAGTTTCGAATTTCTGCAAGGAGAGCATAACAATAAGTGGCAGCCATGTGATAATGGTGACAAGCAAAAACGATGTCATGATAGTCATGGCGGTCTTCGTGTTGTCTGTATCTGAATTTTTGCTCACTTGAGATGATCTCCTTGTCTGCAAGTTGATGCCTTTTCTGATGAATTGTATTGCTTTAAAGGAAAGTCCAATAATGCAAATGACCTTGCAAATAGTAAAGACGAGGGAGAAAACTGAGTTTGGTCGCAAAATCAATATCATTACGATAACGATGGAGAAAACCCAACTGCTAATCACTGCAATAATGTGCGCCGTGAAAGAGATCTTCTTTAATGTTCCGTGTAGAACATGAATTCTGACGGTCTTCTTTAATTGGCAAAATAGAATACATATCATCGAGAGTTGATTGATGTTAGTAAAAGCCACAGTTGAAATGAAGCATACATCCCTTAGCCAGCATCTCTTGCTTCCAAACTTTATCAGCATGTATGACAAATAAGCGATGCTTCCAACACAGAAATTACTTATAAAGACATTATTAAGGTAAATACGATGCACTCGCTTTGATTTGAATCTTTTCTGGACACTATACAATGCATTAGCATTTAAAGTCGATGATGCAATGGCAATCACCATCCAACACAAACCTTCAACTAGGTCTTCTTTTATATCTAACTTGATAATACGGGCATTGCAAGATATTTGTGTGCTTCCGTTTGGCCCTGGTAACAATGAATTGTTTTGTGCCAACATTTTGAGCAGTTATTCTCCCACTGTACGTTATCTTCCTTGAAAATTATTCTATAACAGTCTGTCTCTTGTTCTTGTGTCCATGTTTAGTTGGCTTTCAGTCAACCAGCACCCAATACATGCCCAAATTCATACGAATTTCGGACACGTTTGTCACAGGGTATTACGGATATCAAACATTTTCAAAAGCTTTGGTTGAACAGTTTTGAAACTCTTGTGGAACCAGTAGAGAAAATTAGTTTGACAGCTTCTCCACAATATTTTGCAAATAGTAGGCTGGATTGCAAAAACTGAAACCAAATTGTCTTCACACCATGAGTTGCTCACCTGCAAAATATAATTAAAACGCAGTATTTCAGCAAGTGTTGTGAAACATAAAAAATGTTTCCTAGTAACAGTGGTAGCTGTCTTTGGTTGGCCTCTTGACTTTGATGACACATAATAAATGCGAGCACCATTAATGTAGAACCATTCTCTGCTAAACTGTTGCATAACATTCTTTTTAGTTAGTGGTTTTGCCGATTGATCTATATAATACACGCCTATTGCCTGGAAATTTGTTTCCCTCATTGTAGACAGGCTTGCAAACATTTTGAGGAAAAAGCTTCCCTCCAATTAGCAAAAATCACGGGTGATTCATATTTTTCATGAAAACATGATTTTCAGCATATGACTTTTATTAACTACTACGAACATCATATCTCAGTGGTTTAATCATAAGCTTCTTGACATCGATTTTCCTCTAGGATACTTTTAGAACTGGTGAAATTGCAGCTCAATGTGAGGTTTTCAAATTATTCTTTTTTTTCTCAAGCTATTAAAAGATTTTAGAGAAATCAGTTTATAGAAAGATAAATTTGTTTTCATGTTATCAAAAGGCCAGGGTCTTTTTCACGTATAATATGAAGCAAATCGAGCTTTTTTCAGTTAGCTAGGCATCTTGTCAAATGATCAAGAATGTCTTCGGTGGATTCTTTTTCGAAAAATTAATAAGCAGGCAGACGTTCATTCCGGGCTCGATAGTAAACAGCTTATCGACATATTTCTTTATTTATTGAGAAAATTCAAAACCAACAGTCCCCACAATTTTTCCAAATAATTTAAAATCACCCACAGTTCCGCTCGTTCATCATCAATTACCTCCCCTTAGATTTTTTTATTTGTGTTCTCTCACCAAAAATTTATCTAGCACCCAACGAAGTAAAGGCTACGAAATTTCACTAAGAATACCATTTCTATTCATAAATGAATCAAAAGGTTTTAAAGCCAAGCTCTGTGAGTCAAACTGATCTTTCATGCCTGTTCTTGCCATAGGTATATGTACAAGAGGAAAGACACAAGAGCACCAGGTCCCCAAGGCAGGGGCATTGTGGCCCCTAGAGAAGATGCCAAATTTTATCATTTTTAAAGGTTCATTAGCGTTGAGGGTGTACCCCCTTTTCTCTAACCATAGTCTATTTAAGACTGCAAACAATGTGAAACAAATCCAATGCTGTAGTGCACACTTGATACAAACACAAACGCGACAGAGCACTTACGTGCACTGCGAGCGAAACGAGCAAAAAATTTTACGGCCACGCCCTTTGAATTAACTTGAAATACATTTCGAAATGTTTTTGCAGTCGTTTACCACGTATTACAATTTTTAATAAAAGGAATATTTATACAGGATAAACACTTCAACAATTACAATATTGTTGATATCACTGTGTGTCCTGTGCCCTAGACATTAAATGAAATTGAAAGATAATGTATTACATTGAAGCCGTTGAAAAAATCTCACAAGAATAAAATCTATAAAACCTTATGACATATCGAGATGGAGTAATGCTTGTTACACCATTAATATCATTTTGCATTTTAACACAACTCACACACACAAAATGCATTTTAAGTTTTTCAACAAATTCCTTGTATGTCCATGCCTGACGTATGCCTAAAGGTAGCTCATTGTACACTTTAGCTCCTTGTACAAAAATGACTTTCGAGCATACTCTTTTTTATTACTTGGTAATCGCACTGTAGAGTTCTTATTTCATGTTTCCTTTTCATGCTCTATCAGAGTAAAATAATTCTGAAAATGTGTAAAAGCAAAAATAACCCAATGTTCGCAAACCTTGTTACGTATGCTGAAAATTCTCGCTGAAAATTACAATCTTTGTATAATGAAAGAGACTTCCATTAGGAATTTATTTAGCCATGGCCGACTGGCCTTTTTGGGGAGAGGTACGATTAAAAGTTCTTAATGAAAAGTTGCACCGCTTCAAAGTAATCTTCTTTACTCTTCTGATAAACTAGAATGCTTTCGCCGCAAAACTATTTTGGAACTGTTATTTCGTCGCAATTCAGTTCTAAAGAAAAAATTAAAACATGAAGGTTCGTTGTTCTGTAAAGAGACAAAACTCTTTTCATATTCAAGATTGTTTCCAATATTAGTAAATGCCTTCAGTCTTTCATATTATAAATGACACCAACGTCCCCAGCTTTACTTAGCTAAAGTATTATACGAAAGTGAGAGTGATATATCTATATAGGAGAGTGAGGGAGAAACCGCGGTTTTGCCTTTGATGGAATAACGTCATTGCAACACTAATTGGAAAAGAGATTGTAATTCTGCAGTCGCTATCTCCCACCAGCAGTTGGCTTGTTTCTATCGTTTTGTGGGTTAAAGTGTGTTTGACGCAATGCAAATGAGTTAGGTCAATTAGAAATTTACTCATTTTCTAGCATTTACGTTTTTTGTGCCGTTTCGTACATCGTAAAATGCACCTGTAGATACTCAACTGGATTAAATGCTTTAGCTAAGTAAAGCCGAGAACGTTGGTGTCAAATATGAACATCGAAGGTAAGGTAATTGTTTATGAACGAGCAGAACTGTGGGTGACTGTCAATTATCTGGAGAAATTGTTGGGAATTATGGGTTTGAATTTTCTTTTTTTTCAAAAAAAGGTTTGTTTACTATCGAGTCCGGAATAAACGTCTCCCCCGCTTATTAATTTATCAAAAAAACCAATGACATCCCTATATAAAGACTTTCTCTATCCTCAACTCCTCCGCACTCTTTTCCCTCCCGCAACGCCCTTTTGAACGCCCTATTTCCCCAACGCCCCACTTGATGCTCTGGAACCCAGGGTACCCCCTGTGTAGTACTTTTGAGCCTTGTGTGTTCAAAAACTGCGATGCGTATTTGACGAAGCTCCTAATCGTAGTGTAAGCAGGGGCATCGAAAGCAAAAAGAAAGAGTTTAATATTCTGCCATGTTATAAACAAGCCTTTTCTACTTAAAAAACCAGAGTTTGGTTTCTATTCCTTCTGTTTTCAAGTTAGGGGGACTACTAGCTATTATCCCTCTTTATTTTAACTGGGGAATTTTGCACTCATCTTCAGACCCCTATTTATTATTGATATGGGACATTTTTCATCCACGGTAGATGAGTAGCTTGGCATCTTAGAAGTGTCAGGGGCAATACCTAAATTGTTTAGACGAAGAAATGCTTTTTCTGATTTTGGTTATGTTGCATATTTTTTGGATTGACTCTAGCAAATTACTCTAGGAAAGTTTAAAAGATATGATCCTTTAAAATTTCTAAAAGCTTCCTCAAATTGGAGCGTCTTTGGTTGAATTTTTCAATGTTGCAGGGTGTTATTTTGTAGTTGAGCGTGATTCCTATTGCTTGTTACGGCTGACGGTTCAAATATAAAAAATGTGTACACGCCCTATGAATTTTTTCCTGTTAATTATCTTCCTTGCTTTGATTTGTAGACAGAGACAGATTTAAGCGGCAAGAACTGGGGGGGGGGGGAGAGTAGGGGAAAGGGTGGGAGGTGTTGGATAATGATTGGAATTTGTGTCATACCCTTCAGGTGACTGGAAACTGATAGAAACGCCCATTTTCAAAATCTAGTCTTTAAATTTAAGGTAAAAAGGATAAGAAGTTGAAGAAGGCAACTTTTGGAAACCATTTTGATACTACTGGCTACAAAAAAGCATTTTTACCGAATCAAAGCAAAGTTTACCGAAAAAAACAAAGAACACACGGGGTGTTGCACCCCTCCAACCCCCGGCGAATCTCTCCCTCTATGTGGATACATTTATTCTGACTTTGACAATCCTATTTGAAATAATGCTACACTTAATAAAAGCTCTTAAACTCTTACTAGAACTCAAATAAATAGAAAAAGAATTCACAATCGTCTCAAAAGACTACTCTCAAGTTCCTAATTGTAGGGGGAAGGGGTAAGCTCCATTTGTTAATATCTCCTCCCCCTCTAATTATGTATTTCATGCATAATGAACATAATTTCGTCGCAATTTAAACATATTTTTGGAAAATCTAAGCACTTCAATCAATTTTAGGGTTTTTCAAAAAAATGCCAACCCTTTCTTTATTAGACCCCCCTGCAATTAGGAACTTGAGAGCTACAACTAGAGTGAATTTGAAGAAACGTTACCTATTTTCTAAGCAAAAAGCTCAGTCCAAATTGCTATAGCCCCGTGATGCACTAGTTAAACCGGCAATTTCTATTAGAAAATAACATAATTTTTCCAGTATGCGGTAGACTCTTATACGAGCCAGGGACACCGTACATTTTCATTTTTATCTTAACCCCTGCTTACATTTTACTTAGATCTGTTTTTAAATTTTTTGTATGTTGTGAATGAGCAAATGAAGCTCAGAATACAGAAAAACGAATCTATTGCCAAAACAGGCTGGTGGGGGATCATTTTGCTGGAAGAAATTTTTCACGATTATGCTGGCTGATTATAAAGAAAAGTCTTAGTCATTGAATCATCACACAGGGAGCTGTTCAGAAAGCAAGCTCTTGATCTGCTCTTGCTTACCTACGCAGTGCAAGCAGGTGCATCTTGCACAAGAAACCCCAATTAAGGACCCATTACTCTTTCGTTTCATTGATTATCCATTGCCGTCAAAATGAACTTGAGGCGCTAAGTCTGTATACAGCATAGAGATGGAGGTGAAATTTTTTCTCACCCATGTCGGAATTATGATGTCCTTGAATAAATAACCACGTCAGTTTTGAACCTTTGTTCGTAAATTTTCATCCTTTCGCAATGCTTGGGCGTAACGGTTCAAAAGCCAAGTGTGAATCCTTTTTTATAAGGGATGCAACCAGGTTTTTATCATATTAGCAAAGTTAAATAGCTAATTTTGCTTAACAGTTTTAGCCAAGGGAAAATAGTTCAAAAATGAGGAAGATAGTGACAGTTTGTTTCTATCTATTTATAATAATAATAATAATAATGATTACAATAATGATACATTTTTTACTGTTAGTGTGAACACTAATAGACACTAACATGAAGCAATTTAAGAGATTGCATTATGGAAGTCATTGACTGCAAGCGTTACAGGCGCATTGATTTTCGAAATATCAATCTTTTATATGAACTTTGAATTTACTTGCATTTTGGATGATTTTATTTCATTTGGAAGAGAAATCCAAATCTTTGGACCCAAAAAGCTAAAAGATTTTATACCATAACGTGTAGTTTTAACCTTTGGAACAGATAGAGTATCAATTTTTCGAAGATTATAGCTATTGGGTTTTGGGAGAAAGTAGTCTTTCATTCATAAAAGCTGGGTTCAAGTTGTGCAGAGTTTTGTAAACTTCTAGTGCTAGCAGCCGAATGGAGTGAATATGAATTGTAGTAGATTTAGCCTTGACTAGAAGTTTAGAATACGATGAAGTGTAGTCTGAGAGGGCTAATCGTAGGGCCCTCTCGTTTACGTTCGTGAGCTTCTTTTGGCTTGCATCACTGCAGAATAACCAGATGAGGGGGCAGCGATTGAAGTGACAAAGAATAAGTGAATTAAAAATCGCCACTCTTTCATTGCTACCCATGAATCGAGCTAGTCTTTTGATTGCGTTCAGCTGAATGGCAGCTTTTTTGCAGACTTTATCAATATGCGAGTCAAATTTTAGTTGTTCATCGATTTGAATTCCAAGAAGAGTTACTTCGCTACTTACATTTATTTTGAAGCCATAATTTATAGAAAATTCTGTAATGTGATTGTCATTATTTCCCGCAATAAGTGACTGAAATTTAGATGGATTGGCTATCATATGATTTGAAATAAACCAGTCAATGCATCTATTGGTGTAATGCTGTACAAATCTATGGGGTTCATCAGCATTTATAGCAAAAATGGAGATCGTATTATCATCTGCAAAGTAACATAGGGAGCCCTCCTGGATGAAGAGAAATATGTCATTTATAAAGAGGTTGAAGAGCAATGGTCCAAGTATTGAGCCCTGGGGTACTCCATGATTAAGTGGCCTTGGTAATCTTTTAGCCGTGCCTTGATAATCCGAAGCCTGAAGAGAGTCAAGATTTAAGCGTAAACTGAACTTTTCTTTTGCATTCATTCAAACAAGTTTCTGACTTTTTTTTCCAATCTATTCAAAGTTTAAAGAATATATAACGCATTCTTGTTAGAGCTTTAAAACAAGGCATTTCAGATTTATGTAGAATTTGCGTTTCAGATATTGTAGATCCCGATTGGGCTTGAGAAGGCCTATTTGGGAAGATCTTCGGTGCGTCGGGGAGTACACTGGAAAGTCTTTGGCGCAGAATGGCATCATTATTTTCAGTAGTGGTCTTGCGTCCTAAAGGGAACATTGTTAGTAGCCTAACAATTATCTTGTACTTGGCCCAAGTTAATTTGGCTCATATAAGATCTTGAACATTGGCTAAAATTGTAGGCCCAGTCGAGCAGATATATCTCAATGAAGCAATAATATTCGGGCTAGACCTATACTAAGCCCCTCTAAACGTTTAGCCTCCACTATGCCCATCCCTGCGCCCAAAGAAAAAGCGATTTTCACAATAGTTTCGAATTATCAAAATTGGTTTTCAATTTTGGGTTCATGTCTGTAAAGAAAATCGGTGAAGAATTGTTGGAAGTTGATCCTTATGAAAGAATTGATCTCATCTACCGAAATTTGGAAATAGAATTTTCAAGAAACATGTACAAGCAATTCCACAAATCCCATCCTATTTATTATTTCATTTTCAAAACATTAAACAATAAAATTGTAAATACCTGCGTTTTGGGGGTTGAAGCTTAGTGGTTGATATTTTCTTTTCACGTATCGGATTGGAAACAATTGATGTGGAATCTAGTTATTCCCAGCCTTCTTCCTTAACATGAAGTTTTTGGCGGCGTCAGTCTAGGAAAGAACATAAAGAAGAATATCAATCCATTGCCTTTTTTTAACAAAATAAGTACGACGCTAGTACTTGTTTTGTGAACAAGGAAATTAAATTTTATAGTTAAAAATCAAGTTAATTTTGCGCTACTCACCGATCTAATGAAGTTTCCTCGTTCAGCAAAACAAAAAACTGTCTCCCTGCCTTGTTTAGCTTCCAGCATCAGGAAGGATTGACGCAATGAGAAATAAGCAATCACATTGATGAACAACTTCAGGTTGAAGGACATGCATTATTTAGAACAGATAATCATTGATAATGAACGAAGCCAACGTAAATTAGACCTACACTTAGATAAGGGGACAGTGAAATAAACCAGCAGGTGCAAATGGTAAACCAAAGATTTACTACGGCAATTATTATAAGACTGTTAAGAGCTATCAATGAAAAACTTTTGCTTATCAAAGATTTCATCTTGCGCGCTGTTGGAATAGCCAAGATTCGAGCATGCTTTGTCTGCACAGTCCGCATTATATAAAGAATGCTATTTGACAAGCAATGTGGATCCAGTGGTTCAATTGAAGGTCAGTTCTTCCTGCTACTAGGCATTCCACCCTGACAACTTTCGCTTCCATGGCCCGAAATGCTCTCACTAAAATACAAAGATGCAGAGAAGCTCGTATTATGCACATAGGAGCCTGATGTTCAGACAAGCCTATCATCTACCTCACTTTATGAGTGCACAGAAACGTATCTTTTACTGATGCTTACTTCTATGATCATAGTTAAAATCAATAAAAATCACAGCGTAGGCCTATAAGTGCTGCTATATTTTGTTTCAATTTCCAACCCGCTCTTGAAGTCCTTGCTTTTGCCCTTGAAACAATAAATTACAGGGAAGATTTAACAATAGTGTCCCAATATTTTCTTTCCATATCATTTAGGGCTCTACTAGCGAGCTATTGCATGCCATAATAAGTCATTTATTACTGCCCAACCAGCATTACCAAAGTTTTCACCCTCTGTTCACTCTAATAAAAGCTTCTCGCCGCCGACGCAGTTTTCAGAGGTCAGCAGTTAACAGAATTAAACAGTTTCAATACACTGATCCATAGAAATTTGACTTTTTAATCACATTTGCTTGGGGTGCACATCTACTAGAAAATTAGGCCTAATAAGGGATCTGTTCACAAAAAACACAACAAAGGGCATTCGGGCCAATAGAGAACATTTTGAAATGTTGATGAGTGCATTTAGGGCTTTTTAGACAAAGAACATGCCATACACATGTCGTTGACGGGAGGATCTGGTGCTGAACACCTTGTAGGGGGCGTCGAAACACCAAGAGGTACATGTCCCACAAACTTTAAAAAACAGCCCTTTTTCTTAGACGAACTCTGTTTATAACTTTTAGGAACGTGTTCGTTTTCGTAAGACACAGTTTCCCTTTCATTTTGCGCCCCTTCAAATATGAAATGCCTTCGACGTGTTGCAAAAAGAAATCAAAAGTAGCATTTTTTCATAGCTGGTTTGTTCTTTTTGCAGGCTTACACTCATGAGGGAATAGCAGTAGTTTTGCACTTTTTCTACTATCAAGAAAATGACGTGGTAAGAACGGCAAAGGGCAGTTGTGCAGTTGTGTTACCGTTTATAGGCACTGTTTTTGCCGGTAAACCCCAAAGATTGACGCAATAATGCAAAATTAAAACAAATTTTATGAAGCAACTTTGTAATCATTGTAACACATGAATTTCTTTCCCAACGCATTGCCTGCCTTGACAAAGTTCCTTTTTGGCGTGGCTCTGATCCTGTTAATCAGAGTTAGATTACTTGGGCTCTGTCGTAGCTTCACAGTTAGAAAAATTTAAATCGTTTCTTTGCATATCATAAAGAATTGAACTATTAATAAATAAATTGGCTTTCATTCATAAGGGTTTTAAGCAAATTTATTCGGTCATGGAATCTGAGACTGCTGAACACTCGAAAAGTTTTTGAAATGTAAAACTATAAAAAGAAATAGAAGGCAAAGTACTTAACATTAAAGAGCTGCATTTCCAAGTCGTTGCCAAAGGAGCGTAGCCAAAGGGGGTGTGGGAGGGGGCGCTGTACCTTCCCCATCACTTTTTCGGGGGAAAAAACGACATGTTTCCTCACCCTGTAGTATGATTGTAACTTTTTACAACAATTGTCATGTATTAACACTTCTGTAGCAGTTGAACTTTCAAAGTATGGCCTAAATCAAGAAATTTTGAAGTAGAAACGCCTAGAAGCAAATTATGAGATTATTCATCTTATTATCACACCTTTTAAGAGTGACACACGCCTTTTTCTATGTGTCAAATGTTTCTATGTTTCTATGTGTTAAAAGTGTCAAAAGTTATTTCTATACCCGCAAAAAAAATTTTTTGGCTTCGTCCTTCATCAGTTTTTCTCAATTTGATAAACCAGTTGATAAACCACCAACCCTATATTTACTCATTATTCGCACATAAATGCAGATCTCACAATTCTCAAAATATTTCCTGGTAAAATTCTATGCATTTCAAGACAATTAACACAACATTTGCAGGCTGTTAAAGCTGAAATTTTCCATGCTCGCTAATAGCATTGGAAGGAAGCACCGATTAGAAAAATTTACTTTGGCAAACTGCCGGAAGCAGGAGCTGGTTCCTAAGCAAATTGTTTCTTAGCTTTAGCAATTTTCTTTTGTTAAACGTGTGATTAAGTATAAAGAAGCACATGAAATCCAGTCATAAAAGATTCATTCAAACATAGCATCTTTCTTGTGATTTGAATTGCATTAAGCACGTCTTCCACGCCATTTATTATTCACTCCATTGGTTGACACATTTTCATTCATAGTTCTACGAAGACAAGATAATTATCGAAATGGACTCATTTCAAGGTGACGTCATAAAATAGACATTTCCATGATGTTTGACTTTGGATCCTGAAAGAATACAATACATAGACGTCGCACCTCTATCTATCTAGCGAGCAAGGGGCTGAGTTTTGCCTATGGTTTAATGTTGCTTTGGCCTGGCTCCATACCTGTCCAGCTACTGTGGTGTCTTGCCGTAAGATTTTGCGCTTAAAACCATAAGTTTGCGTATTGAACGGTAATTACAGCATACGAAACCCTTTTTTCTTATCATTCGTTATTCCTTGTTTCAAAACAATTCCAAAATGGCAATTTAATGTAAATAACAAAAACATATAACTCATTATGAACAATAACTACACAATGAAAAACAGTAGAGTGTACAAAGATTCATTGCAGGAACCACCAATCAAAACTTCAATCAACATCGAAGATATATTTTACAAAATTACAATGACGAAATCTTTTCAGTTTCAAATTTCAACATTTTGACAGAGTATACAAAATTAACTCAAGGCTTGGGAATTACCGAAGTTATGTAAGTCTTAGAAAAAACGTAGACTTAATAGGAATGTGGTTCATAGATTTGATTTTCTGATTAGATTTTCTAATTTAAATTTTATATGATCTCGTTTTTGTAATGCAAAATGGAACCGAGGCCTGATTTTTAGGCCTGAAATCAGGAAAAGTCGTGAAGCAAACTACGATCACTCGTGAAACATTTGTATGGACATGGAAGAGGCCTAGTAATTGTAAAAATGACTTGATTTTGAACCACATATATTTACTGCAAAAGCTGGAGGGTCAGTAGTATCCAAGTTATGTCCAAGTTTACATCGATTGATCGACTCGAAGGGTCGTCAAATGAGGTTGGTGGCCTAATTATTAAGAAAAAGAAAACAGGAGATCAAGGAGAAAACAGAGAGTTCAAGCGTCCTTCGGAAAGCCGTCTTGGTTTAAAGAGACTTGCAGAGGAAAAGAGGAAACAGAAAGATGAAGAGGCGAGGATAAAAGAAGCGGGGGAAGAGTATTCGAGGTATAAAGATGAAAAAGAAGAGAGTGATTCTTACAGCGAAAAGAGGTATAAAAAAGATGGACGTCATTACAGGGCATATAAACCCGAGACTCCATCACATCCTGGTGGGGTAAATAAAGAGGCACAAGCAAGGATAAAAGAGAGGTATGAAAGAAGTAGGGATAAGGGGGTTTATGCAGACAGTAGAGATAATAAAAGGAAAAAGGGTAGAACAGAGGCAAGAACTGATGAAGACTCTGCAGCATCAAGGTACTACAAAAAGAGAGAAAAAGAAATGAAACGTGATTCAGAAAGACGCAAAGGTGATAAAAGATCTGAAAAAGATTATGGAAGGCATTCAAGTACAAGAAGAGGATATGAGCAGTGGGAGGATACCCCAAGTAGAAGTAGGCGATCTGGTAGTGATGGCAATGAAAGTACTCCAAGAATAAGTTCTAGAGGTAATGATTTACTCATAATGAACTTTTTTCATCTAATTTGAAATTTAAAAAGGACTACAATCTTCACATAAATTGCTGCTACAATTGCAAGTGGCAAAATAATGTGGCATTTCCTTTACATGTACAGTAATTCATGTACAATTACATGTACAGTAATTCAGCTATATGTTCTCAATGCAAAGATACAGGGAGACATGGGTAACCTTGTCAGCTTGCCTCATTTTGACTGCTTTGGATTTTTAGTTCAGTTTCAAGCATCAGGTAATCAAAAACCCAGGTCCAACAAAAATGTAGTAAACTTGTCAAGGACTTAATATTCAAATATTTGCTGATGATTGCCATAACATAAGATAAATTCAAAAGTGGTTCAGAATCATCTCCAGTTTTTAAGTAGTTCATGTTGATTTATATTAAATGTATTTTTTGTTTCTGTTCAATAAAAGCAGCAGTTGCAGCAGCAAAAATGATGAAAATGTGAAGTTTTGAAATGGTTAATTTGAATTTGATGTCCTTAATATAAATCAGATTTATTTTGTCGGTTAATTTCTGGATTAGAGAAATTGAATAGGCTATATGTATTCATCTTTTGGTTCATAGATCAGACAAAAGTAATCTACTTACATTACTATATTATGAAATATCAACCAAAGCCTAAAAATGAAGATATGTTTGAAGCAATCCATTTTTGGTTTGTGGTTCAGTCAGTCATTTAGTTAGTTCAGCTAGTATGTAATCAATCAATTAATCAATTTCTCATAGAGATCAAAACACCATCACGTAGTGCCTGGGATGATGAAACTCCTGGCAAGTCAAAGTGGGACATAGAGTCACCTAGATACTCCAGCTCTTCGGAAAGAAAAGAGAGAAGGTACCTTCTTCCGTCAGCTATTTTATTTGATTACATGTGAAATTAAAGCATTTACTTGAACAAATGAGTCAAAGTGTTTCAAAATAGTTAAAACAATGATACAATGATAAAGTGATTTGTTACAGTGACCCTTTATCAAAGACTTTTTTAGAATATTTGAAAAAATTAAAGATGGTTCCAAATTGAGGTAAAAACTCACATTATTCTTTGTCCTCTTTTTAAGGATGCCTGCAGATGGGGAAACACCAAGGTTCACCCCAACTCATAAGTATAATGCTTGGGCTGATGACAAAAGAAAACTTGGTACAACTCCAGGGTCTATTAGAAGAGGTTTGTAATGTATGCACTAGCTGTTAATGGTTATGGCTCTAGCTATTAGAATGCAGAAGGAATAGAGACATTAAAAAGGAAGAGGCGATTTGAATTAAATGGTTTGGAATATAGCATATATGGTTATCAGCAGAAGCATATATGCATAAAATGTGGATAACAAAGATTGTGCCATACCTTTTTGTTTATAGGGTTGAAAGGTTCCATGTATATTGGAAGAAAGTTTGAGAGAAAAACAAGACATGACTAGGACAGGACGCTAACCAGCAAAACATTGACTCATTGTACTACCAACTGAGCTACCAGGTCACAACTAAATCGTCACAAATTCTGTTTTGCACTCACATATGCAATGTTTAGGGAATCTACTTCAAATTTTTTATTAACACCGATGAATTAGCAAAAACACTGAGTCTGGTGCCAAGGAATGTAGTCATCAAGACTGGTATAGTGCCTTGTGTATCAATGTGTTGAATGGTGGAATCAAAGTTTTCCTTTACTCCAATTGCCTACGAGATAAACATATAAGTTGAATGTGCAAGAATGTCATGTTTTAGGCAGAAGAAGAGATACAGATGAGGATGATGATGATGGAAAACTTCCGAATCAGGATAAGCAACAATGGGAAGAAGAGCAGAAGGTTTGCATCAATCAACAAATATATCTTTGTGTAGCTTCTGTATAGATCATGTTGCTCTCAGTATGAAATATTTCTTTAAAAAATGACTTGGGCACTCTCTTTACTTCTAATTCATTCAAGGGGGGGGGCAATAGAGGGTTTTTATTTGTAACAAGGACTAATTTGACAAGTTTCTTTCAGAATGGAGCATGATTTATTTATAGAAAAGTACCTCTGCATGCTGAATTGATAACAAAAAGTTGATTGCTACTGATGAATTGGCAATCCATACAATTATTTAGTTCAAATCGATGTTCTGTGATTTCTAGAAACTTGACCGTGCTTGGTATGACATGGATGCTGGCTACGATGAAAACTCAAATCCTTTTGCAAATGTATCAGAAGAATATGCCAAGAAAAGAGAGGAAGCCCTTAAGAAACAAAGACAGAAGAAAATATCTGCCAGGGCGAGACAAGTTAGAAAGGTATGCATGTGTCATTGAAGCAAGAAATCGTGTTAGAATTATTTTTTATCACTGTTAAAAATGATAATTTAAAATTTTTAGATGTTTAATAGTACTGTGTAATGATTTATAGATTGACTACTAATAATTATATTTCTATCACTTCACTTCTACTTTTTTGTTTAACATTTAAAATTGTAGGTAGAGATCCTTGAATGTTGTTACCTATCCTCACAATGACATTAAATTTGCTGCTAAGTATTATGTAGTTAACATAAGCATTTATGGTTTAAGTGTATTTTTCTGAAAGGTCATAGGCAACCATTTTTATTAATTGCAAGAAAATTCTTATTGGATTTGAAAGAGGCAAATATTTTGATTAAACAAGCAAAAATTTTAAAACATACTACAGTTTTATCGTCTGACACTCTTCTTTGAACTTTTTACACTCTAAAAAATGGTAGACAAAAAGCTTTAGTATATTTCAAAATGTTTGCTTTTTTCAAAGTCATTTTTAACTATTGTAGTACCAAAATTTGTTTGCAAATAATAACTAATTGACTAAAAGATGGTGATTTTTATGACGTTTTATCATTTATCTTACAGGATAACGAGCTTTGGGAGACAAATCGTTTATTAACGAGTGGAGTCGTACAGCGGACAGAGTTCGATGAAGACTTTGATGAGTCCGACGAGGCCAAAGTCCATCTCCTTGTTCATAATATTGTCCCCCCGTTTCTAGACGGCAGGTTCATTTTTACTAAGCAGCCTGAACCTGTAATACCAATAAAGGTAAAACTCTTAGGTTATCAAATACATCGCCGGTACACTGCTTAGCTAAAGAGCTTTATGTAAAAAGAGAGTAGTTTCACATGCGGAGCTCATATTAAACGTTTATCCAATGAGTGGGGCGTAAAAGAGTATGCTGGTCATTATAATATCGTCTCATAGAAACCAGCAATAGGCTAGACTGTAAAAAACAAGAAAAATTAGAAGTTTATTAAATAATTTCAGTTTTGAAGTCACCAGTGTTAACTTTTTAAGAGATAACATTTTGCCAGAACACCTAAGCTAGAATATACTCAGCTTACCAATCGTAACGTTTCCACGTGCCTTGTATCAGCGCACCCTGCACCTTTGTTTTTAGGCCAGGCCTTCTCATGTAGGCCAACAACTTTCACTGTTTCCATTCGTTCCGCATTTAGACCATCATAAACTCGTTTTTTGAAAACCTCTTTCTGTACACTCCTCGGTATAAAAATGCACGCAGGTGATATATCCACATTCTGTCAAGGGAATTCAAGCACTGTTGTCTTTGGGTCTCTTGAGCATACTTATGATGCGTGCACTGTGTGATTTGACGTTTGAAAATCGTTTCCCTTAGGACCCTACCTCAGATATGGCAACTGTCGCACGCAAAGGATGCCATGTCGTGAGGTTGCACAGGGAACAAAAAGAGCGGCTAAAGGCCCAAAAGAAGGAATGGGAGCTTGCGGGAACAAAGCTTGGCAATATCATGGGGATCAAAAAGAAGGATGAAGACGATGAGGTAATGCTGTTGCTTATGTACGCATTCTCTCAACTTGACGGGGTGTAGGATTTTCACTGTTTTCAGGTCATTTAACATAAAGACATAAGTTTAGTTCAGTTTGGTGAAAGTCTTGTTGTTGCCGTTTCAGGCTAAAGAGAAATCGTCTTCTTAGTTTTTATAGCAGAATACGTATCATCGTGTTTTAGATCAATTAGCTCAGGAACTGAGCACTGTAAATTGTTTCTCGTCTGGTTGAGTTGTGAGATCGCTTATGCACACAAGAAAGAATTTGTTAAGAAAATTTCAAAACACATTTATGGCAAATATGCCGTAACGCATATGTGAAGCTAAGTAGAAAAACACACGATGATATGTTAATTGTCAAAATGTAATCGCTTAATATTTTGCCGACATAGAATGACGCCACAAATTTAAACAAAGTCATCGAATCTACTGTAGTATTTTGTGCCAATGATTTTATGACATTCCGTTTGTTCTACGATAAATTAACCTTGTACCTTATTGAGTTTAAAAACCATATCTAAAACACACATACAGGATCATAACTTATTCTGTTAATATTAATTTTTTTATAATTCTACTGTAAATTGTTTTATTTGTATCTGTTAGTTTTAATTCAAATAGACTGCAGGACTGAAAGGATATTTGGTCTTGCTTATTCAAATTATATTTGTATTTATTTTTAAGGTGAAACTTATTTTGTATTATTTTATATGACAGTACTATCATTCTTATTGTCAGAATTTTCTTTCAATGACCGATTATGGAAGAGCTTTGCTTTTTTTTAGATTTTTTAGTACCAAAATTTTTACTGCTTAAATTTTACATCTGAACTCTGATGAAAAACTGATTTAGATGAAATACAATTTTTGCAAGGTTTTGATAGCATCTTTCCTATCTGATATTTCTTGTATCCCGTAAAAAACGGCCTACACCATATTGAAAATTTTTACGTAATCAGCAGATGTGTTCGAGTTCCACGTGGAATCGGTCAAAACCGCGCAAACCCTATTAACACATCATACTTGATTCGCTACATAATGTCCATCTTTCTGACTATCAAAGTGAATTAGTGTTTTGCCATTTACTCTCGAGTTAAGGTGGAGCTGTTAAGGTGGAGCTGATTTCTTACAAAAATATGTTATAGGATAAGAACAAGAACGATGTTGATTACAAGTCCAGTCAGCGTTATGCTGACGTAATGAACGATCAAAACGAGGGTGTCAGTGACTTCGCAAGGAAGAAATCGCTTAAAGAGCAGAGGGAGTTTCTTCCTATATTTGCAGTTCGCCAAGAGGTGAGTTGCCTTTCCTTACCAACACTATGTCTATCTGCTAGCTTCGCATTGTTGGAATCTCGCAAAGAAATTGTGCGTTTGTTTCATGACTACTTGTACTGTAATGTATTGTCATAATTTAAAAGAATTAGTGAGGAGTGGCTCCATGACTTGGAGATGGGGGATGGGGGGGGGAGAATTAGGAGTGATTCCACGGTTCAGGGGGGGGGATGGGATGGGCAGCTATTAAGTTCACGAAGTCAACTAAGTTCATAAGATGCGCGTGTCCGTATAGTCTTTCTGTTTAGGTTAATCATTGCTACTTAGTTCTGCTATATAATATATAACTAAGCAGAGGTCATCATTTTGAAGTTTTCAACATGTGCCTTTATGCTGTTGGTTATCTAAATGCAATGATGATAGTTCTATAGATCTATAGGCGCATGTTCATGCGCTCATGTACCTACTTCAAATGGAACATCACATTTTAGTACTATAGCCTCTCTTTTAACAAGAATGACTTTATGCTTGGGTGAATTGAAGAAATAAAGAACATCAAGTGCTTTATACAGACGCTAATCTGAATATCAATTAGCAGAATATCAAATAGGTTTTTTTGAGATATCAAAATGCTACGCTTAAAAACTTTTCTTGAGACGAAATTTGCTGGTTAGCTCAATAATGTAGTATCAAGCTAGAGGAGTA
Organism: Rhopilema esculentum; assembly: GCF_057945365.1. NCBI lineage: Eukaryota > Metazoa > Cnidaria > Scyphozoa > Rhizostomeae > Rhizostomatidae > Rhopilema > Rhopilema esculentum. The sequence goes on from NC_142818.1 coordinate 2,229,285, forward strand.
TTAAAAGCCTTTATCCTTTGCTAGGATGGCTTTCTCAGATGTTTCTATGTTTTGCCTAGAATTTGATATTATGACATGGTATGGAAGCAACTCAAATGTGATTTCCCATTTCAGACGAGTGAATTTGCTACAAATTTGCTTACGCTTTAATAGAGGGATTCGGTTGTTCAAATTTAAGATTGTGACAATAAAGCATTGACATTTGACCCCAATCGCTATCTGTTTCTTCGACAATCTTCATTACAAAAAACCCATAACCTCATCTGTAAAATCGCTGTACATACAAACAATGATGGTGTTTTTGTAGAAACCTCTGAATTTTGATAGGAAATTTGTCATCAAAGAAGGGTGTATTCACGATAGCACCGACAACCCAGAGCAGGCTTTGTGATGTTGACATTAATTTTCACGACTATTCGTTTTTCGCTATGTTTTCTATCGTGCGCACCCTGCATGGTTTTCTGATAGACAAGTAACAGACTTTCCAAGCACTTGACTGTTAGAACATAACCACTTATCTTATACGGTGGTTACGTGGGCCAAAAAGTTCTGAAGTGTGCCATCATAAAAAAGTCAATTTTTAGTTTTTGACGTCTGTTCACATAACTTAAGATAACATCTTGAAATATGCATGAAAGTGAAAAATAGGTTTATAATGTTACAAATTGGGTGAAATATGGCCAATGAAAGATTGAAGGTTTGCAAACGAAAGATTTTAGTATGGCCTGGTTTATAAGGTTATAAACAGAGACCAAATTACAGTGATTTGACGGGATAGAGCTTGTACTCATTCAGCGATCTCTTGGTTAATTTATAACGAATCTGAATAAATATTTAAAGTATTTAAAAATGCTTTTTCAGGCTATTTGGTCCAAATCTCCCAATTCTGAAGACACATTTTTATGACTACATTACTTGAAAAATCTTTTGAATAAAAGTATATTTGCAAAAACGCCAAACTATGTCAATAGAACAGACTGTTTGACACAGTGGAACATCACTTTGTCGGTTAGAAAGCATTGAGACACTTTTCCATTTTCTCTTAGTTCCCTTTATTGATCTTATTCGTTATCTTCGTTAGGATAGCTTCCTCTGATCTCATTTAGTTTATATTTATACTTAATTATTATTTTTTCGATAAGTATTTTTAAATAAACGCGAATATGACTTACGATAGTGACAAAGCTCTTGGATTTTTGTTGTTGGGGGTTTAATTTAAATAGTTAATGTTTTTCTTCATAGCTATTACGTATCGTGAGAGACAATAACATTGTCGTTATTGTTGGAGAAACTGGATCAGGAAAGACAACGCAGCTCACCCAGGTAACAAACTAACCCTCAACGTAGCTCTGCCTTCTAAGCTATTAGCTTTTTATGGCTAAAAGCAGCTAAACGCTTTTCTATGTTATTGAATTTTGGTCCCACATACTACTTGCTCATTAGGCCTATAAGTAGAAGAATAAATAAACTACTGTGATATGATGCACGTATATTGAAAACTTGTTCTGGCATGACGTAGCGAAATTTCAGCCGACAATCGTGTGATATTACATACTTTATGTGGAAACCAACTCATTCTGTTTATGTCGACTCCAGGAACGTTCCTAGTCACGGAAAACAGTAATTGTCGTTTCAACAAATCAGCTTAAAATCGTGTTGATTACTTATCATTGTTATTATACTTGTGCTCAATTTCCGTTTCTTTCTGGACATGTTAAGCTTTCTTATTCAATCCGCTTAGAATAGTTGTGGGTGATTTTGATGCGACACACCTTGGCAATGTTTCTTTGAACTCTGACGTTCTCTTTTAAGGCTTCTTTTCCCTGCCCTTGTCATTAGGCATCCAATCTTTATCGGTGTTCTTTCAGGGTGAGGTTTCAATCCGCTTTTGTTGTTTAATATGTTAACGAAATATCTTTTCCAACTAAGGAATTTGGCATCTTGATAAAGTTCGTCTTCTGGACTAGTAATTAATCTTGCGTTTAATTGCTTTGAACTGTTTTAAAGCACGTCATGTGATCCTTGATCCTTTGGAATATAACTAGATTCATTAAAAACTGCCAAATATCAAGCTAAGTTCCAAGGTCGTCTAAGAATTCAAACCATTAAGGCAATAGCACGGCTTTTTGGACTTCAGATTACAAAAGACGTTTATGCACAGCCTGCATAACATAGTTGATATGAAAGCGGTAATCAACGGACTGTATTTTATTGGCAAAATGTAAGGGCTTCTCCTTGATAGGCGTCTTTAAAAATAGCCACTTCGTTTTATAAATCTTATGGAATTGAATGTTATCTATTATTCAACATCAAGGCTAATAAGAAATACTTTGAAAACTCCAATCAGCTTTTATATTTTAAACATTGGAATTTGGTAAATTCAAAATAGACAAACAAGATTAGCAATCACACATAATTTGATGTATCTGGTTTGAATCAAGACTTGTAAATGATGGTAACAACTGATACATGTATTTTTAACTATATCCTATTATAATTCCCTTACTATTTTATGCCATAGCAATCAATAATATTAATAGAAAGTTTCTCATATGTTATTATAAACCTTTTCATTAAAGGCAGTCTGTCCCCTATTGTGCTCAAATTTATTTTCACGGGAGTGAAATTCATGCACCGTTGAGCTTGGTCGATAATTAAACGATTTAAACCTAAGCTTTTGTATCGAATGACTGTGTTCCCCTTGAAGTGAAGCTGTGGCTAGAAGAATTTTGTCCCCTGTTTGGTTCATGCAACATATATGTCATCAGCGAAAGAAATGCTTCCATTATCATCATTCAATTCCAGTAATTAAATCTTGTTGCCATTTCCGATAGCCTTTTTGCTCGCAGTTTCAAATGTCGTCCACTACCGCAGCTAGGCCAGCCAAAGCGAACCCCAAGTGTTAAGGAGGGAATACTAATTGTTCATATTAGCCAATCATTGAGAGGACAGACTGCCTTGAACGTTCGAAGAAATACCTAACCGAAGTTTACATAAATGCTATGATAATTCTTGGCTAGGCATTTGATTTTTTATAGAAAAAAGCTTCATTCGTAATGAAGTATTGAATAAAGGTATTCTGATATTTTTAGTACATGCACGAAGATGGATATACAAAATATGGTATGATAGGGTGCACGCAGCCTCGCAGGGTTGCTGCAATGTCAGTTGCGAAGCGTGTCAGCGAAGAAATGAAAGTACACCTAGGCGATGAAGTTGGATATGCAATTAGATTCGAAGATGTAACGAATGAGGTATGGATGTTCTTTTTCGTCAGGGAATATTTTGATCACGAATTACTTCCATTCCTCTTGTGGATTTTTTTCTTTTAGATTATACTCTAATTAAGGTTCGAAAAGAACTAATTTTTCTCTGAAATGTTTCACAACACCAATGATTGGTAAATAATGGAATGTAACTAGTTTGATACTTGTCTAAGCTATCAACATTGGCTTTGGAGGTAGGGGGAAGAAGGAAAGGTAAGAAGGAGGAGAAGGAAGGAGAAGGGAGGTGAAGGGAGGTGGAGGGAAGTGGAGGGAAGCGTAAGGATAGTATTCGGGACGAGAAAGAAAAAATCAAGTTAAAGAAAAATGACTTGGTGACTTTTTAAATAAAAGAGCTGTTGCATTTTTTGAAGTCAACATAAAATGCAACGTTATTATCAGGGAAAGAAGGTAACTAAGGCAAACTGTTTATTCCATTTTGATTCCATTTTTTACTATCATCCTTCGTCACGGCTTTGTAAAATGGCTTCAAGGGACAGAGGCATTGTTGGTTAGGACTTCGTTTCTTAAATCAGTGCACCAAGACTTTTTGACACTTATTGTAAAAGAAACAATGAAATCGAGTTTTAAAATGCATCATATGCTTAATTTGAATGTCTCACGGTAATTTTATTAGATGCAAAAAAGCATCTGCAACATCTTCTCTGCTTACAGATTATAAACATGCTTTTTTCTTCTCCAGAAAACAATGATAAAATACATGACGGATGGGATTTTGCTGCGTGAATCATTAAAAGAGGCTGATTTGGACCATTACAGCGTGATTATTATGGACGAAGCACACGAAAGATCCCTGAACACGGACGTTCTGTTTGGCCTTTTACGAGAGGTAGTTTGCCTGTTTGTTTTTTAAACCCTGTTTACATGGGGAAAAGGGACCGATCCAGTCTGGGTTCGATCTGGTTTGGGATCCCAAGCTGGAACGCACTCCAAAGCGAACCCAAATTAGTACGGATAGCGGATCGATCCCGTGTAAACGGAAGGCTGATCCGTACAAGTTTGGGAGCGATCTCGGCCTGGATCGATCCCGTGTAAACGTGGTCTTGCAGTCAAGGTATACCTGTAGTAGGGATCACACGCGGTAACCGACTGGCAAACCTCTTTGCACTTTTCAGTGATTTCTTTTGAAGAAAAATGATTCTGATAATGAATATAGCTTCTTTCCGCCGCTTCCTATAGCACAACGCCATGCCTCCTTAATGAACAAGCCATTGTATACTATATCACATTGCGGGATTAATATATTTTTTTATCTTCATCGCTGTTTTTCACAATTCACTTTTAAGCCCATACTCTCATTATATGATTTCGCCAGTTTTGTGAAGATATTTAAACACTTTCATATCTTAAGATCCATAAATGTTAAATTATTAAAATACCAGAAAACAGTATGAAATTTACGAGGAAACACGAAAGCGAATATCTAGAATAAGATTAGAAAATCTTATATTAGTTAGATGAACGCGAACAGATTCATTAATCGGAAGTTAATTTCCCAAGTGTTCTCTGCTCTCAATCTACAAGACAGTCGCAAACTTCATTCAGGCGCGCCTTGCATATTTTCCAACACACTAGTCGAGTTCAAACGAAAAAAAATTATGGCATGGAAATACTTTCATCTGCAGATTGTGCAAAATTTTAATTGAGGATATAGGGTTTTTGTAGGTTTCGTATGGACATTGTAAAGTAGGTTTTAAGTTATTTTGTTGGCGTTAATTAGCTTATTAGCTATATGTATTTTTTTTCTTTTTGCTAACGTTAAAGAAATTGTTAATAATAATAATAATAATTTTTAGGCCGATGCTTGCTGCTAAACTCGCAATCATGTTTCTATTTTTCAATTTCAGGTTGTTGCTCGTAGAAATGACCTTAAACTCATAGTTACTTCGGCTACTATGGATGCTACTAAGTTTTCGAATTTCTTTGGAAATGTTCCTGTTTATACGGTATTTTTGTGATTTTTTAAATTTATTTTGACAATGTTGATCCAATACTCTTAAAATACAATTTTGTTACAAATTGTTTTCTCTCTTATTGTTTATTGTCATAATGGATGTCATCTTCGTATATAAGGCGCTTTTGCCTTGTAGTATTTGCCATTTTTCAATTTTCTTTGCAATTTTGATGCGAATTAGCACTTATATAATTATTTGTATTTGCATTTTTTATCTAGAAATAGTTTAACTTTATACGTTTGTGTTAAAGTTTAACGTTAAAGCGGCCTCCAATATTATATCTGTTCTATTCTATCTTTATTCGGCTATTTTATAGCTCCAGTCTGCAGTTTCTTAATTTCTAAGAAAATGTTATCATAATTTTGATAAACACATACTGTTTCGAACAAGAAAATTTCGATGCCACATTTCTTAACTAGATCTTGTAATTTGCGAATCTGGCCCTTTAGATCCCCGGTCGTACATTTCCTGTTGATGTTTTGTACAGCAAGACTACGATCGATGACTACGTAGATGGAGCTGTCAAACAAGCACTTCAGATCCATTTGACGCCAACAAAAGGTAAATCAATCAATCAATCAATCAATCAATCAATCAATCAATCAATCAATCAATCAATCAATCAATCAATCAATTTTAATGTTGAAAATTTGAAGACCTATTTGATCTGTCGTCTTTCATCTTTACATTGTGGTAATCAGACATTGAATCTTCTAACTAAATGTAAACAAATGTGACTTTTCTAAGTAGCAAATGGGTATTCAAGAATCATAAAACTCTAACTATAGTTTTGTCTTTTTGTGTCGGAAATTCAGCAATTCATTTCAAAGGGATTGCCAATAAAGCACTAGAAAGAAAGATGGTGATCGCCTCAAACTTTCGTTAAGTGAAATTGAAATCTGACGCAGAAAGTGTATTTCTTATATGTGTAAATTTCAAATATATTTTAGTAATTCTTGATGCAAACAGACACAAATTTGGAAGTTTGACGACGAGTTCACGTTGTTAGTGATTTGATAACAGCCTATAAGAAAAGAACGGTCATCAAGTCTTCTTGAAATTTACAATGCCTGCCAAAAGTACTTGGAACACCCACCAATTTACGCTGCATTTGATATCTTTCATTCCTTTCATGAAAAAAAATTTCTACTTCCGCCCCCTTCCCCCTCAAACAATGTTGATGATTTAGAGAAGTATCATGAAAGAAGCGCAAAAGAGAGTGCTTCCTAAAATCCTAGCCTGTTTGATAGTAAACTAACATCGTTCCGTGGGGGAGAGGGGGGTGATTGGTTTTGACCTTGGAAATTGATGTCAGTGTTCCAAGACTTTTAGCAGGCATTGTAGGCAATTGCTTGACAAGGCGCAAACTGTTAAGAATGGTGTTAATCTTTCGTTTAGGCGATATACTGATATTTATGCCAGGACAAGAAGACATTGAAGTTACGTGTGATTTGATTTCAGGTAAGAAATCAGTTTAATTTGCAACTGTCTGTTGCATTTTCTTGTTCCAATTTCGACTTTCAAGTACATCAGGCTCAGAAAGCCTTTTATAGATTTAGCATTAAGTGTAAAGAACTCCAGTTGCTTGATAATCTCATTAAGCGTGAAACTCGGAGTTGCAACTTAGAGTCGTCCTGTTCTATACACCAAACAGCGTGTACAGCTCTGCCCATATGACATCGACGTGCCAGGTGGAATGGGACGTGCCAAGTTGTCATGGTAGATAAAAACTGAAAGTGATTTTTTCATTGTGTGATTTAATGCAGTAAGTTCGAATCTTGGTGTGAACGAATATAACCCAGAAAAGCAAACATAGCACACACTTCTTCGATTGAACCAAAAGATTCTTTAGTTGAAATAGCCATATTCTTTTGTTACCATTCTCATATTTTTTGTTACGTAGAGCGACTGGCAGAAGTTGACGAAGCACCCCCGTTGGCTGTCTTGCCTATCTACTCTCAACTTCCAAGTGATCTGCAAGCGAAAATCTTCGAAAAAGCCCCGGATGGCGTACGAAAATGCATCGTAGCCACGAATATTGCAGAAACATCTTTGACTGGTTTGTTTTATTTCTTTATCTAAAGAAAATTAGTGCTCAGTTTGTAAATATTGGATTCTAGCATTAAATGCCCCAGTTAGGCCAATCAATCATATTGCCAGTTATTCAAATAGTTAACGTGTTTCATCTGCTTTGCAGTCGATGGTATCATGTTTGTTGTTGACGCTGGTTATTGCAAGTTGAAGGTGTTCAATCCGAGAATTGGCATGGACTCTTTGCAAGTATTCCCCATTAGCCAGGTATGTATTATCTATAATGTGTGCATTTTATTATAAGTGTCGCCTTAAAACAATGTTATCATATCTTGATAAACACAACCAATTTTCAAGAGCCTAAAATGCAATCAAATATGTGCGTTGCGTGTAGTACTTCATCCAAAATAACGAAACGTCGTGTTTTTAACAACCAAACTATTATATTTTCATTCTGGTACTCAATTTATTTGCTAACTACATTATCGCTAAAATGCAATCATTTCCAATCGCATTTTATTCTTCCTGTTTTTAATGTCCAAATTATGAGCAAAGACTTATTCAAACCTTATTTTCAACACTTGATATTTTTTACTGTATATAATTATTGGCGGATTTATTAATACTATAAATGACTTTTTTGATTAAACTTTTTTTTTCCCAAGGCGAACTCTAATCAGAGGTCTGGCAGAGCTGGGAGGACTGGACCCGGGTACGTCACATTTCTGCTTGCTGCTCTTTATTTTCATTTAAAAAATAGACCATGTACACGCACAGAATTGTTGATGCGAGAGGCGTTTGTTGCGTTTTGTGTGTTTCAGAAAATCCGCCTGATTTAAAACGTCTTCTGCTGTTCTATATAAGGCTAATGTCATATTTTAAAACGGAATCCCAAATGTTCCTTTCGATTTTTATAGTCGGTTTCCCAATTTTTTGGAAAATGTTCATGAATACATTTAACTGCAAAGCTGACACGCTCTTTATTTCATTATCCTTGCATGATTTCATTGTAGGCAAGCATTTCGACTATATACCGAGCACCAATACAAGGAAGAAATGTTGCGAACGACTGTCCCTGAGATTCAGCGAACAAATTTGGCAAACGTGGTTCTGCTTCTGAAATCGCTCAATGTTGAGAATTTACTCGAGTTTCACTTCATGGATCCTCCTCCGCAGGTATTTTTAGTCCTATAGACAACCTTGTGATGGTTGCAAATTTCTCTTAAGCCTTTCCTTATCTGTATGAGCTCCAGAAAAAATAGGTGGGGCTGAGGGATGCAGCCACACCTTCATTGAACTGTTGATTCTTTCCCATGCGTGTCAGCTTCTTGCTTGTTTTAGAATAGGAAATAATTTCTTTGCAACAATCATGCTTTGTAAGTAAAATAGTTCGCCAATTCATAACTCTCGCTGTTGGATACCGTCAGTCAGCTTGGTAGAATCTTTTTAATATTGTCACTTCACAAAAACTCTTTAGGAAATCGATGAACAAAACACGATATATTATTTCATCTTCTATCCTTGCAGGCTTAGATTATTATAAATTGCTTCTGTAATCCTACCACTAATCTTGGTTAATAATGTAATTAATACTTTTAATCAGCCTGTAATTTCTATATATATAAAGTAACAATCAATAATTTATAGGCCTGCATACCACAGTCAGCCATTACTAGATTCGTATCTTCTGTCTGGTGCATAAGCAGCATTCCTAAATTGGCATATCTAACCAGACATATCTACGTCACATTCAAAGTAACTTTGGTTTCTCACGTGTTGATTCGCCATGGATGTGCGTCAAATTGTTTCATAACAATATTCGTAAACATTAACCTTATTGTTCTCATTATTTTTGACCTCATTATCCAGAAGCCTTCATTACTTCACGTATCCAATCTGTCTTAAATTGTGACATGTGGCAAACTGCGTCCATACACCTATCATATTAGATTAAGATAAGATCTCTATTTGGTATTTGTAGGCTTTGTGATTATGGTCAGCGCACGTCAAGTATCTGTAAATACTCCTCATTATTTAGGCCGCATGCAAAGGAATTTTGACAGCTATCGAAGGCACAGAGATACCGTCGAAATAATCTGAATGCTTGGTCAAAATAATTCTCTATTTTGGGCATAATTGCTAATAACCAATTTGTGAATTGGTTTGATCCATTCACTACTAACTTAATTTTGGTTGCCATGTTATTTATTATGAAATAAAATAACCAAGAAAAATAAAATGGTTTAACATCTCATACCTCATGCAGTTCTGCTCTTTCTCTTGTGCTTTCTTAGAATCAACTCAATCTTTCTACTCTACCTAATTGCTCTCTTGCAGGACAATATCCTTACATCAATGTACCAGCTCTGGGTGCTCGGAGCTTTGGACAATACTGGTACCCTAACAAACCTTGGAAGAAAGATGGTTGAGTTTCCACTAGACCCTGCGTTATCGAAAATGTTGATAACATCGTTAGATATGGGATGCAGTGATGACGTACTGGTAAGAATAGTAATGTCAACTGTCGTTTGTTCTGTGACTTTAATACAGGAACCTAAGATGATAGACGATCATTATCGTTGCATTAATGAGAATGTTTCTTATAAACATTTCAAATAAGCTTGGTAAAGTAAATCAAAAGCAAGAAGTTATCCCCCCCCCCCTTCACCCTTACAATGACAGCAATCAAGAGAGGATTTGCTATTGATTTCTTAATAGGCGTGACCAGAGCTAGGGCCCATCAAAGAGATGTGTCTGTTGCCTGAAGGTTCATTTTAGAAGGCTTTGAAAGCAGGAAAAAAATTTAAAACAAACTTAATTCACTGTTGGGCTCTAGGTGCCCATTTTCTGGATGTATTCCTTGTCGCAAGTTTGACTTTAGTTTCATTCTGTTTTCTAACCTTCTATTCTGTTTTCTTAATTTCAGATTATTGTTTCTATGCTGTCGGTTCCTTCAATATTTTACCGGCCTAAAGGACGCGAAGAAGACAGCGATAATGCACGAGAAAAGTTCCAGGTTCCTGAGAGTGACCATTTAACGCTCCTCCATGTTTACCAACAATGGAAGGCTAACGAGTGAGTTGCCATAACAACTAAAAGTATTCTTCTTTGTCATTTCGGAAATAGGCATTAGTACAGAATTTTGTTTCTTAATACCTAATGGAAAGTGCAGAAAGTTTCAGCAAAGTTAAAACTATGATGGGATTATGTGAGTATCTGAACCTGATTATCTTAGGAATAGAAAAAACAAAGTAAATTTACTTAGGTTCGATCTATAGCTGTTGCTTGCTTAAGTCAGACCGAAGAAGGGGGTAGACGGAGCATGGGTCGCTCAAGAAAAGTCTTTGAACAGTCCATGATTTATTGATGTTTAATGTCATTACTATTATTGGTAGTGTAGACAAAAGCATTATAGATATCACGCTATTTTTGTAATTAAACTATATTCACACTATTCAGCTGTAGCATTTATGGCATCTGTCATTCCCATTTTTTTGGCAAACGTCGGTTTTTCAACATTTCTGTTAAGATCTTAATATTTTTAATTGTATAGAGCCTTAATTGTATTTTTAATTGTATAAACCAACTGCAAACTGTGCAGTATCACTAAGTTGCAAAATATTTAATTTCCTGAGAAAGTGCAAAGTATTTACAAAAATACAATTTCTCGTCAGTAATTTGTTGCTAAATAGACTGAAGTTCTCTTTCTGAGGCAAGTTATGTTGAGTGAATTGGCTGTGGTACACGATTTGATTTTGTTGCGTTTGGTCTTCTTCCCAGACTATAATTAAACTTGGTTTGTAATGGCCTGTGTTAACAGAAGGAACATCTATCATTTGTGTCAGGTAAAAGTTTGGTTAATGCCACAATGCCGCGGGTCACTTCTGCAGTTCCTTTTGGTGGTTTTGTAAACAATTGGCTGTTGATAGCAGCTTTAAGAATTGCCGCTGTGGTATGATTTGGCCTCGGCATCTTTATTACGTTCCAAAACTCATTAAAACGCCATTCAAAAATCTATATTACTAAAGATCTAAAACCAAACGAAAATAAAATTTCACTGTCAAATTAAATTAGAGCAGAATTATAAAAAGTTGGTAAAGTTATAAATGTAACAGCTTTTTATATATTTTCTTATGATTCGTTTATTTTTGTCAGATATTCAGCATCATGGTGCAACGAACACTTCATACATGTGAAGGCCATGCGCAAGGTGAGATGCAGAGGCTAGCATACAATTTTCAAGTACATCTCACTTTACTGCATCAGCAACCGGCAGTAATTTTATATAAATGCTTATTTTATCCCCCAGCCATTATATGTTTTCGTATTTGTGTGTGTATAACTGTATAAAATGATTTTTATACGTCTTCGCTGGTGAAAAAGGCGCTCAATGTCGAGAAGACAGAGCAAGAAAAAGATAAGCTTCAAATAAACAATAGATGTTGTTTCACAATTAAAGTTGTGATTAAATGTTGAAGTTGAAGTTCTTTTTGTTATTTCTTCAAAGTTTTAACTATATTTCGATGCTAATTTTTAAACCAACTGTTGGTTATTGTTTGCCTTCTTTTTTTGAAATATTTTTCGTTACGTTTTGATTTATTTGATGCTACAGGTAAGGGAAGTCCGTTCGCAGCTTAAAGACATAATGTACCAACTGAAGATGGACATCAAATCATGTGGCTTTGAATGGGATCTTATAAGGAAATGTATTTGTTCTGCTTACTTTCATCAAGCTGCCAGACTAAAGGTACGAACCTCTACAAACTTCGTCTCAGATTAGCTCATTAAGACGCTATGTCCCGTCAGTTGATCATTCATGTTAGCAATAAGCTCTGTTGCACATTAACAAACAATGAATTGTTGAAGTGAGTCCCGCGATGATGATTGGATAACGTAACAATAGCCTGTTGTATAATGCAACCATTGGGAATTTAGAAGAGCACGGACATTCATTTGGACATGGTTCCTTTAAGCACTTTTGCTCGCTGAATGTATTCTTTAGAGAAACAAGTCACATTTAACTTATAATATCCTTATAACAAGAAGTTATCGTATTATAAACTAAAATGACCTGTTCCTCATCAAGAAGAAATACAATTTTAGGAGTTCATTTAAAAGATGTTAGATATGTGTTAATTCCGCTGCACCCAATCTATTTTCTGATCTTGAGCAAACGCAGCCACCTAATTAGGCTTAAGAAAAGTACATATTTGAAGTGAAATAATGGTTTTATTGAGGTAGTCAAAGCTGGGTCATTTCCTTTGTGATCGATCCAACTGTAGACACGATTACTGTCATTATTTAAGAATTCACTAGTATGACCGTTCATAAAGCAAAATTCCCTTGTTTAACAACAGAAGGCTGCATCAACATGTACCAGTTAACCTATAAATACTTTACATAAATTCCTAGTGGTACAAGGAACTCTTTAGTGTGAAACTTCACCATGAAATAAACCAGTTCTGCTGCCTGCCAGAAGCTCCAAGCAAAATGCTTTTGATTACGTAAGCTTGATAACGTTTTATACATATTTATTTTCTCAAATAGGGCATCGGTGAATATGTGAACTTACGTACAGGTATGCCTTGCCACCTTCACCCTACAAGCGCCTTATATGGAATGGGGTACAGCCCGGACTATGTTGTTTACCACGAGCTCATTATGACCGCCAGGGTATGCTTTTTGTCTTCTTTTAACTCAATCCCTACCTTTGAATACCGTAATATTTTAGATCAGTGACGTAATTTCATGCTGCTTTTATACTTGACTGCTATATAAACTCACCTTGATTCGCGATTCAATGACTCTCTATTAAACAGCTGGGAATGAATTGTTGGCTACTAAGGTTGTGCATTAGCTGTGCACCAGAATTGAACATAAGACTCATTACCTTTTTTGTTTTCTTGTGCAATCAGCCTGTGCTCACACCGTAAACCATTTTGCCGATACTGCAGAAAAGATACGAAAAATCAACAAATTTATGAGCTTGAAGGCTGACTGTTATTTCATTTACATTTAAATTTGACATTCAATTGCTTTAGCTAATCTTTGTATCTCGGTTTTGGTAGACACTTTTTTATTTTTCTGGAATAAAGAAATTTTGTTGATCGGTGTCTTATGATTTCTCCCAGGCATTAGCAAAAAGTACATTGAGAAATTTTGCGTTTAGAAAAGAAGGTTCGAGTTAGAATATATGATCAATTTTTTTCAAGGAATATATGCAATGTGTTACAGCTGTGGATGGAACGTGGCTGGCCGAGCTTGGTCCCATGTTTTTTTCGGTCAAAGATTCTACTGCTGCCCGACAGGTGATTACAAACTTGTTTATCAAATGAACCTTCCGCGCTTTGAATTTTCAAATAATCAATAAAGAGAACTATCTTAGTACTTCCTAAAGTATATTGCTCTTCCGATACTCCACAGCGTGAACATCGAATAACGAACAAAAATTTATGTCCAGGTGTGGGTCAAAGCTAATGATTTCTGCCTTATGGTTCCACATTTTCATACAATTCTAAAAAATGTAAGCTAGTTATCAAGATGTTAATTAAATGAAAATATTAATTGTCGATAAGTCATTTAAATCGTTTTGTTATTATCGCTAATTTCTTTGTCATTTATCTTGCCAAGAGATCGACATCACAAAATGCACTAGGCATGTTTTGTATTCCTCTATTCCTTCTTTTGGGAACTGTCAAGTCCCCATCGCTGTATTCAAAGATATAAACAAACTCCCTGCTTGTTTACATAAACTTCATTACATCCATTCTCGATCAGTGAAACATTAATGCCTTCACTGTTCGCCTAACTAAAACATCACGCCAAGGAGACAGTGGTTATTCAAGAATTTTGCAGACATCTCAAACAGTCTGGTACCAAATATAACCTACTTTAACAACAACATTGGGTTTTACGTCCAGCAAAACCGTAAAAAGGCTTTGACAGCCTTTGTATATCTTCTCAGAGAACTCTCGGTAAATGTTGTAATGGGTTTATCATCTTACTGTGATAATGTGAACGATTTGTCAAAATATTTTTCTGAGGATGCGTTTGACAAAATCGATTTAAAGATGGGGGAGGGGTCTCTTCCCCCAAGAATAAGGAACACCTTGCGTGCCGTTTGTGTCAATCTAAATGGGTCGATTTTTGAGATGTCAATGCTTAGGGCTTGATCCATGTTGATATTAATTCATCCATGTTGATAATAAAGGGATTATTCGTGTGCAGAAGTTTTGATTAATTATTATTAACTTGGGAATATCTATGTTTTTATTTGTCAGTCAGTAAGCGCTGTATATAGATAATTTATTTTTTTAGGAGAAACGAGTGAAAACTGAAAATAATAAAGAAGCAATGGAAGAAGAAATGAAAGAAGCAAGTAAAAAGCTGAAAGACAGGGAGATCGAAAGACTCCACGTAATACCATCACCAAGGTTAGCTTGCAACATACAAATGTAAAATTTGCTACTTTTATCTTGGGTTTCGAGTTTACTTATAGTGTTTTGGGCCAGTATTAATTGCAAAGGCTGTCGAGAGTGTTATCACAGAAAACTTAACTAATAATTGCATTAGTTAAATACTGTATGGAAGGGGGGGGGGCGTATTCTAAAAAGGGGATTTTCTTACGGAATCATGCAATCTGGGAATTCATGAGTTTTGCTGTCAATTTTCCACATCTTCTGCGTATAAGCATCCACGCATGCCTGTACTCTTAATGAGAAGCTGCTACTAGAAATCACATACTGAGTTTTCGACAGCTATTGCCTTAAACCATAAACATATACAATGTTCAATGCATTAAATGCTGAATTTTTACTTCGATAAGGAATCAGAGAAAGAAGGTAAAGTAAAGCTGTTAATACACGCATATTCATCAAGAATAAACTAGGATCATTTTACAGTGGTCTATCGTGATTTGTTTTGTATTTCCTCAAAACTGGCGAATAAAGAAACTGGTTTTTTTTCGCTGCTTCGTCATATCCTTTTTCAATCGAAAGACGGTTGTTATTATTTAATTAAAGGCTGTTATACTACGGTACGAGATTTTTCCGAAAAAATTTGGATTTTTAGTGTTTTTGCGGGATTTTTCTTGAAAGCAAAATAATTTTTATTAAAGGCATATGTTACTTCCGTTAAATGATACGTCTCTTGCTCCTAAAATTCATGCACAGAAAGGGAAGCAAGTTATTTTTTAAAGATGGCCAAAGTTTCCTTCCAAATATAATCAAACTTGTTTTCAAACACACCATTTGAAATTGGATTATTTTGTGATCAATTAACTGAAATAATTTCCGTTTGAGCTGAAATGAGTGAATTAAAACGAAGTTAGATTTGAATTTGTCAAATATAGTCATTATTTCATTCACAAAGTAAATGCACGGCTTAAGAAATTTGCCGAAATTTGCAGTAGCTGTTTGCCTATCAATTATCTTGACACATAGCTGCATTTTCAATGTTTTCTCGGATCAAACAAAATCAAGAATAACTAAATCAGTAGCGAAATTCAATTTCTTAAAAATAACTCTTAAAAAATGCTGAATTCAACAGTGATTTTGAAAATGTAAATAAAGTGCCATTTGTGGCTAATGATTCCTTCGCTAAAACTCTTAAATTATTATTGCTTAGCGACCTCACGCGAATCACTGTGATATGCATAGCTGTAGTTGAGAGTCAGATAACTATAAACAACGTTGGCAAAGGGGCAAAGCTGCAAACGATAATGCTTAGGTCATCCTACCAGTACTGCTCATAAATTTTTCGCAAAGCCCCAGTCCCGCTTGTTGATGGTTTGTTAGTGACGCTCATACAACTACTATCAACCATGTTTCTTCTACAAAGCTTTAGTGTCAGACTCTGATACTTTTAAGGGCTCTTAAAATTTGGGATATTTTTGGCTCACACTATGATTTTACTAAGGATTTTTTCCCTTTTAGGAGCCAAATCGCCACCCCAGGCAGGAAGACACCCTCTACACCAAGACGCACCCCATACAAGTTTGGGCTTTAACTAACGGGATAGGCCTACCTGGTATGGAGAAATCGATGGTAAAAAGAGTCAATGCCAAAGCTGGAAATATCATGGAGATTGCAGCTTTTCTAGATGATATCCTTGATGGCAAAAGTGCATTCACATACCACCGGTGGTTTCAGCAATTAGGCTTCAAATGGGCACTTCATTTTGAAGACTATTTCGGAGGATCTGCAAGTCGCAGAATGGAAGTCTTTGATACTTTTATCTTGTTCTGGACCTTAGTATTTCCCTACTGAAAAAGTCTGAAGGAGGAACTGGACGCTCGCTTCTTGTGTAAAGACTCTTACGTACATTTGTAGTTAAATGAAAAACCAAACTTTGTTACTTTATTAACAATAGTACGAGTTCTTTTAATAAACTAATTTAAAAAGATCGCATGTTCTACCATAGCAAGTGAAAGAAAACATTAAGTAAGTGTTATTGTGGATCTATAATGCATGACGAAATCCAGATTTAGTAGGTGTATGTCCTTTTGATGCTCTGTTAGACAATGCCCAACAAGATCCTTGCATCAGTAGGCCCTCGTTTGACATGGAAAGCAAAAAGTTATTATTGTATTTGTGCATCTATTTTTTAATGAAGAATTGAGCCATCCACTTGACTTGAAAAGCTTGGAAAGAAACTCGTTCTCTTTTAATAAGCGCGCTGTGTGCGTATTTATAAAGCTATGTTCAAGGGTGTGCTCTTAATCGAGCGTGATCGCTTTTCGAGCATGTGTGCCTTTATCAAAAGATAGGGAAGGTCGATTAGAAACCACCAGTCAATTGTGACAGTAATGCGCCTGTAGGACTATCATTCCTAGTTTACACAAACGCTCTAAAGAGAACAATGGACAGAGAAGCCTAAAAGCTAGATTTACGGTACCAGCTGTGCAAGATGAGTGCAATTACAGCAAGATGATCATTTCAGTTTTCCTTGCGGAAATTAGAGGCAGACTACAGATACAAAAGTGGCTTAAGCCATCTGTAAATTAACTTTAGCCAACCAATAAGCGCGTGAGTGGAATCACACTCACTGATTGGTCAATTCTTGACTGAAAGATGGTTTAAGCCCCCATAGTATCTGTCGATTGCCTTCAAAGAAACGGTTTCTAAAATGTGCGTGCATTCAAGCGTGTGCGCCGATCAGAGAAATTACGGTACCTAATCGATAAAGTGAATCACAAGGATTACAAACGTCAAAAACGAGGTCTTCGAACACTTCATCCGTCTCGCTATAGCTAGGGCCTTTAATCTGAAATTACATTCTAGAGTATTTTGTTATCAAAAGTTTTTTTATTGCCTTTATTAAAATTTGAAAAGCTTTTAAAACTGTATGCTGCCTAATTCTTTTTTAACGCGTTTGCTTAAAAGATATGTATGTCACCAGACAGCTTTGCAACACGAAGCTGTTCTATTCACATGAAATGAAATACTAGCTAAGAATTCACTTGATGATATGACAGATTAAGAAGATTGGACACTTGCAATTCACAGCTTCAGTATTGAAGAGCATCAAAACCAGTGCTTTATATTGCATTGGCTTTTCGGGTTTATTGATGTCCAAGTGGTTCAATCGACCTTTACAGCAGATCCTTAGACATCTTTCAAAATTGTCAATCATTTTTTACCTTGAATAATCAAAACTCTTTGAAGAGGGTGCTTTGTGGTTGCTTTGAGACAGTCTGCCAAAATTATTTTCACTTTCCGACACACATAAATGAAGCTATGATGTCAGACTTGATTTTACTTAGAGAGACACCCTCTGCTCAGAAACAAACTGTAGGTATATATATATATCTAGACACATTCTAGCAATGCTCATTGGTGCATTCTCGACGCTATTCATGTAAATTCCCCCGCCACAAGTGTTACCATCCCCTCGAAGCAGAACAACTAGATTTGGAAGCTGCTTATGTGTCTCAAAGAAATTCATTAGCACTAGATAATACCATACTGGCAGCTATTTTCAGGTTTTGAGAGAACACAAATCACTATCGCCTATTGAGTTCCGCCATGACAACTTTTTTGACGCGGCATATATAGAGGCAACACCCAAAGGAATCCATTTCCCCGGTTTTGTAAAGTCAGCCCTCTTGTTGGCTCCCCTTTTCTCCGGAAGTTGTTTCCTTTATATTTTACTGGTCCAATGTTAAGTAAAATTCATGTTGTATTAGAAACGAATCGATTTAGACTGAGAATTGACAGAAATGGATAAAGTCTAGGCAAAATTTATTCAATGCTGCTATATTGACCAAGGATTTCCCGTATTGATCAAAGCTCTTTAGAATTATTTTCCATCTGCAGCATTGTAACTTGCTTTGCTAGGCTATAAGATTTGGCAACTGAAGCAGTCTGGGAGAAGGCATGTGAAACCTAATAGACTAACCACGGTGTTTAGGAAAATCTCAAAACTTGATTAAGTTTAGACATAGACAAGATTAAAATAGGTGTTTACATTTTAATTGTTATTATATTTAAGTACTCAAACCTTATCAACTGTAAAGAAATTTTGAAGAGAGTAACACCCTAATGATAGATTATTATTCTGAAACCCATTATGTGGCAAAGCTTTGCTTTCAGCCTTCTACAAACATACTTGATCATCAACATGATTCGTGTCAAAGAAAAATAGAGGACTGTATCAATATTATGAAATCACGGGATTGTGAGCTGAATCGATAATCTCATCTCACGTAATCCAACTAGTGACTTAAAGGCTGACTTGCTGTGCAAACGAGCTTCAGTAGAGTTCCTTAAAAGATTGTTGGATGAAACTGGTTGCAATTTTAAGTCATTTAATCTTTTTGCCTTTTACAAGGACATTCTGGACCAAGGACCGCGGAGTATATTATAGATTGAGGGGGCTTAAAATGTTTGGGGGAGTTAAACACGCTAAAAACCAAGAGCAGGACGATTTTTGGTGTGGCTTTAAGCACATTTTTGAAATTATTGGAGGGGAGCAAAAGCCCCTGTAGCCTCCCTCGCTTCTGCGGTCCCTGTTCTGGACAAGGACATACCCTTTTAAACTCAGCCTGAATTCGAAGCATATAGGAAATGGGTAACTATTTACTCGTGACACGTGGACTGAGGACTAAGGAGCGCGTATGATTAACGAGAAAAATCGTCCTTGTGAAATTGCGGTTGTGTTTCTCAGTTCTAATGTCTTTATGTATCAGAAGACTTTCTGTAGAGGAAAGAAGCATGGTTTGCTCAGCATTCTTAATTATATTAGTGAAATCAGTTGAAGATAATTCCAGTTGACATCGAATCCAAGTGCTTCGAAGGTTACAGTTGCTGCCAAAATTATTGGAACATTTGTGATATTTTCAACACTTGCATGAATCCGTCCCCCCCCCCTCCTTCAAACAATGTTGTCTAACAACAAAAGTTAAGGCATACTTTTTGGCAAACCTTTTTCTACCGATCGCTGTGATATACTGCATTGTAAGCAACATTGTTTTAAGGGGGAGGGGGTTAGTCTACGCACACGGGAAACAAGCGAAAAAAGAAAAATTTAGCAAAATATGTAGGTGTTCTAAGGAGTTTTGGCAAAGATTGTATGTCCCTTGAAAGCCGTGAAAATAAGGTCCAACCAACCTTAATTCAAGCGTAGGACCAAACGCACTGTCCGTTGAAAGGACATGTCCAATGATGGAAAGTGTCCGGCGTTTAGAGTTTATTTCAGTGCTAAACGACATTAGTTCGGTGTTAGGGTTTTGCAGTATTTTGCTTTTGGATGTATATTCTTTTGAACATTTGGATGATACCTTGAAGGTATGTCAGCTAGTTTGGCATCTGGGCTGTAGCAATATTTCCAATATTTCAATTCTTACGGATTTGGGAATAGTGAGCGTCTTCTAACTCGTGAATACTTACTGACTATTAACAATCGTTTCTCTTACAATCATTATACAGTATATTTAGATTTCTTATTGCAGGAACTGCTCCTTATTCACGCGCCATAATCAAGTCAAGCTTTAAACGATTTTCTAGCAGCAGAAACGAGTGTTTTATGTTTCATGCTTATTTAATGAAGATCGGATCAAATTAGTGGCTTTACCAATTCTCTAGTAGGCAAACTGAAACATTTTTGTGGTTGCTCTCCATTTTATCAGCTTTCCTTTTGGCTGGATTCTGCCTTGCTCAGTTAAAATTCTAACCACAATGGTAAGAATGTTTTCCCAAATATTTTAACTCAACTTGTTGAATGTCATGCACAAATCACAAAATGTGCTGTAATGTGTAGCAAGGTTTAACTCACTTTGTCTCAGCTTGGAGTTTTGTATAAGTGCCATCGATCCAACCGAAAAATGCAGCACGACACCATCTCTTTGGGTGTGTTGGTCTCAAAATGAATGTGTTGCTTGTTGGGTGCGACTACTGGTCGTTGTAGGTTAGTACTGGCAAACAGAAATAAAACAGTTTTTCATTAGATAACTGAATCGATTAAGTTTACGAGAAACATAATACTGCCTATTCTGTGCTATCAGCAGAGTACATCTTCCACGGGGAAATACCCTTGAGCTCTAAAAAGCTTTCTCTGAAATTAATGAAAACAAGGCAGGGTTGGGCTGTGGCAACTAAGTTTCTTTTGTATTCATTGGCCGTCCTCGGGGTCGTTGACTGTGTATAGGTTTGAAATTGGTGTTATCATTGGGAAACATGCAGTAGAGTTAAGATTTATCTATAATTCATGAGAGGCTATTTTCAAGTCTCTTTATCGTATAACTGACTGTGTTCCTAATGTTTCATAGTATCACCTCAGTAGTATAAGTATGGAAGATGATCATCTTTGTTTTGAGGAGGCTTTTTAAACAGATCAGAATCGCTTAACACAATACGGCAATCAGAAGGCAATCCTTTGGTTAACTAGGAATAATACCTGAGGATTAGTGGACAGTCTTTCGTCTCCTTCGAGATTATTTTCTGCAGCTGACATTATAAGCATTTATAATGAGGCGTTCATTGCTTCAGCAGAAAATGGCGCAATACTGTGGTTTAGATTTTGCAGCAAAGAATAAGGGTACGAGCAGTGGGTATTGGGCTCCACACCCCTTCAGAGATCTCAACCCTTCAAAAAGTACTTGAAACGCCAGAGGCCGACGCCCTGATTTTCTTATGCTCATGAGTTAAGGTTTGTTTTGGTGACCACGGCCTAGCAAGGCCTTCGCAAGGACACAGTTTAACCTTACAATTGCTGTAAGATGACGAGTTTCGAAACTCTACACCAGTTCTCAAAATAAAACTCAATTGTTTCTTTACTTTTCCACCTCCCGTCTACATGACAACAATTAATCCGTGACGGAAAAGGCAAGCGTTGGAAAACCTCTCAAAAATATAACCTTATCAAAACACAGTGACATAAAAGCGAATCGTTTACGTGTTAATGTAGAACGTTTTGTCCGTTTGCTGTGAAACATTTTGAGCATTTATCCGTGCAGGCGTGACTTTAAAAAGCCGTGATGAAGAAAGAAAGTGGCAAAGACGTTAACTTTCTTGTTAAAAAAATTAAGAGTTGTTTTAAGGGTTGAATCACAAACTTATCAAGAATACTGTGGCAAATCAAAAATATTTTTGAAAAATGTAAAGGAAGTACGTTTTCTCAATTCAAAATGACGGTCAGATGAGACTGTAGCGAATGAACCTGCCTGGTAAGATAACTTGTCTATTGCTAAAATTGAAAGATTTCATTAAAATTTGGCAAAGTATATAAGACTTTTCTATAATAAAGCTTTCGTATCTTATCTTGAGGGCCTCCGCCCAAAAGTTCAATGTAGGTGAATGCTTTCTGTGGCGTCTGAAAAAGGATCGTGTCATTTTTTGGTCCGTAGTGACTTTTATCGGTGAACGTCAGTTTTAAAGACATATTGTGTTATACTGTCATAGTACACAGAAGCCAAAAACAAAAAGCTGAAAATTATCTTCATAAAGACAGAATATCTGTGTTGATAGGGACTGATTTGTGGTTCGATTGGGTCATTCAAATAGTTTTATTGCTTTGTTTCAATGTTGAGCTGAAGGGGTTTTATTCTCTCTAATTTCAGGATTCAGATCGGTCTGGTAGATCCTTTCACTGACAAACGAAATATGGCGGCAACAAACAAGCTCCTAGCCACCTTAGCAAATTGACTTGGATATGTAGTACAGGCCTGTGCTCAAAATTCAATCTTCTTGCTGGAAGCCACATTTTCTTTTTTTATTCACCAAAACGCGATTTATTTAATGAGAAACTAAGGTCCAGGGCTGGTAGGCATTTTGTTATCAAAAGATTTTTAAGTGCCTCTTCGGTTTTATAGATCATTACCCAGCAATCATAAGTCAAGACGAGTTTTAAAATGGGATTTTCTGGAGTGTGTGGTTACCTAAGAATGAATGTAATCTGTATGTTACGTGTAGTATAGCAGTATACAGTGATACTCAGTGTCCAAACTGTTTTGAGTGATTTTTAAAAATCAAAATTGCAAACTACAGAAGTTTAGCTTTGAAATTCAATAAGGGTTGTTTCTTAACTTTCGAAAAATTGAACCTAACATTTCATATAGGCTGTTTCTTATAAAAAATTCGTGTCCAGCATTTCATAAATCTAACAGAAGGTGTATAACTTTGGTAACTTTATAAGACAGTCTTTAGTAGCTGCCTTTCGATTGCAATAGCACCCGTGTGCTTCTACTTTTAGTAAATCTAAACTATGTCCCTCAAATTTCTACATCCTCCATTTGCCTCATATTTCTGCTTCCGCCGTTTGTCTCATATTCGCCAGTCTTCATGACATGCCAGATTATATATGTCAGATTAAAACAATATTATGTAGAGAAAAGAATTGCAGAGACAAAACGGGATTTTCTTGAAAAACAGAGGGATGGTTCTATACATTTATTATCCTGTAACCTTGCCCCCCCCCTCTCCAATATCTAGAACCCAGGCTATGGCCATTGTCAAGCTGCGGTTTCGGATGCCGATCGAGTCAATTTTAAGCGGCGCGGATAGATAGAATATTTGTCCGCTTCACAAAATTGTTTGCGCAAACAAGTGTTGCAAGCTGGGTAAATTTATTGCACAAAAGGAAAAGGTTATGAGCCTTTTGATTGATAAGCATCGGTTAGATGTTTCATTCAACCTGCTAACCCTGGTCCTCGGTCAACAAATCGACCTGTGGTACACATTCTACGTGGGAAGGCTGTCTTGAGTCAGTCTGCAAAACGAGCGTTCGCGCCTGGACTCGCAGTGTCAAGCAGCCTTGCATTTTATCAGCTGTGTTTCATCGACCGATTGTTTTTTCGAAGTATCGATTTTTAGGCAATTGGCTGTTGACATGGATGTATCGAATTATGACATTGCAAATGCATCTTGTGAATGCAGTGTGAATTATAAAACCGATAGCAAAAATCGACAGAGACGAATCAGCAGGGCTGAGAAAGCACCCTGGGAACAGCATGTTGAAAGCAGAAGCAGGATCACTTCGCTTAGTTCTCCAGGAACGTACCGCAGATCGGGAATAAACAACTGTGGAGCTGGTAACCAACCGAGAAGGTCGTTGAAGAGCTTGTTATTATCTTGTCAAAAGAACAGGAACGAATCTTTCGATTATTCTACCAAGGATCCCGATCTGGAAGAAGCTGGGAAAGTGGATGATTTGCATATGGCTTTGAAAAGAAGCAGTTCTGTTCCGAACAGGGTTTCCTTTCCACTTCATGATGCTGTTAGGAACAGTGATTTAAAAGAGCTCGGGAAGTTATTTAAAAAGAAAAAGCGAATAGATATAGACTTGAAGGATGAAGAAGGTTTCTCGCCACTGCATCGGGCAGCACAGCTTGGTTTTACGGAAGCCGTGGAATTGTTGCTTGCACACGGAGCTAATGTAAATTTGAAAAGCAAAACGAACTTGACACCGCTATATTTTGCGGTACAAAGTGGGAACTTTGAGTGTGCCTCTTGTTTAATCGAGCATGGGGCGGATGAATCTGAAATAAAGGATGGCTTTACAGACACAAAGTTACCTGATTTCAAAGGGTATTCGCGAACGTCCCGCACTCGTATGTCTGTGCATAACTGAGAACCGTGCACGCGGCTGTTGGTTCAGCGTGCGAAGAAACCGCGAACGGAACGCAATGTAGGTGCCGTGTAGCACACGTTGTTGATTTTGAATGAGTATTCTGTAGAGGGTTATAATCTTCCGCAATTTTACTTTAATTGGATTTTCACAATCTCCACCGCGATTTTTATTACTCAATATAGTCTGTTGCTAACCTCTTGAAAAACACCGGTACTGCATGCCCTGTCACCTGATCAAAATGCTAAAAATGCGTTTCTTACTTCTTAATCGCACGAGGACGAGTCACGAGGAAACAGGCGTTTCTTCTATTTTTATAAATTCTTTATAACTTTGGCAGTTTTTCGATAAGCAGCATTGATAGATTTTGACCGATTGACGTTTTTATGCAACGGCTTTGTTTAAAAAGATGAAAGACTCGTTTATATAAAGTTTATATAAAGAAAAACCAGACAGAACTTTCCGAGATCTCGTCGAGAAATGTTATTCTCTTCTGACAGGTTCATCGACGTGAAAATGCAATTAACACTTTATGCATGTTCAGAAATATCATTTCAAAACATGAGTTTATTTAGTATAATAGCAGTTAGGCACTCATCGATAGGGGTGCTGCTTAACCTCTCTCCAGCAGTTAACGTTTATCGGAGATATGTGACAACATTTAACCTTCCTATACAAAACTGTTACCTTCCTATCTTTCCTGGGATGGGTTAAAGGTAAATCCTCTATCTACTTTTAGCAATGGCTTTACAAACATTGCTGTAGTAGAGAAGTGCAAGGGCTTAACATTTGCACCTTGTAGACGTGGGATGTCTCGTATTGGAGAAAGCGCCTCAGCAACAAGGAAGGGCCTACTTATGCAGCCGAAGCATGTCCAACATTAAAACATCATAATGAAAAAATAAACAATAAATGTTTAGTAAGTATATAAGAATCTTAGTGCTTCTTGGCCTTCACGCAAAATTTTATGTGTAATATGGCTAGAAGGAGAGCAAGCTGTAGGGGGGTTGGTGGTTACTTTGCAGCGTTCATGCTTGGAAACAGCTTATCTCGTCTAATGTTAGACAGTTTATCTCTGTAACAGGAATCGGATTCACACTTCGTTTTGTCAAATCGAGAAATAAAGTTAAGGCACTTGTCGTTTTTTTCTGAAATTTCCTTGCTTTTCATAAGGATCACTAAACTTCCTGCATCTTTTGAATACTTCCTAGGTCACTGACAAACGTCAAAGCTGGGTACATGGGCTTCCCACTTACTGCTTATACCGGTAAAATTGAATAACTCAAGATATGAAAAAAGGCTGTTGCTGTTGCGTGTTTTTGTTGCTATTGTTATCTGTTGCTTTTGTTGTTGTTGCTGTGGCTTTGACTAAGTTCCAATTGAAAGTCTCTTACATAACTCTGTTTTTGGCCAGACTGTAATTTATATCGCTATAGTAACGGGTTCATATGAAGCGACTAGTCGAAATAGAGAAGCAAGTTATAGATACTATCATATAATTGGGTTATTTCTGTGTACTGTGCTATATAACGTGCTTGCCATCAATGAAAATGTGATTGAAATCATTGTTGTCATAACTGCGCATGCTCTTTAATGTAAGAAGGTGGGAGATAACTACTTCACTTACTGGTCTTCTTAGCAAAATTTTAGCAAGGATAATCGCGTAGCTTTGAAGAACTTGCGAAAATTTTGTTGAGATTATTTCTGATAAAACAATTTTGCAGATGATATGCATTAAAACTAGGCGGGGTTGATGTTAATATTTGGGTAAAAATGAAACACTTTATAAACAACAACAGGCAGAAAACAGAACTACAGTGTATTCCCGATATAACGAGCCCCGGATATATCGAACTTCCCGGTATAACGAACTAAATGTCTGGTCTCTTGGATTCTGCCTACAAGCTCCTTAAACTCATTAAAAATTCCCTCGGTATAACGGACCCCGGATATTACGAACTCTCGTTACTGCGAACAAAATTTTAGGTCCCTTCACCATAATTACCCTTGATTTAACGAACTTCATAAAGTTTTCATCTGTTATTTTGATCTATTTCTTTCCGGTGTTCATTTGTCACTTGGTCTGAGGGGAAATCGTTTTTGTCATTGGTAAAACATACATCGGAAAACATGCACATTTTAGGATGCTGAAAATGGAGATGAGATGCTTGCATAAGTTAAAACACCTTTACAAAGCTTTATGACATTTCAGTGAAAAAGCACAGAAAGCCAAATTGTAATGTGTAAAGAACAACAATTATGATACTTGATTCCAGCTTGTTTGTTTTGAGCGAAACTTGCACAGAAGTTGAGGAACACCACACGAAGGTATTTTTATGCTTGGACTGCTTTCTCCCAGTTTAAAGAACTCCCGATATAATGAAATATTTTCTGGTTTTTTTCCCGAGTTCGTTATATCGATATTCAGCTGTAGTTATAGGTCAAGGACGGTGCCATGGGGTTGACATATCATACCACTTAATTCAAGATAAATTCATTATTTCATCAAAAATCGACGAGAAAATGAAATAACTAATTGAGTCGTAAATAGAGTCATACAATTTTGATTTAAGAGGGCGTAGCCTCTACAGCATTTAGGGACGAGACCCTGGTCAGCTCATGGATCTAAATCCCATATTTTTTTATCTGATACCGCTGGTCTTTAATCAATAACTGCCATACAGTATGATACTATCTAGCAACATTTCAACTATGCTCTTCCACAGCCCGAAAAGTTGCTGTGGTTGGCAGGACTGCCAAGGGAGAAAGATGCCCGGGGCAAGTTGATTTATATTAATTGTCAAATTCCGAAATCTATATCCCTTGTCAAGCCAGGAGCCTACAAGCATTGGTTGGCATGGGGCCCGGCCTCGCTCTCGGTGGCCCTGGAGCTTGGCACCTGTTAGCAGTACACGCAATCACAGAAGCTCGCCTTTAACTAGGTACAGACCACAATTCAAGGTGATTCATAATGGTTACCAAAACCACTTTTGTCCTTCAAATGTACAGAAATTGTAAGCTAATTTTGGAGAGAATTTAGCGGAAATTTTTCCCAGAAAGAAATGAC
The DNA here is from genome assembly GCF_057945365.1 of Rhopilema esculentum. NCBI lineage: Eukaryota > Metazoa > Cnidaria > Scyphozoa > Rhizostomeae > Rhizostomatidae > Rhopilema > Rhopilema esculentum. The sequence goes on from NC_142818.1 coordinate 2,256,683, forward strand.
GTAGAAAACCATGATAGTTACTTAAGAAACAATCGAACAATTGCCACAGTAACTGCATCTATGCTAATCCAGGGTACTTACGGATAGAAAATTTGACAAATTAGAATTTAGGATCTATGAAATGAAAATTATTTAGCACAAATGGTCGATTCAAACCATTCCCTTTCAGTTGGTCAATATAAAGCTAGGATATGAAATAGCAATTATTGGGCTCAATAACAAAGCTGTAGATGCATTCAAGATTACAATTTGAAAACAGAAGCGCAAACAACCAATCTATGCCAGCAGACCGAACGTTCATTAAGGCCTAAACTGTGTTGATTATAAAAATGACTACATATATGCTGGGCAGCCGAAAAGTCTATGAATTAGTGTAATAAATAGCAGTGAGGAAAATGAAAAAATTTGTTTGATATCAAAAAATCGTATTATTCCTTTGGCTGTTAAGATTCAATTTAATAGCTCAATTCTTTATCTTCAAGTCCTTCAATCTCTAACATTTGCTTTAGGATATCAGAACCCAATTTTAAGGCGAGACCTCCCAAGATAAATCCTATCAGGCCATTACTTTCATGGAATTAAAGATTTCAGGTTTCGGGCCACCGAAGTGCAAGGCCACCCCTGAAGTGTCTTTCAACATTTAACATTAACCACACCACATTACCTTAAACGATTGTGAAAAAATATAAAACTGGAAGAAAATACGACTGCTAGAAAGGAATGTCTGATAGTCTTAAAGAAAGAAATGTTTACAAATTTCCATACGAAGTGATTCAAATTTTAATTCACATTTGTATACAGTTGCGAAATAGCTTGCTGGGTGGTCGGAACTAAAATGTGCTTGAAGCCAAAGAGCATCTACAGGTACATAAATGCAAAGGTGTGGGGGGTTTCACACTCCCTAATATTTGAAATTCTTTGAATAAGTTGAAGAATTTGAGAGTAATCACAAGGTTTAAGTCGTAATTTCAATGCTTGATTACGTAAGAAAATAGTATAAAATAGCGCTAATGCCAAGATATATCAATTTTGAGAGTAAATGACAGGACCGTTTAATGATAAAGTTCTGTAAGTAATGGATAAGTATGATTTTAGTACGAAATTACAGTTTGTTTATTGTCAGTCTCGGGTTTATTACTCATCTTACGTTCTTTGACATCTATTGTCTTTGAAGTTCCAAGGGGCAAATATAACATGTTACTTTTGCGCATACACCGTTATATCTACTAAGCTTCCAATAAAATATTTACTACGCTTCTTATATTTTGCAAATATTGTACTAGATTCAGAATCAAAGCAAAAAAGCAATTTTTATCATCGGTGCATCATGATGAGAACCGCGGAGCACCGACTGAACATGGGCTCCGACAAAGGTTGGAAAGTGGGGGGCCAAGGGAAAATTTAACACCCATGACAAAAGATTTTGAAAAAAACTCTATTGTTTTGCCAAAAAGTGGGGGGCCAAGGCCCCCCGGCCCCCCCTTCGTCGGAGGCCCTGCTGAAGGCTATGATGTTTTGGAGGGCTAACATGCAATATGCCAGAAGAAAGATTGAAAATTATTTAGGGGCTAACTGATATTCAAACCCCTCTGAAGGCATGCATGCGAACTGGATGCTAATAGAACAAACTGACCTGAGTGCGTGCATGAACACTTAAAAGGCAGGTATTTTCCAGAGCAAAATATCATCTGAGCCATAAGCCATTTTATGGAACCAATGCAATAGAGAGGCTTTGATAATGGATGTATGGGAAGCTGTGATCAGCAAAGGTATAAACCATTTCTGTGGTATAGAACCCAAGTCAGTAACACAGTAATTTAAAACGAGTTCACAACAGCACATAGCTTCAAAAAAATCAACAAAAAAGTCAATCTGGTGCAAAATCACACTACATTGTGTACCAGAAATGCAGAGGAATGCAGGCGTATATGCAAGCAGAGCGCCGTAGTCTAATTGCTACCGCAAATATTTTTCCAGAGTAAAAGTTACTCCGCGCCGATAGCAATCCGGTATAGGGTAACGTAAGCCTTAGAATTGGTCAATGTTGTCAGTGGCAGACTGGTCCGCCGGGGTGCCGGGAAATTTCCTGGTGGACCATTGTCAAAGGATGGTTTAAATATGGTCTTGATAATAGATATAGGTCTTCACAAAAAGTATTGTTTCAACGGGCCCGAGTCCGAAGAATTTTATCGAAGAAGTTAAACAGGATCCAATGATGAAGAAATTATGAGATCCTTTTTTATCCTACTAGTTACCAAAGTCTCTAAAGCATTAAGTCAAAAACTTCTTCTTCATTTGCCTCAGAATACAGAAAAGAATCGTGCAATTTATAACTTTCAAGAAAAAATTCAAAGGCTATTTCACCTACCTACCTACCTACCTGCCTACCTACCTACCTACCTACCTACCTACCTACCTACCTACCTAACTACCTACCTACCTACCTACCTACCTACCTACCTACCTATCTACCTACCTACCTACCTACCTATCTACCTACCTACCTACCTACCTACCTACCTACTTACCTACCTACCTACCTACCTACCTACCTACCTACCTACCTACCTATCTACCTACCTACCTATCTACCTACCTGCCTACCTACCTACCTACCTACCTACCTACCTACCTACCTACCTATCTACCTACCTACCTACCTACCTACCTACCTATCTACCTACCTACCTACCTACCTACCTACCTATCTACCTACCTACCCACCTACCTACCGATAGTAGATTTTACCAACAATCTCAAAAGAAGTGGGAGTGGGGTGTCACATTCCCTTACAATTCCCCTGCTAGCTACTCCCCTGTATACTACACAGGGCCCGGTTTTCCCTATTAAGGGTATGACCTCCTTTCAAGATACTGGCTTCAAATGAAAGTGTTTATGCTTCAATCAGGTTAGAATAATCATTTGGTAACACGATAACCAATCCTTTCTACTGAAAAAACTCGAACGCAATCCTTTATTACAAGATCTTTTTTGTATAGGAATATTGAGGCTGAGGTTTGCCCAGATCTTAACAACGTAACAAGAATGAACTGCATCGAAATTGGAAAATCTTAAATCAATTTTTTAGTCGAAGTCAAGAAATAAAGGCTATCTTCAAAATTACAACAAACAAACGAAACATTTTAGCTGTTATTTATTGTAGAACAATACCACTAAAATCAAGAGCATTTGTTTAATTCCTAAAGATTCAAACCAAAGCTATGGAAGGCAGATAAAATCATGACTAAGTTTTTTCTTTACCCCAGATCTTTAGCCTGTGTTCCAGACCCCTAACTTGAAATTAAGGGGTCTGGAGCACAGGCTACAGGTCTTGAGCAGTGGCGTTACGAAGGTAGCCGAGGCATCTAGCGATTTTCCATCCCCCAAATTATCAATATTAGCAAAACAGTATAAAAAAGCATCAAATAATTATCGAAAGACATTCAATTTATGTTGACTGATGCATCATACAGGCTCTGGGCCCCTTGAATCCGATCATCGTATCCAGAATACCAGCTTCAACTTCATTTGAAGAAAAATCTATATAAAATATTTTTCTGGGAGCCCCTTAAAGTTTTTGAATTTAAGATAACCTTAGTCTGTTACGCCACTGGTCTTGTGTTGCCAATGGAAGAAAAAAGTGTTAATAGGTTCAGCTTTTGAACTTGATACTAACTTCGTTTAGTTGCTGTTATTTATTGACAGGGAGTATAAAATTATTGCGTTTAAAAATAGGTATTTGAAAGTTACGTTCTTGCGGACCAAGTCTCAATCATATCATACATTTTCATTTAAATCATCTGAAAACTCTCAACATACAAATAACATGACATATAATCTTGCTAGAAATCTAGATCTCAAGAAAAATGTCTTCGCAAATTAAAAGGACTTCTGTTTAATCTGACTACGCCAAAGAATAACCATTTCTCAGCCATTAGAGAAGTATAAGGCTTTCTTCTTGTGTATTTTGTCTTAATGTGAGTGATTAAATTCAAAAACTTTTCATTATCTAAATATGAACTTTACGATGTTTGATTTTCAAAAAAGGCAATTTCTTTTGTTAATGAACTTTTTTTTGGCATGGTATGATTTTCCTTGCCTCTTGCATTGGCAAAGACGCAAGGGAATGGGAAAGCTAATTGTACCTAACAATATTTAAGAAGCCAGGTCTGGTCGAAAAGGGTATGGTTCCAAAAAAGGACCCCCGTCCCAAGCCTCTAGGGATTTAGTCTTTACAGTTTAAAAAAGGGACACTACAATTCCTAGTCCAGGTCTGTAGTATTTCCCCTAGGAATATAGTTCTAACTGAGGGTAAGAGAAAAGAGAAAAATAATGCATTGTGGAAAAATGAATGTTTTTTACTTGCCCTATAATCGCTGTGGTATGGGCGGTGCTGGTACTTGCCAAATTGAATGAAATCTCTTATAGCTATAGTCACTGGAGTATGTTACTATGGGAAAAAGGATCTAGGAAGTGTTCTGGTAGACTGTGATTTAGAATTGTCTATTATAGTGTATGAATTTCTGAAGTGAAAAGTAGCTGTATATTCAAGTATCGTTTTAGTGCCTCTATAAATAAGGCAAACAGCATCGATAACCAGGAACCTCATTATTGATAAGGGATGGTTCAGGGATAGTTCAACTCCCGAAACATAAAGGAGCTATTTTACAAGACAAATATGCAACAAAGCAGTATGGTTTCGAAGAGTAAGTCATGAGCAATAAAGTTTTTGCCATGTTATCTTGCAATCAAAACATGACTTGCAAGGTGCATCAGAGACCATTGGAGGGGGAGGGGGTAAGGCAAAATGTTTAGATTGTTCAAGGGTTTAGTTGAGGCCGCCGCCACTAGTATTAAATTCTGGGGATAACCAGAGAATGCACCTGAATATTTACTACATCGGTTAAGACCGAAGGAAGATCTTAGGCAATGTTCATTAGCTTTCTTTTATAATTATGTCAGTGTGAGAACATGTCCAGCGTCAGATAAACATTTCAAAGAAATGTGAAGCTGCGCCTCTTTGAGCACCTTCCACAACTTCATCCCTGTCAGCATCATTGCTGAGCTACTCTGTGCTTGAGTTCGACACTGAGTGGATATGAAGGAGACTTGGTTTGCTATGTCATTTTCAATGAAGCAATAAAGATTACCTGTGATGTCCCACAGGGATCAGTTCTTGGCCCTTTGTTACTTTTAATTTTAAACAATTATTTACCTTTACTTTCCCAATTTTCCAAAAAGCTGAAATTATAGAAAGATGTGAGGGCTATCGGCTATTTTGCACGAATTCACTGTTCATGTTTCAGGTTCAACCTATTTTTAAGAACCTGAAAATTCTAAACAAACCACTGTCAAAAACAGAAGGAAGTCAAGATATTAGGTAGGGAGACTCCCTGTCCCTGTTGTCAAGTGTCCTCTGCGCCAGTGTTTGCACAGGAGGGCAAATCACTCTAAAAAATCTCATTCACCTTTTTTGAAAATCCTATGGTTTTATCTAAAAATCCTCAGAAATCCATTTGATTTAGACAAAATCTCGTACGCTATTTGCAAGAGAGAATCGCCCCTCGGTTTGCACTCCAATGTTGTAAAATGGTGCAACAGCCAGGGCAACAGCCAGGGCAACAGCCAGGGCAACAGCTAGGGCAACAGCCAGGGCAACAGCCAGGGCAACAGCCAGGGCAACAGCCAGGGCAACAGCCAGGGCAACAGCCAGGGCAACAGCCAGGGCAACAGCCAGGGCAACAGCCAGGGCAACAGCCAGGGCAACAGCCAGGGCAACAGCCAGGGCAACAGCCCATATGGTTGAGCATTCGATAAGCCTTTGTTGTCATACATTTTTGGAGTCGAAGTCATTTTAATATTCTTTGCACTCAATGCCAAAAGCGTGGTATCATTTGATAAATCATCTTCAAAGTTTGGCACCAGACCGGGTATATAATTTCCGCATACTTTCCTACCTTCTTAGGAATTGTTTTTATCAGTTTAGCTAAAATTATCAAACGATAATATAATAGGGCTCTTTTGCACAGTTTACAGGTAACTTACAATAAGCGGTATAAAAGGTGACGTCATACCAGCATAGTTTAAAAACGAATCAAGGCTCTATTCGGTGATCAGGGCAGGTGAGAAAGGCTGAAGAAGAAGAAGAAAGAACAGGACTGCTTTTAAGGTACAGTGTTGCATAAAATCTTATCTTTACTTTGCCTGGTTGAGAAGAACTACTTCGAATCGAAAATTTAACTTAACGAATCAACGGGGCTCTAATGCAGGGAAATAATGAACGGAGGGTCGAGAGTATGAAGTTACAATTTAAAAGAAAATAGATGGCAATGAAGCCCCATTGAAGGGCGGAACTCCTGCGTTTTCCAAGTCCTGCAGGATTTTGTTTAAAGGACAATATTAATCCATAAACTGTCCAAAAAACTGGCTGACAATGTAAAAACGAAAAGCATTAGAGGAATATCTTCCAGAACCTTTGATGATGAAACGCTATACAATAACTTCAATCTTTTTTTACAGGACTAAAAATCAAGAAGAAATGAAGATTGCTATCATATTCTGTCTGTTTGTCTGCTTCACCATGGATGGCATAGAAGGAACAGGTGCAGAATTATTATTATGTTTGTAGCTTTGAAGTAACTTTCTAAATGTTTCTGGCATGTTTAACCAGGCCCTATCATAAATTGTGCTCTTAACTTGCATATGGTTTTACACACATATAACCCACAAAAGCTGGTCATAATTTACACTCTTTTTTAATAACCAGTAAATTGAAGTTCGGACTGGCAGTTCTTAATTCTTCCAAAACTTTTGAGGATGGATTTTTCTTAACTTTTTCTTAAATCATTTGGGTGTAAGCAGTGCAGTCGCTAGCTACGGTACACTGAATGAGGGTGCAGGCCTCATTTGCCAACAAAGTAATTGATCCATTCTTTATTTGCTGACATGTTTGAACATTCCCCAAAAGACACCCCTAGATAGCAAAAAACTCCTCGTCTTTGAGATGAAATTTTTTGAAGGGGGTTTCGCATGCTGAACATAATTGTTTCACAACTTTGTTCCAAATCATATCATACTGTACCTCAGCGTCAGCTTATTCTTAATTTTTTCTCAACTTTCGCCAATTTTGAGGCTTGAGCTTTTATAAAATTGTTCTTATAAAAAACATGTATTTAATAATCAAGTTTTCTCAATTGCAGAATGCCGTGATCAAATACAGTCGAATCTTGCAGGGTATATGTGGCAATGAAATTCTGCCCTTAATCGAAATGCATCGCTAGTTATGGAGCAAAAGCAGGTCCTTTCTACAAACAAGTGAGTGACATTGCAAAGTCTGAATGCGCAAAGACGTGTGGATACTGCTGAAAAGACAGTCGTAAACCGAAACACAGTTTCAAACTTCTTGTAATTTTTGCTAAAGTCTATTGGCTAAAGTCCATTTATATGCAACTGTTTTGTTAAAGAAATTGTCGTTTTTCTTGTTATTCTTTAAAAAACATTTGCTAGATTTACAGTCGTGTCTTGTGCACACAAGAAATCCAAGCCTTTAGAGATTCTAATGCAAAAACAATATAACTTTCACTTCTATGTAAACGGCTGAAACCTAAGAATATCCATACAATAATCGAGGGGCAAATCACTTGAAAAAAGTGTACGAGATTTTCAGATTTTTTAAAGATCTTGGAGACTTTTTAAAATTTCAAATTTTTTGAGATTTTAAAGACTCTTCAAATAATTTTTCAAACAAGAACATTTTGGGATTATGTTTTTAGCTTCTGAGCTGGTTTCACTGGTAATTCATTTTTCCAACTCGCACATTCATTCTTTCCATTCGATGATAATATTATTTTTGCTCTGTCCTGTTTGTTATACACACTTTTTTATAAGAATACCTAGTTCTTTGCTGATCCGAAATATTTTTAATTTTGTTTCATTTCGAGTCTAAGATTATTCTTAAATTATTCTTAAGCGACACAAGGTGTAACTGAGTTTCATTATCGTGAGGAAGAGTACGTTATTTCAATAACATAAAGCGTGAAACTTGCATATGTTTTGCTTCCCAAAAAACTCAAATAAACAAAAATTGTACTCTTGATGAAGCTTGAACCTTGCATGATTCGAAAATTATTCTTAAATTTCAATGATTTTGAACCTTAAAATTCTTTTAGACTTCTATAAGAATGATCTAAAGTGGCAAAGTGATGTCGTCATAAGATCTTTTCTTAGAATTTTTTACTTTGTTATGGCTAGATGGGCAAAATGAAAAAAAGTTCTAAAAAGGCCTAGCGACATCAACATTTTACTTCCCAATTGTCCTCTTATGATCAAAGCACAGGCTGACGAGAGGGAAGGGCCAGAAAGTGTAAGTTTCTCGAGGATGTCGAGGTTTCTCGGAAAGATATCATACAATAATACACTTCTTATTAAATGATAGTGCAGTGCAGTTCACTTCTTAATTACGCCCCAGGGCCTTCAAGCCAATTGGGAGCTGCCCTGCCAAAACAGTCGTCCAGTGAAATAAATGCGGTCACTAATGTCCTAGCCATGTGATACCATGGCAACGCCAAGAAAAAGAACTGGAAACTCAGAAGTCGAATGAACTCCAGACCTGACCCTCACCCGTATACATAGTGTTTGAATGAAATCACAACATTTTATAAGGATACCGGAAAAACTGACCAGCATTTTTGTGACAACTAAATAGGCTTTGACTTGGTTAGTTGAATTTTTGAAAACCCTTATTGATCAAAGTACAAAACAAGTACAAAATATTTCTGTTGATATTTTGCGCATCGTTTTGGGTAACTGTTAGGTATAACTGTGTAAACACAGTTATGATCGTAAAAAATTGAATAATTCACTATCTATGTTTCGTGTAAAACAATGTCGCAGAATGCCTGTTGAAGTGTACATAATATCAATGTGTTTCTTAGAAAATCATAAGTTCTTTCAGTCCTTGAAGTCTGCAATGTCCGCGTTTTAGACCTGGCCCTTGCATTTAGCAAATGGATGTATCATTGATTGATGTATATCTTATTCCTGTATGTCAACGGGAATGTAGTTAGTTGAACTTATTTAGCTAGCACACGGTACTGAGTATTGAGTATTGAGTAATGAGCTTGAATAAAAGTTATGACATGGAAAACAAAATTAAACAATGCACATTGAAAATAGATAAGGTAGGTATTTGGAGAGGCTTAATCAAGAACTAAGACCAACTAAAGATAATAGATCACTGAAGAACTTCGATCAATTACTTCTCTTGTGAAGAGTCTACCTCAGAAATAAAAATCTGCATGACTTATGATTTTATTTTATTCAGTGAAGTACAAGATGATGACATGTTTATATTTGTGAACTTTACTTCAGACTCCAAGCCACGCCCTCTTCTTTCTCCCCTTTACTGTTCTAACCAGCTCCCAATTCCCCACAACACCTAGTTTTGGGGCGAGGTCTCCTACTGAACGATTTGGCTATGATAATTTTATTGATCTTGAGAAAGTGTCCGATACCGTTAGTTGTTCTACTTGCTAAGTGGGCATCACGGAGTAGAAGGAAACACTCATAGAATCAGTATGTATGTAACTGCTTCTCATAGAAATCAATACGTATGTCATTGTCAATGAAACAATGAAGATTACCTGTAGTGTCTCTCAGGGATCAGCTCTTGGCCCTTTGCTATTTCTCGTTTTAAACGATGGTTTACCCAATGTGAGAAATTCCACCATAATACATCTGGTAGGAAAAATTTTACTCTTCCTATGTAGCTGAATTTATAAATTTAAAATTTCTGATACTTCTTCACTATCAATCATACCTAATATTGCAATTAAAATAGGTAAAAACATAGCTATAGGCCCGAATTCTTCAAATTTTAGGACTTCTTCCGAATGGAAATCATAGGTCGAAGTGTTACCTATTCAAACCCTCCAATAAGCTGAGGTCCGTTCGAAAAAAAACTGGAAAGATCTATAAAAATACTTTTAAAAGTTACCCTAAATTCCTTCTAACCCTGTTACCAATTTACGATAAAAAAGTTATGTAATTCTGCCGATAGATAAATTTATAACACAAAATACAATGTGCAAAATTATAATACTTTATCTTTTAGCATATGGGGCTATTCTGTTCTCTCATTAATCTTCGGACAACTAGGGAAGTTTCTTTATAAAAAAAGATTGACGAAACTATGCAGTCTAGTCATAATTACACAGCATTTTATGATGCCTTTTCTTTTTCAAACTGAAATCATCGTAGTGGAGGTTTAACATTATACACAAACTAAACTGAAATGAACCAAAACATCAAGTGTGAAGTTTTGAACAAGTCAATAATTAAAACCTGATTGAATATCAGAAGGCACATAAAACAATACTCACGTCACAAACTATAGTTGATGTTGCTTTTGTCTTTTCAATGTTTGTAGTTATGGCCGCATACCACAGTCAGAAACAGAAGGAAGTCGAGACAACCTTATACGCCAGGAAATGCGATTATTAAAGTAGGGAAATGAAACGCCCTGTTGCCATTGCCAAGTGTTCGGTGCATCAGTGGTTGCACTCAATGTTGCAAAATTGTGCAACAGCCATGGCAACAGCCCATATGGTTGAGCATTCGATAATTCTTCGAACTCAATGCCAAAGGCGTGGCATCATTAGATAGACAATCAAGGTTTGGCACCAGACCAGATATACACTTTCTGCATACCTTCCTACCCTATTAGGAATTGTTTTTATCATTTTGGCCAAAATCCCGAAACGGTAATAGGTTTCGTTGGCACAGCGGCCTAAAGGTGACATCATATCGGCAGAGTTTACAGGGGAATTCACTGGATCACAAGCAGATGAGAAAGGCTACAAGAGACAATAACATCAGGACGGCTCTTTAGGTACGAAGTTGCATGAAATCTTATCCTTACTTTGCCTGGTTGAGAAAAACCATTTCGAATCGAAATTTTAACTTCTTCTATTGCAGGGAAATAATGAACGGAGGGTTGAGAGTATGAAATTTCCTTCTAAAGGAAGCGAAATAGCAATTAGTAAAGATTGATGTAGCTTTAGATCAGGCTTAAGGCTCGAAAGACTCAAATTTGTGTCAACAAACAATATGGTAGAAATTTTTTTGTATGAAACTACTCAAAAGCCCCATTGAAGAGCAAAACTGCAGCATTCTCCTAATCCTATAAGATTATTTCCAAATGACGATATAAACTCCTTTAACGCATTTGAAGATTGACTGAATATTCTAAACAACGGAATTGTAAATATAGGCATTAGAAGAAAATTTTCCGGAACTTTTGTGGAAATGCCATACAATCAATTCAATCTTTTTTTCGAGGGTTAAACATCAAGAAAGAATGAAGATTGCAACTATATTCTATCTTTTTGTCTGCTTCACTGTGAGATGTGCAGCTGATCTCAAGCCAGGTTGGGCTGGAGATGCGATCAAGCAGCTTGGAGAATCAAGAATGGATAGCATAGTAGAAACAGGTGCAGATTCATTAATGTCTTTAAAGCTTTAAGTAACTTTCAAGATGTTCCTGGAATGTCAAACTGACCATAAAACGTTTGAAGTAAAACGTGTCTTGCTCAAATTGATCAATTGCCTTAAAAAATAGTGAGATTAAAAAGATGTATTGTTTGTTTTGACAAAACTAGTAGTCTTGAAAAAATTTGTTGTAAGAATTAATGTTTTGATCGTGATTTTAAGTAAATTTCTGACGGTTTTAGATAAAGCCAAATAAAGTAAAAAGATTTAAAGTTCAACTTTTTTGCATTGGAAGAGTTGATAAGGGGTCTGGGGCACACCCCGAACAAATCGTTGGCTTTGATGTGATGGTTCTCTTATCATTTGACAGTGGGCCCTTATGGAGGAAGGGTTGTGATGACCCCAAGACTTAAACTGCTAGAATGTTCCCAAGGCTTCAACAAATCTGTGGCCTTAAATTCTGTGATTTAAACTTAAAGTTCCGTTAAAAAAGTTGCTAGATGGTTATGCAAAAATTCCCTGTCTACAACCCATCTTCATACTTTTATCATTTTTCTCATTTGCAGAATGCCGTGATCATATACCAGTCGAAGCTTGCAGGGTATACGTGGCACTGAAATACTGCCCTTACTCGAAATGCATCGCTAGTTATGGAGCAAAAGCCCGTTATATGTGTAAACAAGTGATTCACGATTTAAAAAGTGTATGTGCAAAGACGTGTGGATACTGCTGAAAAGACATCATCCGAAACACACCATCCGAGACGCTTTAAACCGGATGCCTTTTGTAATATATGCAATTGTTGTGTTAAAACATTTACCAGATTAGATTCATAATATTTCCGACAACTTGCCTGCTTCAATGGTAGAATACTACGCATGCGCATCTATTTGTCAGTTCCCATTTGCTAGGTATAGGTCTGGTGGCACACTGTGGGAACGAATTTGCTATATATAAGATGCTGATAAATTTTCTCTTGGTGTAGTTGCCTTGTAGTTTCTCTTGCTGAAGTGAAAGCTTTCGGTCACATTCTGTGCAGATTCCACCCAGAATCGAAAAAGGCAACCCTCTGCTTGTCATTTGTATTCAGATCAGTCTTCAGTTTTCCAGGTTGAAATGGGCCTAAAAGACTTTCAGACAAGCTTTCAGATTTTCCGACAAAGAGCCTTTTAGGGGGCGACGTGCCCTCCCATGCCCCCCATCTGCATCACCTCTGCTTCAGAGATTCTAATGCATACACAATATAACATTCACTTGCATGTAAATGGCACACTAAGGCTGTTTACTTTCGATTTCTGAAACCGAAAAGCGCCAAGGAAACATTTACAATAAGCGCTTTTCTTGTACCATTTTCGTATGCTTGTAGGCTACAGATAACTCTGATCTTAGAGTTTATCAGCATTTCAGTTTACATTTTAATTATACAAATCAATTGCCACTAAACATGGATGGTCATTCAAATTACGAATGGAAGTAAATTTAGCTTTTGGGATTGCAGCATAGCTCAAAATTAAGCATACCGAAGAATATTAAGGGCTAAAACTCTAAAACTGAACTCACCACAAGTTTTGAATGCTTTTATGGGCTTCACGCGTGCGAATGACAATATCTGCGAGGCACTGAACAGTCCTATCTGTGCGAAGACGTAGCCAACTGCCTTTGAAGACCAGAATATTGAAAATAGGTGTGGGTGAGGGCCATATCACTCCACCAAAGTTTGTGCGTCTTAGGCTAAAATCCTTTTGTTTTCAAGAATTGTCCCAATAATACTATTGTTTTAAAATGAATCTCGTACGCTTTTTGGAAAGAGTTTTACAACCCTCGGGAGTGGAAAAAAGAATCGATCTGAGAGAGTCGAATAAAGCCTCGGAACAAAGCTGGTCCCAAATGCACCTGCTTGAAACGAATAAGCATTCCCAGATGCATGCAATCTGCATCTTTTGTTAGCATTATTGTTACCTATATGTAGCTATGCTGGCAAGGTATTTTGATTCCCTTCTGAAGGAAAGGGTGGCTGTCAGGGAATTGTCTAGTTTCCATACTGCTCGACATGACCTGATAGTCATAAATAAGCATGATTAATAGTCATAAATTAGCATGATTAATTATTTCAAGTGAAGGGTTAGGGTTAGGGTAAGGGTTAGGTTTAGGGTAAACTAATTACGTCATCAGGTCGAGCAGTATGGAAACTAGACAGCTCCGGCTGTCACAGTGTCGAAAATAGATTTTTTTGATCTGTCATTTAACTTAAATCTGGCGTTTTAGCTAGCAACTGCTTATGAAATCACAAAGCATTTATGTTTGTCAGAAATAATGAGGCTCATTCTAGCTCTTAATTTTTGGCAGATTGAATTTTTTTCATCGCTTTCGATTTTGATGCAATGGATGCCAGTTAAAGTAGAGTACATTGAAATGACAAAGGTTACAATGACGTTTGGGGTGGAGGAAAGCTGCAAAATAAGGCCACTATCTTGACAAACAAAGCTAAGTGGTAATATCGTTCAGTAGGGGACAAATAATCCTTTTAGTCTCATACTTAAGAGTTGCCCTATGATGAGGATTCTGTAAGAAAAAATTAGTGATTCCATATGAGTAAAGAGCGCTAGGGTCATCAAAAATTTTGCATGATTTTACAAGATTTAAATTTTCAATCATTACAAAAAACCCTGGCTTTTTGTTGTTATGTGCTCTTCTTATAAATTTCACAAACAAAGGCTAGATTAGGGCATTGACTATGCTTAGGGTGAGTCATTGGGCCCTTCTCATAGCAGTCAAATTTCTTATCACGGCATCCATTGGATCCTTTTATATGTGGAAAAAAATTTCACCGATGCAGACTAGAAGATCACACAAAAGACATTGCTGTTGTTGATACAATCAATGTTCAAGAAACGGCTTTAGACTATGTACAATTTTAATCCTTTTTGCATACAGAAGTTAGACAAACTCAACCAACACCAAGTGTCAATAAATACGTAAAAAATTCAAGAACTAGGCCACGCTTTGCTAAATAATTAAAAACGTTTGTAAAAGGAGACTAATTGTAAAATTTTATAAAACGATTGAATAAGACTTTCAATATGGACTTATATAAGCAAACATTTCGACTATTTCGCCTTGATTAGACACTACTTTAAAGGCATCGTGGCGATCATTTAGCCCCCTCTACTGAACTTCATCGAATGTGTCGGAAACTTCTGGTAAAAAGTTTCTAAAAAAGGCCAAATCACACGTTTTTCAGTTTTTCGTATCCTTATGCTAAAACTTGACGAAAAATCAGACGATGTACCCCCGTCAAAAAGCAGCCGGTCGCCACGACGCCCCTGTCCCATTTTGTAATGAATACCTAACCTCTGATCAAATACTGAAAGATGCGTAAAATGGAAAAACCCCATAAATTGAAACTATAAGTTGCAAAATAAGAAGATCATTTATTGATCAATGATTACTAAGAAGTATGAAGAAGAAAGAACTTATGTTTTGTTACAATCTCGAAAAATTCTAAGATCTCTATGAACATGTAAGTTGTCAGTAAATCCAACACCTATGTTCCAAGAAAAGTATTACAGAATACGGCTTTTGATGTGCTTGAAAAGGAAGCGAGCTAGATATTAAAAATCTAGAGCACAAAACACTAAATCCTAAAAGAAAGTTAGGTATATAAAACGAATTTCTACACCTTAAATGCTAACACATGAAAACAAACAAGAGCTTATGAAACATTCCTTAAAATACAAAAAATTTAAAAAAACCAAAAATCCCATGAACTTATAAGGAGAAGATAGGATAATACCGTTAGATCAATGCTACCTTGCAAGTCAGAGCTTGAGCAAAGAACAAAGAGCTAGGTTCATAGCAAACATAACTTCTGTTACATTTTATACGGGAGTTTATAGGTGACATTTTTGAAACATGAAATTGTGGCCTAATAGGAAATTTGAAATTCACTATCCAATGCTGATGTAAGTCACCAATATCTACTGCCAAAAACATAGCAAAAGCTTCATAATCTCAACAGCCTAAAAATAACAGCCAAAAACGGTTAGTAAACTAAAAATAGGTTAAACTGACTGTGCAATTGAAACATCATGACAGACTACCTGAACCTGAATACCTGAATCACAGAATCAAAGCCCCAAGTTTCCTACCACTATTTGATGAAAGATGTCCCTGAAAAAGTTTGCATTAACATTTAAAAGTTGTCTTAATAACATTTAAAAGTGATCTCTTTTCATTCACAATGCAGATACTAGCATAGTCAAGATGCAAATGCAAGTGGACCAAGTCTAGCCTTTGTGTGGTATAAGGGCTTTCTCTTGGGAATTTTAGTGACAATACCACTCAGAATTCTAAAAAACGAAAATGTTAAAAGTAATTTGAAAAAAGATATGCCTTCGGTATTCCATTAACGTATCATTGATTGCCTTTCTTGGATAAAAAATTGGTGAAGGTATCCATCTCCTAGTCCCTACCACAGAGTACTGGAAGGGCAGATTGCAAGCACTCTGTTGCAGTTTTGCTTTCTCTTCATGGAAGGAGTCACAAAACTATAGAAACAGCTGGTCAGCTGCAATATGAGAGGAAACAATCATTTGGTATTGTCACGTTTTCAGTTGCACCTTGCTATGTTAGTGGTTGCACTGTCTTAAGAATTGTGTAAATATCAAGATGTAAATAATGTGTCATATCAGCTCATACACCAATATCAAATCTTATGGAAATTCAAAGCAGTTCCCAGTCAAAAATTGGCATGTAACTTGCCACCTCAGCCAGGATATGCAGCATTAACGTCTGTAAGTCCAATGAATTCTTCTTGATTTCTTTTTCGTGGACGATAAATAAAAACATAGTTGGTCTTGTGTTTTTCCTTTCCAGTCCAAAAAAACTGTACAATCATACTCACAAGAAAAAGTGCTGGCCAAATCCCCATGATGACAAAACTGTACCAGCAAAGTGGTGCTACTTTTGAATAAAAAATCTTCTGCTCAGAATACTTTAGCAAGAAAAGGCCCTCTACAAAATAATCGAGACCACCTGCAACCATTGTCGAGCCTAACAGTGCAGTTGATATGATTAGCATGACTCTTCTCCACCAGAGTGTGAAAAACACTTGAACAAGACCAACAGATGCTATGATGACACATGGCACTGCAATCGAGTGAAGCAGATCGAATGTTGTGTATAAAAGTGTGACAGCAAAGCCCAAAGATAATCCAGCAAACAGAGCTGTTACAAAATAGCCAATGTAGAGAACAGTGGTGGTGAATAGGCTGAAAAAGAGCCCCGCTGCTACTGAAACAAGGAGTAATATTGTGCCAGAAAAGTTGGCTTCACTTACACAGATTAAATATGTGAGAATTCCAGAGCCAATGAGACCAACCAAAAAGAAAGCAACTCTCCGTTTTCTATACCCTAGAAAAAAATTAAAGAATTTTTTTTACCTGCTGTAAAAATCAGATAATTTAGCATTATGAAAGGGAAGAGCAAATAACATTTTTGTAACTTAAAGGCAGTGTGTCACGCCATTCATTGGTTTACCAAAACAAAGAATCAAACTTCTATTTCAGTGAGTTTTATTGTTTGATAAAGGAGGTCACTTACTTGCTATTGATCAGTTGTACTAATTTTTTCGCCCTTCTCTAATTTCAAGGAATCTTAAAATTCATTACACAATAGTGAATGAAATGAGCAGTGTGGCATACTTCCTGTAAATCACAAGCTTTTTATAAGGTTTTTTATTGTTTTTGTGCAAACCTTTCCAGTTTCTGATTGTCCATTAATTATTTTGAAGTATTGTTGTAGTAAATTTTTCCCTTATAATTACTACTTTAAAGATGGCATGGAAAAGCAAAAACAAAGCTTACTTGTGTACTTTACTTCTCAAAATAGAAACATTTGACAATAACTTAACATGTGTAGAAAATCCAAATGTGGATCAAAAGAAACATGAGAGGAAAATTGACTTGCAAAAACATCAGTAGCAGTCTGATTCTCAGATTTTTGGCTTAAGAATCAAAGTCTCACAAAATGTTACTGTGCTTAGCAGAAATCACTTCTGTGCATCTAGCATTTAAATGCACCATGCGCCATCAGTCAACGGTTTAGAGTTGACAATAGGCTTTGTGACACATTTATTGTTGAGAAATCATTGGGAATTAGCTTTATGCTGCAGATTGGATACGTGACATCTTGTCCAAACAGGGGAAATTTAAATGACCATCAAAATGCCTAGGGGAAATCTTGATTATAAAATTGTAAAATTCTAGGCACGTTCCATAATTGTAGAAATATTGGTTGACTTTCTAATCTAAAGGTCTCATGAAATGCTAATAAAATAATAGAAATTCTCAAGTCAAGTACCTTAAGTACATAAAATAGATCACATCTTTGAGAATTATTCCATCTTAGGATTGTTTGTAGTAATTGGCATGTGCCTTGTTTGATAAACAAATTTAAAGAACGCTTGGTTTACATGTTGATAAAAGCATGTGCCATTTTGTTTGTTGCTCAAATAAAATTAAGGACACAATCGCTGCAAATTTTCCCTTTTTGTCATTAACTACATTTTGTTTAAACTCCACAATGCTATTTTTGTTGATAAAACCATTGTCATTCTAAAGTAATTTTCTGTTAAAAGTAGTTTTTTGAAAATTTACCGGTCTTTGCGCAATTAAATCTTACTTTATGTTATTTTAAACAATTTTTTATCCTACCCAATGCATATGAAAAAAGTCTTGCAGAAAACTTTCACAAAACAGTTTGTGCTCCAAAGCCCCAAAAAAATTTTAGGGAGGTCTGCTTGTTTGAAACATTACATCATGACTAAGGCAACATGCAAGAAAAATTACAGCATGAAGAAATATATGGTAATACTGACAACAAAAGAGGTCATTAAGAAACAAACAAAACTCGGTATATCTTCTGTCAAGCACAATAAAAAGAAAAACCAATTGCAAAATTTGCCTTTGCAATAAAACTGTTTTGGTAACCTGCTTCTATTCAATTTTAAGACAAATAAGTGCTTAAATTTGCAAGCGCACTCAAGAGCTGCATTAAATATTAATAAATTATTTTCATTGTAATGAGCAGATATCTGTTTTTCTCTGACAAGATATAGAACAGGTGTATCTGTCACACATTCCTGTTATGTTGACAGGTGAAAATATGAGTCAAGCTACATCAATTAAGAAAACATAATTAATCTTCACCTAGTATTTTGAGCTCATATTTACTGTCCTGTCACAGTACAAATTAGTTTATCATAAATGAGTTCTTTTTTATATTGAGATAAAGAGGTTGGATTTAAAAGAAAGTGTGTCGATTAATAATTCACCTCACCAGTAACCATTGCTGGTAAAAGTTCCTGGAATCTTTACCAGGGTACAAAACCATACAAAATCTGATAATTTTCTGCAAAATTGGCTTTGAAGTCAATAACATCAACTTAGGGCCAGTAAATTTATTATACAGCTACTTTAGACTGACAATTTGATTCTGTTTTTTTCTTCAAATTTTTTGAAAATGTTTTCTCATCTATTTATACCACGTTATTGGTATTCTTAATTCTTTTAATGACAAGAGAAACTTGTTTCTTACAGTTGATTTCCTCTTAAGAGGAGCATAACATTTTGTGGTTGTTCTTGTTAATTTATCAACAGAATGGTTTCCTCCTCCAAAATACTACTGAAGCACAAAATTGCTCTTTGGGACAAAGTAATAAATAACATAAGAGAAAACAATGTAGGGAGTTTCAACCAGAAAATTGCTCACCATCCAACATCATCATTTGCATACCAAACATACCAAATCACAGACATCGTCTATCGTTTCCTGGACATCTTTTATCTTACATGAACTTTCAATAAATAACTTTAAATAGAAATGTGTCTACAGTTCTTTCAGGACTTTCCTGGAGTTGAACTGGAAGTTGAGTGGGAAGCCTACAGAGTTCACCCTAGGACAACATCGCCTAGTAAAGAAAAACTTTTGAGAAGAGTGCGACCATTATAGTTGGCCAGTATCCAAGGTTCAATTATAATCGAGTTTCCTTATGTAATGTAACAAGATGTTGGGAAAGAAAACATAAGACCGGAAACTGCTTCCCTTTATTTTAAAAATATGTCCGGGAATGAAAGCACCAATAAAATTCAATATATTGTTTGGAAAATGTAAATTCTGACTACCTATAGAACATAACGGACCATATGGTTTCAACATGTTGGTTTTAAAATAATCTCCAGTTAAACTTAAATTCAATTACAGGGCCCTGACTCAATTTTCGTAATCGCGATAACAGCCAAAAAGATATAACTCTGATTCTATTCTGCACTGGACAGTATCAGCAGCTCTCAAGCCTAAATTCTTATCGACGGTCAACTCACCTTGAACAATTTTATGGGACCCATAAGTAGGCCTAGCACACATGTCAGCAAAAAATTGAAAATAGCTGATAAATGTTTACATCTACTGAAAATAACAAAAAAAGTAAGTAAATAAAAATAAAAACAATTACCTATTGTCAATATAAACAGTCCGCTCAGAATAAACACACCGGCAACAGCAACCTGGGGTATGGTAAAAGTGAACTTCCAATCTTCGCAAGAGAAACTAAATTCGTTGTTTAATGACACGTTTGTAACACCGGATATGTTGTGTGGTCTTGAATTATTACTTTGGCTGCTATTATTCCACGATTTCACAAAGTCAAATTTCCACAGAGTCAAAAATAGCAATGCCCAAGTATGACCTGCATTTTCCATCTCAAAATTGAATTGACCGGCCTAGCCTGAACAAAGCCAGTCTCACCGATAAACTTGATTGCCTTTCCTTTCGGTATGATATATATGTTGACTGAATCTACTTTATACGGTCTATGCAGGCAAAGCAGTCCAAAAAAATATTCACTTTTTATGTAAAGAAATTTTCTGCCACCATACTTCGCCGTGTTTCTCTCCGAGATCCAACCAAAAAATGTTCAACTGTTTTCAAGCTGGCTGCTTAGCATAATGACGTCATGGTCAACAGGGAGACCCAACTTGTAAATGGACGCGACAGCCGCTTATCCATGACCTTTGGCTAGGTCTATCTGGAGACAAATTAAAAATCAACAGACATTGAATTCTAATAGTGGCTAATGAGAACCCACGTTAATCGAAATAAATGACTTTAAACTCAAAATTTCAAAAAGAAACGGGTGATTTTCCCTGTAAAGAAATACCAGGAAATCCTTATTGAATTCCCTCTCGATCTATAACCTCTCAGCATAGAATAAGCCCCCCCCCCCCCTTCATAAGCTCTTCATTTGTAACAAAGCCTCCCCAATAGCTCGTACAGCACAGAAAGTAAAGAACAACACAAGAACGTAGAAGTAAATTGAGATTTTGCTGTTCTCTTGTGAAAGATTTTTAACTCTACCGTGTGCTTAATAATAAAACTTGCCCAATTTGCCTTTCATTTTCCTGTAAGACTGCGAGACTGGCACAAATAGGGATATGTAGTAGGTCTTTCTGTAACAGCGAGTCCGTCTTCGAGCATCATTGCTGAGGTTGGTGTCAGTGATAACAAGCCTCACCTCTCGAAAACCTCGCAAAGCAGAACAACGTTTTCCTGACAGGGATGGCATTATGCTTTTTAGACAACTTATAACATAAGCTCCGCTCTCCTTGAACCCTTCATTTGGCCCGAAACTACATTTTATCTTCAAGTGCTTATAGAAAAATAATTCAAAACACTTGTGATGTATGACGATCACCATCACCTATGTCTTTTCCTGTACGAAGCTATTTTTTCCCTTGAAAGCCTCTAATTATGCATATATCAAATATCCCTAAAAACCTCGTTTCTGTTCGTGTCATTAGTGCATCTTTGCAAGACATAGTCATGTTGACCAGGGTTCTTGTTCATTTCAGAGCAACTTTAAAATAAAAGTGGCAGCGAAATTTAAGTAATAATTGCCATACCTTCTTAACATATTTCAGCCTGCCTACAAGGGCGTGGTCGAGCCAATGAAGAGTTTCTTGATTCCATGTCATCTCCTAGATTGCTAGTAGGCATCACCGTTGAACTTTGCCCCAAGGACTTAGAATCTCTCGACGGTCCTGCAAGTAGCCTTAATTTTTGTAAGGAAACTTGAAATATGGTTTCAAAATGAAAGTTGCATGGTAAATTTGCGGTGTTGCAGTTAGGCTTTAATATTTCGTGCCTTTTTGGGAAGGAAAATTTCATTTAAGCAATAATTTTAGCGCGACATTCTATTTATTTGGTCCTTCTAAATGAAATTTACATTTTTACTTTTTGCACCGTTTAAGGACATCCCCTTATAAGGGCGCATGTGCTATTATGGTTGTATGTGACAGGCTGCATGTAACATTAAAAGCTGGAAACCACAAAACTACAAAAATGCAGCATTGTGACAACTTTAGAAGCCCTGTGGCCTTCTTAACCAAAATCTAGGACGGTCCACCTTGAACACTAGGGATCATCTCTGCAAGAATCCACTATTGAAAGAAATGGAAATTAGAAACATAAGCCAATTTAGGAACGTCGTTGTAAGCATGACCATGGTCGGCATTAAAGTAAACAGGCCATCGCAAATTTTATATATTAACAAGCGATTGAAACGACTTTCGTGTTGTTATCTTTTAAGAAACACCAGCTCTGGTTGCCCGTTTATTATCCGGATGCTTTGTGGGTAGAGACTACCATATATTTTAGATAATTGAGGAAATTGTTGCCCGATTTAGAGCGAGCTTAACGCGATACATATGTGAAGCATAACAGATAAAAGCAAGGACAATATTAAGTCAAAAAGAGCCCCAAGATAGCATCCTTGGGTTTAGTTGGAGACTGGACTGTTGCTGGTTTAAGTAAAACAGGATGGGTGGTTGGTGCACGCCCTCAAACGCGGCATAAAACGTACCGCAGCCTCATGAATCCGGTATTGGCTCAAAAAATATTTCTATGACTAGTTTAGAACTATTTTGAGACTGAATAACTGAGACTCTAGCACCAGGGTACACAAAACGTAGAAGAAGATGAAGCATCACCAGTCTTAAAAATATGGGGAGGCTGTCCAAAAACGTTTGTCAGGCCAAGCCTTGTTACAATGCAGAAACACGCAAATTTAAAATAATAAAAAATCAAAAAAGCTTCTTCTCCCCAATAAAGCCGGCACACAATTTTTTGAAAATCTAGAAAACTCCATTTTGTATTCTTAGAAAATACCCGAGCTTAACATTGAAAGAATGTATTGTTAACATGTTAACACATTCAAAAAGAGTTAACAACTAAGTCTTCCAATTTAATAACACTTTATTCTTATATTCTATCATAAAAGAGTTCTTAAGGTACATATTACCTTAATAGCAGAAAAAAAATACATTTAAAATGAATTCGTTCTATTTGGGATTCTAACGTAAATCATCAATTTAAAGACAAGTAGGGAGCAATCAAAACGTGAATTTTCAAGAATGGCCACCAGTCGGTCTTATCCGATCCCACAAACATATGCTGATGTTGCTGGCGGCATGGATTAGCCATTGTACAAATGGCGAAGTGCTTTCTGTACAAATGGGAGTTTTTTGTACCAATGGGGGACTTTTTGTGTACCAATAGCAAAGTACTTTTGTACCAATGACGAGGTGCCTTTTGTCCAAATGGCGAAGTGCTTTTTGTACAAATAGCAGTTTTTGTACCAATGGGGAACTTTTTTTGTACCAGTGGCAAAGTACTTTTGTACCAATGACGAGGTGCCTTTTGTCCAAATGGCGAAGTGCTTTTTGTACAATGGCAGTTTCTGTACCAATGGGGAACTTTTTTTGTACCAATGGCAAAGTATTTTGTACCAATGGCGAGGTGCCTTTTGTCCAAAAGTGCATTTTGTACCAATTGAAAAGTGCTTTTTGTACCAATTGTGAGGTGCTGTCTGTGCAAATGGCGAAGTGTTTTTTAGACTAATGAACAAAAAAAAAGACGGAGCAGCACCAAGCAAATAACCGTTTACAGTTGCTCCGTCTCCCAACTTTATCCATAAGTCACACCTTGCCTATGTTTCATCTTTAGGGGAAAAAACAGTCAGTGGGAAACGTTTCTCACTCAACAATTGTTGCCCAACCTTTCCATGAATTATGCATCATCTACAAGCATATTCACTCCAGAGAAAAGGCTTCCCCAACCATCTGATTACCATTACCTTTGCTTAGCACTGAACTGGCTGTTTCGCTTTTCTTGAAAGAGATTTTAGGTTATATTTTATAGGTATACAAACATGGGGAACATTCTAGAGATAAGGACGGATAAAAGTATTACATGCTAGCATCTCTGAAATCGATTGATTTCATAAAATAACGACTTTGTCAACAAAGGTCAGCAATTTAAGTAAGAAGAACATAATAAGTAGACAAGACCTACAATATCTATCATCGTATAGTTAAGGGAGAAAAAAATTGGATATCATAATACACTTTGATCTAATTTATACATTTCATTCGCTTTCGGTTCACAAAAGATGCACACCGGCAATGAATGCATTTGACAGAGAAGCCGAAGGTTATGTTTGAAGTTGTTGATTGAACCGTGATCAATAGAAACAGCTCGAGTTAGTCACAGTTTATTGTAATGAAAAGAAACCTATAATTCGCTTTTTATTAGTTTGACTTTAGAGGATCAATGGAAATTTTTGATAAGAATAACAAAGACAAAATGAAACGGCAAATTACTTTGTCAGCCAATATCTTGTAAAGAGAAAGGTCAAGCTATTTATAAATGAATCCTTACTGACCTGACTGTTTCCATGAGTGAAGCTATAGCTAGTCAGGACTTAATAATTCTGACTCAGGAACGGAAGGCTGGTATACTAGGCAACTGTTGAAAATGAAAAGCTTCCTGTCCCGTTAGAAGGGGGGGGGGGCACGCCAATATTACATAATTTACATTATAAAAGAATCTAACATAGCCTTGGAAGCACATGCTAGCCTTGGAAGTTTATGTTTGTTTTGGCAAAGACTTAGATTTTCAAATTCTTAGTGAAAATTTCTAATAACCAGTACGAGAACCATCTTTACAGCTTTTTTGACACTAATGTCCTTGCTTTATTCGAGTTTTACAACATATCTCCCAACTCACTCGATATAATACGAAAATTCCTTCAAATTGCTGATGAAAGTTAGTGGATATGAAGCATCTTTGTGACTAAATTGGCAGGTACCTTGCCCGAAAATGAGAGGAGTTCTTTGTACGATTTAGATTACGTTTGAAATCCGTTCGTGTCTACAACAACTGGAAAACTACAACAGCAGCAACAACAAAATTCAATAACATTGGAATATTAAAGTTACTGTTTACAAGTCTGTCATAAAAAGATCAATGCCATTTAGGCACTGTTGTTCAGATGTCATTTAGGCAGGGCAGACGGCATAATGTAACAGGAATCGCCCTTTTTTCAAACAAAAGTGTAAATGCAGATACAAACACATTTTAGGATACACAGAGCGAAATAATATCTACAGGTGTGGACATTAGACAGAAATAATGTAATATTTTCAAGTGTTAGTACAATAGTCAAATGAATTTAGTTACTATTCAAGAAATGTTAAAATGTAAAACAAACAATATAAGACGACAAACATCTATAGAAACATCAATAGCAACATTGGAACTGAAACTTTCAATAAACAAGGGAAACAAAATGCCGCACGATGCTTTAAATAAATGTAAATGTAAAATTAATAGATTATACAAAAATAGTTAACCTGTGACTGCTTATATCATAATAGCTATTTCAAACGAGAGCAAAGATTTATCGTAAAAGATTAACAAAATGTTTTAAATTACATTGAAGATAATGAAAGTTGCAATACACCAATTTGAAAAATTTGAAAAATTCTTCAAAATGTTTTTGTATAAAATTTTTGACCTCAGATTCAGATTGAGAGCAATGATTTTAGTCTAATTGTAAGTTTTCATTATCATATTGCTCACGATACTGATTTTATGACGACATAAAGATAAAAACTTTATAAGGGATTTGACCGTGATTGGCGACTAGGGGGGTAAAGTTTCCCCCGGAACGATTTTTGCGGTCAAATCCCTTACAAGTTTTCAAACTTCATTTCTCCGTAAAATCTAAAATACAAGCTGAAACAATATGAAAAATGGTATCCCGCCTAAAATGATGGCGATAAAACCAAATCTGAGCTTAAAAAAGTCGTATAATTAAGTTTGGAGAAATTTTCAAAACGAGGTCGTAAGTCGAATTGGTGTATACAAGATAAACTGATAATACAGGGCTATTATGTGTTATTCTATGCTTAACGTGTGAGTCTATGACTCATGAATTACTTGTAAAACCACTAGTTAGTTATATCACTCTAAAAACAATACATTACTCTATACATAAACATTTTTTATAATGAACATATTCATCGATTAAAGAATGGACTCACTTTTTTGAAGAAATAGTCCAGTAAAGCATTCTGTTTGTTACTAAAAATCAAGGGTTTTTAAGATTGGGTGGAGCCTTTTATCTGAAATGAATTGTTTCTGGACATCTCTGCCAGTCACAGAAACCATGTTGATAGTGAGAAAGTATAACTGCAAACGACGTAAAATGAATGTTACAATAAGCAGTGAAGCGCAGAAATTAAAGGAAAATTAACAATGAAACTAAAAACATACAGGAAAAAAGAATGATATAGAAGATAAACGATCCTTACCAGAAAACAAATTTCTGTTTCAGTCATCTGTAGTCGATGACAAATTTTTGCAAAACGGAGCTACGATCCTTGCCGAAAATATTCAGGACACCACAATATTCTCGTTCAAAAGTGAAAACCCCAGGATTTAACTACTTTCTTAAGTTCTGAAAACTTTCACTAAACTCCCAGAACAATGTTAATCTTTTCATTAGGAGTGTTTATGCATCCAAACCTAGTAAGACTGTTACTGACAATCATTGAAGATTGACATTAATAAACATTGTAATTGGGGGAGGGGAGAGGGGGAGAGGGGGAGGGGAGAAGGGGAGGGGGGAGGGAAGGGAAACAGCAGTTAAATAGCAGTTATATATGGTAAATAGCAGTTAAACAAACTAGTAACATTGCTAAAATATCTATCTGAGAAACCAGGCTTTTCTTGAAAATTACGGCCTAATGGAAAAACTGAGACCGATGTGTTTAATCACTACATAGAAATATTGTACATTTTTGGTAAAAATTCTTTCTTTTTTCTGAAAATCCCTTAAAAACCGTTCGTTTTGCTGGACATCTCGCATGCTATTGGTAAGAGTGAATTGCCACTCAACTAAGACAGCATAGACGAATGATTAAAATCAGAAACATCTCCTAAAATAACTCACTCGTAGCTAACTGGTTGCGTTTGCTGGAGCTTGAAGTACTTGATCTGGTTCACTTTTTGAGGTCTGTGCTGCCTGCTTCCTAAAAGTAAGCGCCCTATTTGATTAGCCTAGAACCGAGTTTATGTTTAAAGACAATAGCTGCCAGCACCCGTTACCAAAAAAATAAATCCAATATACAATTTATTTCAAGTGAAACAGCCCTAGTAAGCCTAGAACAAAAGATTCACCCAAGAATGCACCCATCATCCCCCATACCAACACCACCGACAAAGAACTAACCTAGAAATATACAACAACAATTTGGAATAATGACAGCATGTATTAGAACGTTACATAAAGGTTGATCACATGACACTCCTATTACGTGCAAACAATAACAATTAACTGTAACATTAAAAGCAAGCATTTTTATGGAAAAGCTCAGAAGAGAAAAAGAAAATACCTCTCAAAATATTGCATTCGCTTCCTCCGTACTTCTTCAGCATCAGCCACTTTTGCAGGCTCTATATTAAACCAGGAACACAGAAAAAAAGTCTATCAAGCGAAGCTATCTGGTAAAAAATTTAAGAGCATGAAATACGATTATAAGCTTTTTTCTTTCTTTTTCAAAGTTGGTGCAATTTCTAGCTATGCATACTCAAACTAATTAAAACCAACTAATTTAAATTACCAATGCTAAATATAATGTAAATCGATTATAACCGATTTTGCATACGTATTTCTTGCAAAGATTACAAGTACAATTGAGCGATGTAAATTCTGAGATTTTCTTCTACAAAAAAGGTTTGAAAAAATAGTTTTAGCTTCATTGAAAAGATAATTTAGTTGTGTGTAGTAAATAAATGTCGCCAAGATTTTACTTTATTTATCGTCTCATTTTCTTTATTTTATAGTGACAAATTGATTTTTAAAATGGGAGTTTTCATCACCTTCTGGCAATTTTAAATGTGTGGTGACAAATCCAATCATTATGTGACACCCACTTCCAAACTCTTGCCTCTAAAATCCGCCCCTTGCAGTTGGTAAACGAAATATACTGATCAAGTTCTTTTTATGGTGGTTTCAAGAATATATAAGACTTTTGGAAGGAAATTTCAATGGAAAGGGGTAGAGTACTAGAATATATGTTTTGTATCCTCAGTTATAAAATACTCATTAGGTTCAGATATTGAAACTCATTGTTAGGCTCGTCCACGTCCATTTGATTTCATCGCATAGTGAAGCTCTGCTTTGCAGAAAATAATTAGCTTTGTTGTAACTAGTTTCCACAAAATTTGGGGTTTGATGCTCTGAACGAGTATTTCCACCAGCTGTCAGTGATATTTAATATTCTATGTTTATAGGCTGTATTCGTTTTGAATTGCTATGCATTGTCTAACAACCAGAAAGAAACTCATTACAAAATTATATTAGCTATCCAGCATTGAAAGTTGCCACGACGCGACCACAAAATAACGACAGTCTAATCTTGTGCCTATGCGATAATTAAAGCATTATGTTGTTGGCAATCATGTGCAAATATAAGAAAATTGCCTGGTCTTAACGCCACACCTGTTAATTTGTCTTAAGTTGAAGCAGACAAGAACTGAGCTTCTTCAGACAGACATCCTTTCTTCCGACCCAGTGACGGGATTTCAAAGGTTAAGTTCTACGAGTAATACGCTGCTGCACCCAGAATCTATTGGCCTTGGCTAAAAATACCCCGTGCTTTCAAGGGAGGTGATGGAGGCCCCGAGTGCTTTGATAGGAACCCTAGCTTCAGTGTTGTTCCTAACACCACTTCAATTTTGGCTTTCAATTAATATAACATCTGGCTTTCAATTTTGGACTATAATTTGTTTGAAGACCAGCGCAGGATCACAAATTTGATCCAGACAGATTTGCCCAAGGTCTTATTTGTCCTATTCGTTAACAGGGACGCGATTTGAGAGCAAGAGGTCTTATCAGTGGCTCAGGCAGACTTTTTCTCTTCCTAACGAAATCGCTCGATGACTGTGGCTTTTGGATACTAATTCTTGCTGATCCCTCTACGGTGAATTGAACCATTATTTGGAAAACAGGTTCCAAACTTTCTACAAGCCCACTGAGGTTCAAAACCTTTCTACATCCTATTTGTGCATGCAGCTTAAGAAAAACGAAATTCTGCAGATAAAAACACTAAAGAAGCTTAACAAGAAAAAGCAAAATATACTTATTTGTGGTATTTGAGATAAAAAAGGACATAAAATTACCTGATGCCTGCTGGCTTTGGTTAGCTTCTTTTCCTTCTGAGCTGCTCTTTGAGCATGTGTTCTGAGAATTATTCGCGGGAATAGGGTTAAATCGAAGAAATTGGTCTGCTTCGCATGTTGGTAATTCACCACTGACAATGAAGATAGAGTAGCCTGAAATCAAAAGGGGTTACGACATCTTATCAGTGATGTGGCTCTAGATGTTTGTGATAGTAAGGGGGTAGACAAATGGGGTGGCCACTAACCACAGTCCCCCCCCCACTTTTTCAGAAAGTTGATCCTTGAGATTCTAGCAAACCTGATGAGAAAACTTCAGGCAGGGGGGTATGTACGTTATCTAGAATCGTCACATGTAAATGACATTTCTTGGGAGACAACAGGTGTTTCCTCCGGAAGAAAAGTTTCAAACAGGGGGAAGGGCGTGATCCAAATGGGCGTTGTCCTTGACACACCTTTTGTCCCCCCCACTTATCCCAGGCTGGAGCCGCAACTGGTTCTAGCCATAAAATATCAGGAGAACTTGTCTTTCTTGCTGCAACGTTGACACACGGGAGATGTTGAAAATACAATTTAATAACATATGCAGTTCAGGAAATGGAAGGTCGTGATACGTACTATCACTTGATTTTAAAAATATATCTGCGTTTACGAGACGAGAATCTGTCTACGTGCTGTAGCCGACCATACGCTTGCTTACACTGCTGCACTAATGATCACTTGGTTAAATTACTCCAGTATTTTATGATTTATGTGTGAAAATATCTTATGAACGTTTAAGCTACACCTTTTCTTGATATTTGCATCCTCTGGTACAGTTTTGCCTCAGTTCGAAGCGCAATGACAAACCAATCCATAGTGCCAGGTAATATTTTCAACGATAAAAAGTAATATGCGAGAAAACGTATTCTAGCTCACCCTCTTTTTCTAGCTGAGCTAAGAAAAGGCTTAGATACGTCCCCGTCACGAGAGCTGGCCCACTTTGATTGGAGTCTAAATTGAACCACTAGAGAAAGAACCGGATGAATTAAAACGCATTCCATGCTGCGTTATAAGCAATAAAGAGGTGACCGAAACCTATGGCATTTAGGAAGGATGTAATAGTTGATTTATTTTCTTTGATTCTCTATGCATACTGAAATACAACCTGTCAAGCCCATTTTTCAAATTCCTTTGACATGTTTAGCCGATACAACAAAGTTACCCAGCACACTAACTGTACTTCCGAATGTATAGCATAAAAATTTACAGTTAAAATATTAAAACATGATGATAATAAAAAATCTCAAAAAATTAACATTCTGAAAAGATTTTTCATTTCCAAAGGAGATATGTAACTTGATTTTGAAACATTGAAAAGTAGGCAAGCTTGATGACTGCTTTAAATCCACAACATTCAAGATGCAATTAAAATAATCAACTTGGTAATCAAACAAGAGTAAGTTCTTTCTTTATATGTCAATAAATTATTATTGAAAATGGTGTTGAGGATTATGGAAAATTTAGTATAACTACCTGATTCCCTAGTTTGCGTATAGTAATCCAATGCTTTTCTAGATTGCATATGAAGGCATTCTCAAATCTAGAGAAAATGTTTCATTATTCAAAGTTGTCTGGTAATCAAGGCTTTGTGATAGAATGCAATAAGTAAGAAACTAATGAATCATAATGATGATTATATCAATAATTCAAAAATGCAACTACGCATGAACAGAATATAAAGTAGCAAGAAAATAAAAAAAATTTTTGAATTCTTTTGTACCAGTCACCAAACTTTAAAAAAACACTTTTTTACAATATAAAAAGAGCCAAGCTAGATTGTTACAATAAACAAACAAAAAACTCATCATAAGACCAGTCTTGAAAAAGGTAGGTTGGAAACTTTACCATGGGCTCCGACACAGATTGGAAAATGTGGGGGGGGGGGGGGCAAGTGAATATTTAACACTCATAACAAAAGATTTTGAAAAAAATTCTATTGTTTTCAAGAAAAGTGAGGAGTCCATGACCCCCACAGCCCCCCTTCATCAGAGGCCCTGTTTACACACTTTTTTATAGGAATATTTAAATTTTTGAAGCAATATTCTTAATTTCTTTTTATTTTGAGCTTAAGATTATTCATAAATTATTTTAAAGCGACACAATATGTAACTGAGTCTCATTATTTTGCTTTCTGAATAACTCAAATAAACAAAAAATTTAATTCTTGATGAGGCTTGAGCTCTGCATTATTTTTAAATTATTCTTAAATTTCAGTGATGTTGAGTCTTAATGTTCCTTTAGGCTATATTCTTATCATTATTATAAAAGTGTGTATGGCTAAGCAAAATCTTTTCATCTTTTTGGCCATAAAAAAAGCTATACCTATGCATCAAGGAAAACAACAACTTTACCTACTCTAGGTATTCCCTTGCAGTTCGAGCACCTTGGCTTGTGAATGAAACTAAATCTAGCCCCCATACTTGTAATGCTTTGCATATCACCTGAATGAGGAAATACAAATACCACATGAAGTAATAATTTAACATTCTGAAACTTTGATTATCATATGTCTCTGGAAAATTAACTTCTTTATCAGAAGGTATTTGAATCATGTGTAAAGGACAATTCAAGTAACAATATGAAAAGCAACCAGGGCCATCATGAGAGGGGCAGCATGGGGGACAAATTGCCCCAGGGTCTTGATGTAGAGGGGCCTGATGATGTAATGAATTTCAATCTAAGAATGGGAATAATCAGACAAAGCAAAAAAACGATGTATAAAATTAGTGAAACATTTTAAACAATTGCAAGAAATGACTGCAAGAATCATTCTAAATGCATTAAAAGCTAATCGGAAGGGTGTGGTTGCAAAAAATTTTACTGCTTCAACAGGCCTTGTCTTTCAGCATTGCCCCAGGGCCACTAAAACCTCTGATAGCAACGATCAAATGAAGGACAATACCCACAGAACAGCCTTAAAAAAGAACTATAACAAACATCAATAATGTTTTGAGTTCCATAGGGGACATATCAAGATTTTTTTACAAAAAGAGGCATATCTTGTTTTGGGATGGGTTGTGTGAAAATATCAATGTCTTGTTAATAATAAGCAAGAGCGTAGCCAGTAAAAGCTTTTGAAAGTTAAAAATGTTCAAACCTGGATAGAGAAAAATCCAGAATCATCCATATTGCTTGAGGGTTGCTGTTGAGCACAAATATAAAAAATGTATGAAAATATTTAAGGACCCTCATCTTTTGGATGATAATAGTAAGTACAACAAGATTTTCTTTTCTTTCTTAAATTCAACTATTAATACTGATAAAATAACTGCTATATATTGGGATGATATTTTAAAAAGTGATGAAAAATATCAGAATTTTGCTGTTTGGCCAATTTTGTTAAATTGGACTCTAGGATGGGCAATGACACCTCAAAATGAATAATCAATCATAATTAGAAATATTTGTTAAAAAAATTATTTTATAATATTAGTAACTATGTATCAAAAAACACTCAGATAAACATGAAAAACCCTAGACACCAAATGCAAGAATAAAAACTAACTAACAACCTGCATGAATTGAAGATATTCTGGAGAATTAGTATCTCCTTCTGACATTCTTTCTCTTTCAGCTTCATCTAATTCTTTTGCAAAATGAGCTAAATCCACTGCATTGTAATATTGGCCTATCATGATACAAAAATACGATTGACTGCCTATATATATCTTTATTGTTTTGTAATATGAAATGTTATGCAGGTTTAGATAGAAGTTCCTTGGGATCTACAAATTTACAAAATTATTCTAATGCAAATTTTCTCCTCAGGCAATCAGCAGGTAACTAAGAAAAAGTAAATTTCATTTTCTAAATAACCACCTACCTAAGTACAATAGGGGCATCATGGGGGCTAGGGGAACATTTCCCCCTCCGCTTCTTAAAGGGCCTCTCCAGCCAAAAAAAAATTTTTTTTTTTATTGACTAAAAAGTTAGCATCTGGTGCGTGTATTATGGCGAAGTTGTCGTTTTTGCAAAGTTTCAATTAGTTTAGAAGTTATAAGGCTTTAAAGTTGCACCTTTCCGAGAAAAAAATGACAAAAGCCGAATCAGTTTTGTGACATTCTGACGTCACAGTGTGCGGCTCTCGTTCGTCATGAATTTCTTATATCTTCCACCGAATTGTGAAGGAGTCATGGTCACGCGTTGATAACTGCATCTAAATCTACAGCAGGTGCTTTTTAGGATCGAAAAATATTAAATGTTTACAATTATTCTAAGTTTACGGGTCGGAATGTGTCCATGCTGTGTGACGACTTTGTTTTGATCACCTGTGGAGGCCTACAAAGCTACGGCTTCCTGTTCCAGCTCTACCCTCGCGTATAATTAATCGAAACTGACACTTCAAGTTGTTTTCCAGAAACGATGAACAACTAAAGGCTTCAGAATTGATATCTGAAATGCTCAAACTAAAAGCTGGTGGAACCAGGGGCGGATCCAGCGTCTGCGTTTGGGGAGGGCCATTTATGAAAGAAGAGGAGGCCTGCGAAAATTTCACAGACACGCCCTTCAAAGTCTCACCGAACGCGGGAAACGCCCCTTTCTATCAAAAAATTTCATAAGAAGGTACACTCTCAGAACACTGAAAATTAAGAAACTTCATTGCTGCGAGAAACTTCCAAGCGAAGTAAAGGCTAAAATACATGATGAAAAATTGATGAACTTTGGCTAATCGTGTAAACACGCGCTTCTTTAGTTAAACTGATGAAAAACGGATATAGAAATAACTTTGGGGAAAACTGACATAAAAAACTGATCGTGTATTTCAGCCTTTACAAATATTCATATTGAATATTTGGTCAGCAGCTTTCGCGCTTGACTTGGGAGGGGAACTATGACGCATCAGAGTTCGTGAATGACATTATAATTCCTGTGTTCAAGAAGCCGGCATAAGACACGTACCCTTAAGATGAAAAAAAGATTTAGAAAATGAGCAAAAGTCCCCACGTATTTGGTGCGTATAATTTGAATGGTAAATTTTCAAAATGGGTAGTCACCAAAAATTCATCGCAGCATAACAGGCAAAGCTGAGTAGTTATAGGTACTGTTTTGCTTTTGTTGGAAATAGTGACGCTTTTTGGGTATCACAATCGCAATAACACGATGAACAATGTTTGAACTGTAACCCATTTTAGCCATAACTTTCTCAACCATTAACGTTTGCAGACGTCATTCATTCATGATCGCAGTCATGATTTGTGTTAAACCATAGTCCATATGAGCCGCGAGATCCGGTCACATCTAATTTTGCATTGAACTATTGTTTTAGGCTTATCATAATTCTTGTGTTACACATCCACTTGCAACTTATTGCCTCACTGAAAGCGAGAGAATAAAGCCGACTGGAGGTTTGATTAAAATGTCTGGTCCGCCAAAGAAATCAAGAACTCTTGAATCATTCTTCTCAAAAAGTAGCCGCACCAGTTCAGTTGGAGATAACCCTGAAATCTCTAAAACATGTGAAACTACCACTTGCCAAGAATTTGAATCAAAATCTACTGGTGAAGAATTCGACACACAAAGCCAAGTTGCGGTAGTCCAGGATTGTCCTGAAGAGGAAACACACCCAGACCTCTGTTGTATGGCGACACAAGTAAATGTTGCAATATCTGATAGATATGACATTGGTAGAGCTATAATGAAAACAAAACGAGGAGAACAGCTGACAGATAACGAAAGGGAAGCATATTTATCGAAGAGGTGGGTGCCGCAGAGAAGGGATGAATATCCATTTTCTGAAAAGAAAAAACCAAAGAATCAGCTCATGGTTGGTATGTCCTCGACAACGAAGCGTTTTCTGGGTGAAAATCACTTGAAAACCTTCCCCTGGCTAGCTGTCAGCAGAGAGCCAAAATGTTGCGGTGCTTGGTGTGTTTATTGCGTTTTATTCAAGACGTGCGAGAGTGGAGGTGGAAGAGGTGCACAATACGGAGGTGGAGCAGGCCAGTCAATGGGCAAACTTGTTAACAAGCCTCTTGTAAACTTTTCAGACTTGACAGGGAAAAATGGAGCCCTCACAAGTCACCAAGAAACATCTTTTCATAAGACATGTGCCATAAAGTACACGGAGTTCTTGAGCCGTGCAACACCTGGGAGTGAGAAGGACGTTCGATCAATAATGAACATTGAAAGGCAGAAAGAGATTGAAAGAAACAGGACTGCGCTGGTTCCCATCATCGACACCCTTCTAACATGCGCCAGGCAAAATATTGCGCTTAGAGGCCATCGTGATGATGGACCAGTAGATTCAACTGGGATGGAACCCAAGCACAATGATGGAAACTTCAGGGCATTGCTGCGATTGAGAGTACGGGGAGGAGATACAAACTTGAAAGATCACTTGAAATCTTGCAAACGCAATGCTTCTTTGGTAAGCAAAACGATACAAAACGAGCTAATTGCCTGTGCAGGAAATATTGTCAAAGAGGACATAGTAAGAGATGTAAAAAATGCAAAATTCTGGACAATAATGGCCGACGAAACCCAAGATTGTGCGAAACGAGAACAGTTGGTCATTGCAATTCGTTACGTTGACACAAAAAATGTGCCAAAAATTATCAAAGAAGAACCGGTCGCAATTTTAGACCTGATTGCAGACATAAAAAGCAGTGACCAATCAGATGAAACAGAGCACAATGAAATTAAGCTATGTGGCAAGGCAATAGGGGAGACTCTACTCCGCCATATAAGTGAGCTTGGGTTGGATTTGCAGTACCTCGTTGGTCAAGGATATGATGGTGCTGCATCGATGTCCAGTGAGCGAGTTGGTGTTTGCTCCTTTATCAAATCTGCTGCGCCACTCGCTGACTACTTCCACTGCTGCATGCACGCGCTAAATCTAAGTTGTTCTCGAGCCGCAAAGATACCAGCAATCAGACATTGCATGGATGACATCAAAGATATCAACAATTTCTTCAAGCATGCGAAAAGAAACAGCTATTTGCAAGCAGTCATAGCACGAGAATCAATTGAAGAGCTTCAGCGACGGCAGTTGGTGACCCTCTGTGAAACAAGATTTGTCGAAAGACATGAATCAGTTTTGGTTGCACGACAGCTTTTGCCTTACATCGTTGTGTGCTTGGAGGAAATGCTCGCTTGGGACTCATTAGATACAAGAAAAGATGCCAGGAGATTGTTAAAAAGTTTGCAAGACCCTCAGTTCCTTGTAGCGCTAGTATTGGCCGAGAAAGTGTCTGCTGTACTTCGCCCAGTGTCCCGTTCTTTGCAACAAATTGGTAGCGATCTTGTGAAAGCAATGTCGACGATTTCTGCGACACAGTCAAAGCTTTACACGTGGCGTAAAGGTGAAGAAAATGAGTTTGCTTCGATGTTTGAAGAGGCAATGCTTCTTGGCGAAAATATTGGAGTGACCAGAGAAGAGATGCACGCAATTCCTCGAGCAGTCAGTCAATCCAGGTTCAGATCAAATGCAGGTGAAGCCAATCAAAAAGCCATTGATTATTATCGTATCAATGTGTTTTTACCTCTTCTTGATGAAGTGGCTGGAGATATGAAAGCAAGATTTGGTCCCCATCAGCAGAAGATTGCGACGCTTACAAGAATTCTGCCTTGTTTCGTCAAAGAATCAACTTGGCAAGATATTTTGCCTGCAGCACTAAAATACGGAGTCTTTTTAGACCCCTTGTCCATTGTTGAAGGAGAGTATGAAATTTGGAAGCAGCAATGGCTGTCACGTGGAACAAGTACAGTAGCAAATACCGCTATCGGCGCTTTAGGCGACTGCCAAGGTGATGTATTTCCTAATTTGCATACATTACTCAACATTCTCACTGTGCTACCGGTGACAACAGCAGAACCCGAACGACTATTTTCTAAACTGAATAGTACCCTGACAGCAATTCGGTCAACAATGTCTGAGGAGAGATTAGAATCCCTACTTCTTCTGCAAGTTCACCGTGACAGAACACCAACGAGCGATAAACTCATTGACTCATTCGCAGCATTAAAATCAAGACGAATCCCATTAAAGCTGTAAGTAGTTAAAAGATGGACAAAATGACGTTGCTATTATATCGCAATACTCAACATTGAAACACACCACTTCTCGCGCAAAATGAGCTCGCATGTAGCTTTTCGTTTCAAAGGCAAAATCTCCGATAACGTTTTTGCTACGATATAGCTACTTCCTTTTCAAATTCTTTTCTGAATATATTGACATCAGTTGGGATCACTGATTTCCACAAAATTACTCAATCAAAGCTCTCATGTTTCTATGCTCGCAGTTAGTGTTCTCATGTAATGTAATAAGTAATTTTGGTTTGTTAGTTATATAAACAACTAGTTTCTTGTTATGCAAAAACTTTTACCTTATCAATTTACATGTTTAGTTAATGTATTTACTGTCTTTTCATTCAAAGTTTCTCGTTGTCGAATCGTTTGGGGGGGGCCATGGCCCCCCCGGCCCCCCCTGTAGATCCGCCAATGGGTGGAACAGAACTGAGAGCACCAACAATTGCAGTGTTCAATTTGCGAATCGCCGACGTTCGATTCGGTTTGAGGCGAGACTAACGAAATACACTGTGACGTCAAAATTGCGTCACAGTGTCACCAAACTAAAAATATTTTGTCGGTTAATTCAATTCAATTATCGAAATGCAAGAGCTTATATCTAACAAACTGTACAAAATATCGAAAAACAAATGACAAATTCGTGATCAGCAGGTTCACCTCCTTTGGATTAGCCAATAAAATGCAATTGCAAATTTTGGCTGGAGAGGCCCTTTAAAAGAAAAAATTTTGTATTTTGACTCAATTTTTGTAAGATAATGTTGTGGAAAGGGTTAATACTCTTTAGTTAAGTATTTTTTGTGACGTGGCTCTATAATTTGAAACTGCCTTTATGTTAACCAAATGTTAAACATCCTTGTTCCCAATTGGTCAATTAGGAATTTCTGTTGTAAAAGAGTGTTCCTGACAGTAAAAAGGTTGTGGCCTAGATTGCTGAACTCCCCCCCCCCCCCAAAAGCCCAGTGGCTGGAGCTGCCACTGCCTAAGTATAATGATGAACATAGAAAACATAAATATAAGATATTTGAAAATGTAAGACACACATACAACTTTAAATTATATTTTATTTTTCAAAACTAGTCATAGGCAACTGGGACATATGAAAGGGTGTATTTGCCAACCAATATTTTGAATATTGATCTAATTGTAGTATGTGTTAATGTTTCATAAAAGTTCAATAAGAAATTCTAGTACCTTGCAGCAGGGAGTTCAAACAATGTTGAGCACAAAGACCACCCTCTTGCTATGGAATAAAAATAAACATGGATTTACAAAAAACACAATATTCACATGTATTCCTCATTAAATTTCACATGTAATTCAATGTTTTTCTGACTCAACAGCATTAATTTGAGTAACTATTATTATTAGAACATTGAAAGGTTGCTATGCATACATCATTTAGGTATAATATTAATAAGGAACAGCATGTTGTCTTGGGAATTAAGAGTTAAACTATAAGGTTACTCAGTCCAAAATCACACTCTCTTTTTAGCCTCTACAAGCGTATAAAAGCTTTCAAAGGACTACTAGACTGCTGAGTTTGCCAAGTACATCTGTAACATTTTGTTTGCATGAAATATGTGCATCTTGATTGACATTTCTGCACCAGGATGGATTTCAAGATCTATATGCATCAAATAGGTTATTGACTTTTATATGGGGATGACCAGGGTGAATTCCATGTTCTGTATGCTGGAGATGCATTGGTGTAAAGGTGGATTGGTTTGCTGACCTGTTTTGAGCCAGTGTTTAACTACAGACGAACTTTGTTGTCAAAAACGATGATTAATATGTTTCCATTCTGAATTGTATCATACAACTTTTTGGCAAGCATTAAGATGAAGAACAGTTGACACAGCTTCATGAGTCACTGGCCAAAATCTGGCGTAAGATTTACATGGATTCCACCCTGGACTAATGGTTGTGCACTAGCTGGTGCAGCAAGGGGAATGATTTTTTTGAAGTTACACTCATAGAATCTTGTAAAATACACAAATTTGTTGCCTTCCTTTGAAAAAAATGTGGTTCAAATTACCTATTTGCACCTTTGTGCAAAATTTTTGTCTTTTTTATAAAGTGTGTGGGTCATGTCCAAAATAATATTACGCACTTGTTGATGAAAATTGCACGCGATATATAGATACATCACACGCTAATAGCAACTTTAGAAGTCTTGAAGGCCCCTTTATCAAGTAGAGGAACGTAATGCACAACTCTAAAAATTGCACTTTTGTTTACTTCATAATAACTACTTGATCAGCAGTGGAATCATTCTAATGTCACTCCATCTTAACAAACATGAATATGCTAAGGATGTTGTCATGTTGGGGAATTAAATTTTGTGCAAGAATTGGCAAAATAGGCTTTTAAATTATAGTTAAAAAAATTTACTGATTTGCACTAAACTGACATGATGAACAAATTTGGGTCGCCACAGACGTGAGTATAGATACATAGAAATTTTTTATACCTTTTCATGAAAGATCAATTCCATTATCTTTAGCTTGAAGTTTTGTCTTAGCTTCTTTCTCTGTTTTTCCAATTCAACCTTATAAAAATATTATGTTATCTATCATCTTGCTTCTTGGAACTGGGACCAAGGCTGGTGGACTTACATGAAGATATGAAAAGGAGGCTGCTGGCTTTGAATGGACCCTTCTTCAAGTTCCCTGTTATCCCATGGCCCACGCCTCCCATTTGCCCCCCGCTTTCGTTAGCCCTGCCCCTGCTTTTAGATTGTTATAACCACGTTCCTAGCTGGAAACGAAGGCCCCGTGGATGTCAAGGAGGCAGGAATAAGGAAGCAAAGTGGAAACTGTCTTTGAAGGGAACTTATTGCCCCTTATTATGGTCACTATTCGCAAGTTCGGGTAAAAAGGGCGCCATGGCAGTAAACATTCAGCCTAAAAGAGGCACTTACACAACTTTAAAGGACACATGCATAACTTTAATGGTCCGGAGTCCCTCCTGCCCCGTGTTTTTCGTCTCTGCCGAAAGGTTTTGTACTATCGATATTGACCCTCTTCCATCCGTCCAAATAGCCAGGCTTTTGTTTGACCAGTTAAGGGGTGAAGTGTCTTGCCATGTCATGCAAGGGTCTTCCCCCCAAAATTTCAGGAAAATGATCTTTTTCCTCTTCTAAGAGAAATAATTGTAGCAAAATCATGATTTCACCCCCTGGTTTTTAAAGCTTTGAGGCCTTATAACTTTTTACCGTTGAACTTTACAGTTGTAGTGTTTTGGTATTTTTAGCTTCATTTTTCATGATCTTTCAAATGAGCATAGAAAAATGTTTTTTGACAGAATAATTGTTTGTTTCTATGGGGGTGTCATTGTGGTCCGTATAACACACAAGCATGCGATTTTTTGTCCAAGGCCAAATCTTTTCTTTATCATAAAAACTTTCTTTGTGCAAAGATTTTTATGATTTTACCTCTAAAAGCACAAGATTTGTGTTTTTTAACATACCCTAAAATTTATAAATTTTCAAATTTCAATAAAATATGAAATGCAATGCATGCCATTAAATTATATTCAAATTTGCAAAATCCAACAACTCAAATACGTAAATGAAAACATATTACCTTTCTTTAAAAAAATTCACTGAAATTTAAGGTCATGCAAAAATCAATCCCAAAAAGATATGAGCATGTTTGACAATACCAAAATCGATACCCCTAAATCTATTCCCTACTTTGAAGAAAGGTCTCCCCCCCCCCCAAAAAAGATGGCACATCCAGTACCAGTGTATGTGGAAGTTATTTCCCTCCTGGGGTTCTTATAAAAAGGAGTTGAAAGTGAGTTTAAAGTGAGGAATACACTTTTTATATAAGCCCCACAAAATTTAAGTTTAGGTTGACTGTTCTTAATTTTTCTGAAAACCTGAGGCTGGATTGTTCTTAAATAATCGGTTGTAAACAGTGTAATTGCTATTAAACAGTGTAATGCTGAGCCTCATTTGCCAATAAAATGAACTAGACAACTTACATTTGCTGACAAGTTCACCCACACATTCACATTCACCGAAAAAAACACCCACACATGTCAAAAAGTCCTTGTTTTTAAAAAAAGAGGAAAAATAGAATTTTACAGAAGCTCAGCATCAGCTTGTTCTTAATTAGTTCTTAACTTTTGACCAATTTTAAGGCTCATGTTCTTATAAAATTGTTCTTATAAAAGAGTACAAAACAATATCGACATTTTGAAATGACAAGTGAGAAATTTCGTATTTGGCTTGACACAAGTATTTATTTACTTATGGTTTGAGAGCTTGCAATATTTCTTCTTTGCTGCTACGAATTCCTTTTTTCTTGGTCAACTTGGTCAGTTATAAAATGCTGTAGCTAAAAATATCATAGAATCATCTTGCTCACAGCTTGATTTGGATGGTGCCAAGGAAGTAACATGCCACAAGTAAACAATTATGCAACCACAACTACAAAAGATGACCGGTAAAGTATTTTCAGGAACAGGTATCCTCTGGAAAGGATGGTTCGTGAAGAAACTGATCGGTGTTTTATTATTTCGTTGTTAGCTGGACTTCTTATGCTACAAGGTGAGCAAATATTTAATATTACTTTAAAGAAAGATCGGACGGTAAAATAACGGAGCAAGGAAAAGGTGAATTTTGAAACCTGATTGATAATAAATTATCTAGATAAAGCGCCGAATAAATGTCTCTAGCTTAAAAATATAATGGAAGGATTAATCCAACCTCTACAGTGGCAGTTGATATGCTAAAAGATATTATTACTATCTATATGCTGAAAGACCTTATCAATTGATGTTTTATAGTCACTCAGGTTAAATGCTGTTTTACATACATATGGTGTAAGAACAGTCTGCGACGACGATACAGAAAGACTAGAGACGGCGCCACAAAATTGAAACTGGGGGGCTAAGAATAAGTATAAAGTTTTGTGACATATGAGGACCCACCATGATGGGGTCCGGAATGGAAAAAATGTTTTGAAATTTAGCCTTTTAGAATGGCTATGAGTGCATCTCCCAGACAAAAATTTAACCAATTACTATACCGCTCCGAATAGACAATGCGACGATTGTAGTGACCATTGTCTAAACGTAATCATGTCCTCCATTGTGTTTCTGTCATTAACACTTTCCATTGTCTTCGTATCCACGTAACGTAATAAACAACACATTTGTAGCGTCCCCTTGTTATATGTGTATACGCCCTAAATTGTAATTAGTCAGTCAGTAAATTCATCAAGACGCAACGGTCACGCAATATCGTCTCTTGCTGGCTCCGTGTTTTCTGCACGTTAAATCAGAC
Source organism: Rhopilema esculentum (assembly GCF_057945365.1). Classification (NCBI taxonomy): domain Eukaryota; kingdom Metazoa; phylum Cnidaria; class Scyphozoa; order Rhizostomeae; family Rhizostomatidae; genus Rhopilema; species Rhopilema esculentum. Next base: position 2,299,113 of record NC_142818.1, read on the forward strand.
ATAAAAACGACAGCATTCGCAACAACAAAACCAAAATTAAATATAGGAACTTCATCAATCAGCGTACCTATAAATGGTGTCCACGACGTGACCGACTGGTAGGTTCTGCACTGTCGTTTTTATTCGTTTTATGTCAGCCGTCTCAACGTCAACCACTCGCAAATTCCTGGTTTCATCACGCTACAACTGCCATCACGCATACGTTCAACGCCTACGCTGGCTCACAAACAACGTCCTGTTGGCTGTTCCGATGCACCCTGGATTTGTGATGTCTGTCTACTTGTTTCAACCCGTTTTGCGTACAATGTTTTAATTCACCTCATCAACTAACCCCGCTCCGCCAGTACACTCGACCGACACCATCCTACACAGAAAACTGTCTAACAGCACTACACCGTTCATCGCTTCGCTGAAGTACACACAGAATCACGAAAATGCCTTCGTCAAACACAATATCAGACAGGTTCGGCAGCACACCCTACAAAAAGCTTGTGTTTATCACGCTAGGTCGACAACATTCCGCGCCCAGAAAATGTTGCAGCACATTCAAGGCAACACCGCAGCACTCGTCACCCACAGTGCCATCACCCGCCTTGCAAGCATCCAAAGGTTCCTGGTCACCCTACTCACAAAACCTCGCCTCGCATCGCATCGGAAACATCGTGGTTCCTGGTCATCCTTCTAAAACCTCGCAGACACAAAGGCACGATTCTACAACATAAAGACACACGAAGCTTCACGAACATCTACAGTGATTTGAACATTTAACACAACTTTTCTTCCGGACATTTTATTAAAATTTTTTCAAACATTTTCGATAACATTTCATCGTTCGCTTCAACCCACTCGCTCTCTAGGGGGGGAGCTCTGTAGTGACCATTGTCTAAACGTAATCATGTCCTCCATTGTGTTTCTGTCATTAACACTTTCCATTGTCTTCGTATCCACGTAACGTAATAAACAACACATTTGTAGCGTCCCCTTGTTATATGTGTATACGCCCTAAATTGTAATTAGTCAGTCAGTAAATTCATCAAGACGCAACGGTCACGCAATATCGTCTCTTGCTGGCTCCGTGTTTTCTGCACGTTAAATCAGACATAAAAACGACAGCATTCGCAACAACAAAACCAAAATTAAATATAGGAACTTCATCAATCAGCGTACCTATACGATTCTCAGGAAAACATCGGAGCGCACATCGATATGAATAACAAGAAGTTGTTGAATTGATTTTGAGAATTTTACCTCCTGCACAGAAATATGGGTCTTCTTTGTCTCGTGTATTTTCAGTAGACCATGTTTACACATCCAAAATGCAGACAATGCATTGATACAGAAAGTTATCAACTGAATTGATGTAAATAATAGACAAATCATAGAAATATGCCAAGATATATTAGTTAATAGATTTAATAAAATCAAGCAGTTACAAACATCTGAAGATTGAGAGTTGTGGAGATCCAGGACAATCAACGTCCTGCAAGGACTAGATAGTGAGAGCGAGTATAGAAACAGTTTGTTCTCTTTTTATTTTATACTCTGTTTAAAAAAAAACAAAAAAACGGTCAAAACTTTTTGTCTGAGAAAGTGGGGGGGGGCGTGGATCAAATCGAGGACAGGGGTACCAGAAGGGGCTGAAGGGCAGGGAGGAACTACCAAGAAAATAGAACGCAATAGCAAAGGAAAGAATATGTTAAATTTTGTGAGGAGTATGCTTAATCTTTTGTTGTGCAAAATGTGTGACATATCCCCCGCCCCGCCTTCAGGGGCCCTGGGTACGATAATTTGAAATCATACTGTATCGGCCTTCAGCTTCCACGGAGACCTTGGTAAATCCGGCATGAAATGAAAGCGTCCAGTTTCTATAACAATTGGAATACATATATACATTTGCATAAATTAATTGCTATTTGTTCTAGCAGGTTAGATTTACCTGTCAGCTGAAGAGGATGTGAGCCTGCTCCTACTCTTAAAGATAAAGGAAATATGAAATATCAATTTAAAATATAGCTTATAGGTTAAAGCCCCCAAGAAGGATTAGGAAATCCAACAATCTTGTTGTTGAAGTATAATATAATTAAGCATGAATAAATTGATAAATTAAACCTTATCAGGAGTTAATTTAAATTACCAGTGGTGGTAGTCGTTTTTGCTTGATAAAGAAAGCCTCTTTTCCTAATTTTAAAGATTAACTTTATTTTCTGTCAATTTTATTTGTTTTTTTACTGCTGTAAACTACAGGGACATTTTGTTTGCCGACTCAACGTCTTCCAGAGAAGTGTAACCATCTCAGCCATCTCATGGATTTGGCAGTATACACTCATTTTTTATAAGAAACTGGCTATAAGAAACGAGTACTGGACAGTCAGATAAATTGAGAAACTCCAGTATTCGAAGCAAAAAAATTAGGAAACTATTAAATCGTGATAAAAACTGAAAACAACTAAATTTTGTAAAATCCAAGAACATGATTGCCCTGTTGGCCTAGAATTTAAGACACAAGGGATAAAAATTTACTTCCCACATCTAAATACAGCATCAGAACGGAAGGGAATCTCTTGACGTGAAAAAAAAGGTCACGAACATTTCATAACATCATACATGGCATGAGTATTGAAATTTCCAGAACATCAAGAAACTGGAGTACTCATCATCGACCTTTGTTTCTTATAAAAAATGAAATTTTTCAACGAAATTTTTCTGATAAAATGTGCAAACTGGGTTGTTCTCAGATTCAAAAATATAATTATAAGATTCGCATTTATAACGTTATAACCTCTGGGTATACATAGGCAAAGTCTACCTCGTGCAACGCAAGTTCGAACAGATGAAGAAACATAACTCGGGAACTATCGCAATAAATGAAGCACATTAACAGCAAGCGATTATAAAGCCTTTCATGATTCAAAACATTGGATTACAATTGTCAATCTTTGCAAATCTTCAGATGAGTTTGCAATGTCACGACACTATCTTGTTTGTTCTCTCATAGTTTATTAAAGGAGGTTTAGCGAAAAAACTCTGCACATTCTGGTTTGAAGTGGAAATTGTTTCATAAAATATCAAATACTAAACCTTTTGATTGCGGTAGGACACAAGGAAGATGTTAGGAAATTTTTCAAATAAGATGCTAAGAATCTCTATTTACCAACACCTTTGTTAACATGATAAAAGCATAAGCCCTTAGCTATATGTGCAAATAATGGAAATTTCATGGTAATAGATCTGCTCTACAGACCCCAACAAATGATTCTGGGAAGTAGATACTGCACTGTGTTTAGAGATATTACAATGTAAACCCGAGTGGGTTATGTTTGCGCATAAGGGTGTGGCACCAGCTGTTCTTTGTCTTGTAGGTTCCTTTTCAGGGTATCCAGATGATCCTGTTATAATATGTCGAATCCAAACTGCCTTTACATAGCCAGAGGTCAATCACGGGGGTTGCCTTCAGGTAGAAATGACGCTCCTTGTTGGTAAAAGTTTTTTTGCTTTTTTTTGCTTTGTCCACTCTACCCAACCCCCGCCCCCCCCCCTCCCCAGAGCGTAGTGGTTGGCGCCGCCATTGCGTTTAACTCTTCATTTGTGGGCGAAAACTGGACTGCGAGCTGCAGTTTGGGCACCCATTCCTTATATCTTGACTTGACAATGAAAATTGCTTGTCTTTATTTCAGTCAATGTGATTCAGTCAGAGGGCAGAAAACCATTGTGTTCTTCAACAACTTCATCAGATGACACTCAACACGCGAGGTATAAGCAAAGTAATTCTGTGCAATGTAGTGAAAGAAAGGTCTAAATAGAAGTCGATCTAGAAAATATTTTATTCTTTTTTCGAAATGCATGGTGTTAATGTAAATGAAAAAAGTTATACCCAAGCCCTCCCCCGGCGTCGGGATAGATAAAACCCTTTGAAATAGAATATGAAAATGTCTGAACGGATTTTCATCGATTGACTGTAAAAATAACACCCTATGTCCAAGCAGTGGCTTCCAATGGGTAGCTTGGGTTAAAACCTGGGGAAATAAATATACAATATATGCAAAAGGTTTATAGGCATAATTAAAATAACTAGTTTAAAGGACATGATTAATAATCCTCCCTCTTTTTACGGGGCGGAGGTGACACTCCTCCCAAATGAGATTTTTATCAGATTATCGAGCAAGTTTAATTGTCCTCCTTTCTTTGTTGTTACTGTTTCTTTTTATTTGTTGTTAATATTCGATATGTTTCTGTCCCCTTAATCCAGAAATGTACGTGTGTTTGATGACATAATATCCGTACCAAATCGCGTTTCGACTCCACTTAATGTTTACAAAAACACGAATTGGTTGATATTGCTTTTAAAAATATAGTAGAAATTTCGAGCCCAAGGAGGCACCTTTTACACTACAGGTTGAATAATTCCATCGACCATTCTTTTGCAGTGACTGCACCAAGCAACTCGATACTGCATCACAGAACACCGAAATATGCCCTACCTATCCTGCAAATAGTAAATGTTCTGCTTATTTAGAGAACCGAAGAATTTATATGACGGTAGAACAACAAAACAAAACAGAGAAAGAGGTGATCGATATGATGGCCCAGTTTAAAGTTATACTCGGATTTGCGAATTATATGTCGCTGGAGCAATTGGAATATCTTGCCAAAAAGAAGTTCACTGACAATCAGAAACAGTTGCTGGAAAGGATCAAGGCCAATGCTACTAGGGTAGAGATCTGTTTTAATAAAAGTGTACGGTATTTTTGTCACAAACATTTTCCAGAATGCAAAGTATACTCAAGAGGCAATGAGTATTATACTATGAAAATGAGATTATGCCGCGAAGCTTGCATTGACATTGCGAACACATGTGCTGACGAGCTAATGTTTGTACCCATTTTTGATAGAGAAAATGCGAACTTCTTCAAATTAAACTGCGAGTTACTACCAAAAAGGAGTTCAGCATCTACTGAATCTTGTCTTGATCCAAGAGCCCCTGACAAAGGTATTAGATTTTGCTTTTCTCTAGATACATTCATTTAGGTTTGACACAAAAAACATCAATATTTTGCAACCTGGATAGTGCAATTCTGATGTACACTCATTTTTTTATAAGAAACAAAGGTCGATGTTGAGTACTCCAGTTTCCAAATATTCTGGAAATTTCAATACTCACTTTTTCTTAAGAGTTTCTTAATTATGATGTCATAAATGATGTTATGAAATGTTCGTGAACTTTTTTTCACGTCAAGAGATTCGCTTCCGTTCTGACGCTGTATTTAAACGTGGGAAGTATTTTTATCCCTTGTGTCTTAATTTCTAGGCCATCAGGGCAATCATGTTTTTGGATTTTAGAAAATTAAGTTGTTCTCAGTTTTACCACGATTTAATAGTTTCTTAATTGTTTTGCTTCGAGTACTGGAGTTTCTTAATTTTTTCTGACTGTCCAGTACTCGTTTCTTATAGGCAATTTCTTATAAAAAAATGAGTAAATTGTAAAACTGCAGTGTTATAAGCGACGCATTTTCAAGGGGGAATATTTGCATATCGGGCCGAGAAAAGAAAGAATCTAGTTAGTTGCGTATTCACTTAAGTATCGCCAGTACCCTTCAGTTTTCTGTACTTGGGGTAGACTTGAATGAAAAATGAACATGTTATTTTCTTGGGAAATTTTAACTCTGTTCTGGATACTCGATGAATCTTCTAATCATGTATCACATTAATATTTCAATAATTAAATACCCTCTTTCTTCTAAAAGTGGTGTAGCTCTTTTTGAGCATGCTTTTCACCGAGAGTAGTTTTCAAGAGTTGCCATATATCATAACGATTTCATTTTATTTGTTACAACATTTTATTTTATGACATACTGTACTGTATCTTTTTGGCAACATTACTCCAGATCCATTTGACAAAAAGGAAGTTAACTTTGCACACAGTAATTGATAATCTAAAGCTCAGTTCTCCTTAAGGTTAGACGATCTTAAATTATCCTAGTCTTCAAGGAATGCCAGTTTCCTTGCAATTAAATTGCTGATTAAGAGATATATTTGATATAACTAAATGATATAACTATTCTATATTAAATATTTTGATATAACTACTCAAATCCGAAAGCCGTTCATATTTATATCGTTAACTTGAAAGAGGGCAATCCCATGTAGTACTTTCCAAACAATGCCTTAAAAGTATGTCTCTTGAAAACCAGCTAATAGTTAAGATAAAAATGTGTAATATGCTTTTGAAATTTACTTGCTAATTTATTTGATTGATCTCGATCTAGTGACAACGACAACACCGACGTTCACACCACGAACTCGCACACGCACCACAAAAATTTCCTCAAAGACATCAAAGTCACTGACAACATCGCCAAACAAGAGCTCATTACAAACAAGCACAAAGCCATCAACTGAACGAACAAAGAGTAAGACGTGTTTTTTATACCTTTTCCTTTAAAAACTTCAAGAAATTGAGAAATGATTTTTGTGGCGTTTTAGTCAAATCTACGTTAATTTTTGCCAAGCCTTCATATCATAACTTCTTTCATGTCGAGACACATTAACTTTTATAATAAATCTGGGTCAAATACAGTTAACCTTTAGCGAAAAAAACGTTTAAAATTTTTTTATTGCCGTATATATCCATGAAAAAAGCTGCTTTGAAAAGTTTAGTACTAAGTCAAACAAATCCACTCGGCGAACGGTGGACCAGATTGATGGATTCCACACGATAAATCCTTTGGAAATTCACCTGCAGTATTTAGATTCCCAGTATCTCTCCATCTTAGAATGTAAATAGAAAATTTCATTTGCTTGCAATACCAATTGTAAATCTAAATTTTTGTGCACAGTTATAATGATCACGAGGCTATCCAGTACTCATGGATTTATTATTTCGTGAAGAGTTACATAAAAATCTTTTAAATTACATGTTTATAAGTTCTTATTCGTGGAAACTGTTAGCGTTTTGTTACATGTAACAATGAAAGCAAAGCTTTGAAAGGTTTTTTCCTTCAAATGGTTTTTTTGTTTTTTAGGTCCTACGACCTCTTTGCCACCAACAACAAAACAAAAGTCGAGCAGCACTCGTCAAAGAAAGCCATCGACTGCATCAGAAGCTTTATCCACCTCTACTAAACCTGACCCCAAAACCAAACCCAGAACCAAGCTTAAAACCACCCAAAAAACCAACACAAATATAAAGACTAAGCACATCCCAAAAACCGACCCACAGACGAAAAAAACACGCACCTCTTCACCAGCAGGTAAAATTGAACATTTTCTCACGAAATTCTTCTACTTAAGCAGAAGCTACAGACCTATTATTTCAGAGTTTATCATTCAATAATTTATTCAACGGGTTAAAAGTCGAGAGAAGGATTTCAAAAAAGTAGCATCGTTTTGTAATGAAGAGCCATGCAGAGGGAGGGGGGGGGGCATTTTACTCTTTGCCCTCTACGGAACAAGTGCAAGTTTGGATGATCATTGCTCTTGGTATCTTTTGTGTTAAATGAAAATACTGTCCTTTTTGGTATTTTTATCATATCTATTAAATAATTCACTTTATAAAGATACCTTAGTTGTAACTTTATTGGTAAATTGTTCCACCAAACCTGTTTATAATCTCTAATTTTTTTAGGAAGCCACAAAATAACAATTACAACGATTACTGATCGGCAGACAAAAAAGAAGCAAATAAGGGATCAAGGAAAACATTCACGTGCAGGTGAGTCTCCGTGCCCTACTTACTTGCGTAAGCAATGTTAAAGGTGAACAAATTTCTTTTTCGTATTCTTAGCTTAGCAGGTATCACAACAAAGTTTTTGAGTCAGAGGCATTCTCAGTGGCGGTTTTAGGGGAGTCCAGGGGGAACAACCCCCGACCTCGCGTTTATGGTAAACAGGGCCCCGCCCCTAAGAAAAATATAAAAATTGCAAAGAACAAGGACCCCGCAAATGTTTTAGGGCCATAGCCCCGCAGTCCCTGGGCATTCTGTTTTTACATAGAAGTAGAGTTTAAGCATAGTCTTATGACTATGGTTTAAGAATATCCTGACTGGCAAGGGATGCTGGGTTGCCTTCGTATACTATCCACCATGCACTTATTTTCAGAACGGCCTCCTTGATACCGGGTAGCCTTTCGTCTGGATTTTCAATATTATTAAATACTATTTCTCTACATCTGTAATATTCAATCAAGATAAAGTGATTTTGAAATTGGTCACAAAAGTATTTCGAATTTCGACACATAAATCAAAGCTTTTATCGTTGAAACAGGGGAATTGAAATTAGAAGCAGAAGGTCTTAAAACTCCCCGACCTAAGAGTAGTATTTCACGTCACTGTGATCAATGCTTGAGACAAAAGAGCTGTATTAGAGTACCAGGCGATCCTCTATTTTCATTTCTGTATCATCTTGCCTAAAAACATCCATTTTTGTTCAGAGAACCGCTCTTGGCTTCAGTTGCACAAGAAAACAGTGATATACTCAAGCAGCGCTGCTGGACTTTGTATTATTATTATCATAACAGTCGTTTTGATATTTCTCAAGCAGAGATCAAGAGCTCCACCCACTACCCAACACATAGATATCGGTAAGATTTAAACAATGATAAGTTTAATAAAGTTAACGCTGTTTTAAGAATATTTCAGGTTGCAAGCACCAACGAAGGGAAACTCTGACTCAACCGCCATGTTTTCTCACATGAGCACACTTTCGAATAAGCACACTTCTAATTATAGTGTGCGTTTTTTGTAAACGGTAAAAGTGCTGATTTCGATCTACGGAATTAAAAATAGGGATAGTATTTTTAGATTCCTAAAGGAAAACTGAAATTAGTTCTGCGGTCTCATTGCACACAACTGATGCATGCAACCAAACTATTTCCTAAGTGTCTTTGTCCGTTTATCACATCCCAGACGTGTATTACGTAAAAAATTGTATTCGTCTAGCATTCTCTTTATGAATAAGCCTACATTCGATAAGAGCAAAAGTTCGAACCCTTCGCTTCAGCTAAAATTTCAGCTATTCTCGAAGACTATTTTACTTTATAAACATTTTTAATATTAGACACATATTCAGCTGTACTTACTAACATCTATTCAGAACCTTATGGATTATAACTAAATTATGAATGAACGTGGACTAGCATGTTAATATGGCTCATTTAATATGGTACATGAAAATTGAAAATTTCAGTTTTGCTACGAAAAGGGGTTTTAGCTGCCTTTAATTTTGGTATTAATACAGCTTTTAAATTAAAGCGACCTAATGCATTATCTTGTTCTCTTTATGAATATTTTACAGATGAGCAGGAATCTCCATACTATGTACGGCGATTTGATTGCCCAGAAGAAATCAGGAAGTTGATGCAAGATCTACAGGTTGAAGACTCTGGTAACGATAGAAAGGCCAACACACCACCACCCCTTCCAGACCTTTCCCTGCGAGCAGCTGCAGATAATATATATCTCATGTCCAACATTTACGAAAAAATCGATTAACTGAGCATTGCATTACCAAAGTTAACAAATCAGTAACACTTTAAATTTTACCATTAATTGAAATAAATAACAAAGGATGTCATTTGATAAAATTTAAAACGCAGCTTGCTAAACGAATTTAAACTAAACAGTCCGACCCTAAAACTGGCCTAAAGTTTCAAAGATCTTGAGAACACACTAAGTTTTAAAAGAACACACAAAGATGCTCCAATGACAATAAAAATATAAAATAAAATACCTAGTTGACCTAAACATACCTAGTTTAAAATAGAAAAATTAGACAGAAGTATAAAATTAACTGGACAGCTCTGCCAACACAGCATCGAGTACTATATGACAGAACATATGTGAACAGAAAAGCAACTAGAAATACTGGAAAAATACAAATATGTTATTTATTTACATATAATGCAGAAATATTTTCTCTAGATAGCCAGTGAATTAAACGGATAGACCTAACATTGTAAAAATAGGAATGCACTGAGAAAATTGCAGATGATTCAAGTCTCACACCTCACTGCAAAATTAATTTAGTCTCCGTGACCTCCGCGGACCACGAAATAAATTTAACAAGGATACAAAATTTTTATTCTGACGCTCGATTTGTTCGTAGCCTTTTTTGAAGCATTAGAGGAAATTGTAAATCTATTAACTTAGGGTATAACAATAATTAAATAAAAAACCAAATATGTAAATTCAATATTTAGCGGTAAAAGTACCAAATATGTAAATTCAATATCTTACTTAGTATATGATTGTTCTTTTTTTAATCAAATCAAAGCCATAGATGTAGTCTTTCCTCATTGTTGCTATTTTACACTATTCTATGTTCGAAATGACGAAAAGCTAGGTTTGTCGTGGATAAATTATAGATAAGGTTGTTGCGGACTGTATTGTTTTTGTTCAAGTTAGTTGGCCGTCAAAGGAAACTTGGCCTAAGTAACGAGAAGAAGATATGCAAGAGCAGACTGGAAAAAATTCAATGAAACAAGCAGAGTCAATCAAGGTACTCACCTACGGCTTCAGGCCTAAATTTAAGTGTATAATAAGCTCTGCAGCAAAATAATGTTCGACAACTAAGATATCCCAACCAAGCTACCAGAGTACAGCAACGTTGTATACTGAAAGCCAGCTACTGCTAGAACTTTTCAGGCCTAAACGTACATGCCAGCGTGGATGCCAGGGTTTGTATGACAAGAACCAATTCCCTAGCCGAACTAAATACCCAAGTGGACCTGACAATTTTCAAAAACAATGAAAATCTGCATTTCACGAATGGCGACGCATATTTGACTGCTTGCATCGTTCTGTCGCTCTGTCAAAGATTTCCCACCATCCCGAATACTTAGTTTGCCCTGAAAACTTGAATAATTACTAGGTTTTATACAACGAATGTTATTCATATATTGTTCGAATCACATTTCATTTAGGCATAGTTGCCGCGTAGGCTTTGTTTAAATATTTTCAAAGACTACACCTAGAGCTCTCATGTCTCATACTATTATCGTGTTTCATGAAAATATTTGATTGCAAAAAGCTCTTACTTTCGAAGAAAATTATTTTAACAGCTACGCATTGCCATTCATTAATACCCAATGTTACGTCAATGCCACTACCCGGCAAAAGGCACTTTCTAAACAATATGTGCGATGAATTTCTACACCTTGAGATAAAACACGAAGAAAAGAAATGTTTTGCAAAAACTAGTTCTTGTTTTCTGCTCAGTATAATTTTAAATTTGACTATCAATAGATTTCGTTCAGACTTAGGTCCATTTTAGCATCCACTGATACCGAGGATACCGCCTCTATAATGTCCAGCCGTGGCACTGACATCTCGTTTATTTGGTCGATGTACCCTTGCAGCGACTCCAATCTTTGTATCAATGAAGGATCCATTCTGGTCTAGTTTAAAGAACAGATGAACAGAAAAAATCAAGCGTCAGTAGAATAAGTTAATAAGCCAATCTTATTTTTGATAAGAAATTTGCTACAAGAAAAAAGTGCTGGGTAAGATTAAGAAACTTCAATAGTGACAGGGAAAAAATAAAGAAATCATCGAATTTTAAAAGTGGAGCCTGTTATTGTTGCATCTTCACATCAATGTGATTGGTTGGATGGCATAGAACGGAAGATGCAAAGGAAAAGAATTCTTGAAAATCGCCAACAATTTCAAAGTCCCTTCTCTTTCTCAGAGTGAATGAGCCCCAAATTTCCAAGCAAAATGCTGCAGAATTAAGAAACTGGGATACAAAGTGTCAACCTTGTTAGAAGGGTGATTTTAATTGACTGAGTAAAATGCGGATGAGCTACGTATGGTTGTTTGCAACTTAAATACAAATGAATTAATTTACCTAAATGTTGAATGAAGATGTATCTCTGTACAGATTGTTTTAGCTGCAACAACATTCTGTCCTGCGTTCCCACGTGGAAACTTCAAAGTTATCAAGTTTGATGCTAAATTCTGCTACCCCATAATCTCGTGCTACCCTCGAATACCATTTACTTGCAGGGGCAGATTGTCTTCATTCGAGGTCAGTTTGAATGACCATCACGTGATCACTTTAGAGTACACCATGCAACTTCATCAGAGTTTATTTGCAACTACAAACACGAAAGAAAGATCCGATTAGGCTTTTCAACGCAGTTTTAGGCAATGTGATGAAGAGCATCTATGAAAAAGTACTGTCAAAAAAGCCAAAATTCAAACGTTGACGACAGTTATATCTCTTTTTGTGTTTGTGTAAGATACTTAAATTATTATCTCTCATCTGACTTTGCTCCGGCTAATGTCGTCGGGGGGGGGGGGGGGGGGGGGGTAAATTACTGAATAAAAGTGGACCGTGAATTAGTGGATTCAAAGAGAGAGATAGAGAGATAGAGAGATAGAGAGATAGAGAGATAGAGAGAGAGAGAGAGAGAGAGAGAGAGAGTGAGAGAGAGAGAGAGAGGAGAAAGAGAGAGAGAGAGAGGAGAAAGAGAGAGAGAGAGAGAGGAGAAAGAGAGAGAGAAAGAGAGAGAGGAGAAAGAGAAAAGAAAGAGAAAAGAAAGAGAAAAGAAAGAGAAAAGAAAGAGAAAAGAAAGAGAAAAGAAAGAGAAAAGAAAGAGAAAAGAAAGAGAAAAGAGAGAGAAAGAGAGAGAAAGAGAGAGAAAGAGAATGAATTGATGACATCATCAAAGCCTTGATATGAAAAATCCCAATGATGAGAACTTTCTTAAAACATTGAAGAAAAAATTATCAAATTACATGTTATTCTGTTTGAAAGCTGATAAATAGTTGTATTATTCATAAGAAATTAATTGTGCTGTAATGCCCGGCAAAAATTATGAAACTTACTGCAACTTGACAAAGTTTCGGCTGCATCGTAACGATAAATTTTTTGCTGACTATCATTGTGTTTTCACTACGGAGAGAAAATAGATCTTTTAAAAATAGATTTCGTGGTTGCAAAATGGTCATTTATGGTGGTTGAAATCTAGTTGAATTGCATGACTAGAGTTTATACAATCAAATTGACTATTCTAAACACATAACATATCAGTATAGAAGCATCAACAACCATTGGGATCGTCGAGTTTCAATCCTCAAAGCAACTTTTACCACGCAACCTGCTGCTAGTGTGTGACAATGCCTATCCAATTCAGTTATCACAATGAGGCTCCTGATCACGTGTGTGGTGGCACGTGACATCAATATGCAAGTCATGCCCTAAGCTCTGATTGCTCTCAATTGATTTTCACGTTTATGTAAATACTTCTCTCAAGTAAATCCTTCTTTGCGATTGCATCTGCTTTTTCTGTTAGTTTTGGAGACCTGGATTGCATAGTCACCTTGTTGCGTCACAATTCTTAGCTATCAATGTCAGTTCCTGCACTCTTTGCTACTGTTTCAAACCGTTCATTTCCCACCCTAACACTGCCACTGTAGCAGTTGTGTAGCTATGAATATGGATGAATTTAAGACTTCTACATAAACATCTGCTTACCTCAATATTCAAGGCTACTGTAATTTGCCATGTCCATCACTGACCTTTAATAATGACCAGCAACATTCCGCGGCTCTATTGACACACCTTCCTTTAGACTTCCCACCTCTTTCTCTTTATCATCATTCTTGGAGCCATTGCTTTACTCCGGAAATAATTTTTTCCGGATAACAAACATTTGAATCCGAATGCACAAGGAGCATGACACCGGATCTATGGCGTTTGATCCTGGGCAAGCAGTATGCTGTTGCTCGATCATCTTCGGAAATCATCTCGGAAAAACAGGTGTCTGATTTTGGATCATAGGTACTCAATAGTTTTCAGACATATAGTGCTTGATCCCACAAGCTGACACTTGATTTAGGGATTATTGTCGATCGTCTGAGCTTCAACCCACATAAGTAAATTGCTACTTTTCTGTCTTAAATCGCTGTCAGTCTTTGTTCTATATAATATCGTGTTAAAACATAATGTTTCCTAACTTTCATTCCAACATATTGTCAGTTTGTTGGGGTTCTCAGACTAGATAGTATTAGCTGGATACTAGCAGTTCATTGTCGTAACTTTTAAAGTGAATCCTCACTGGTTTCATTGCAAGTTGAGTTTAGGCCATCACATCACGTCAAAGATTTAAATTCTTACACTGAATTCAACAAAAGATCTTTTAACGCTTGCTGTATATTCTACTATTTGTTCCTTGGACCTAGGGACTCTTGCAAAAAATTCACCATGACGAAACAAAAGATGGGCAAAACCAAGGGGTGTTTACTCTGGAGAGATAAGGAGCAAAGACATTTACATAAATAAACCGTTATTGCAGAAAAAATGGGGGCTGATATATTACATAAACGTATCTAAAAGAAGCAAGACTTCTAAAGTCTACTTTTTTTGGCCAGATCAATCTCTTTGTCCAAAGAACCAGATTGTAACGTCGAAATCCAACAACATACGAAATTCAGATTAATCGATTTGTGAATCCACATCTGTGGAATTCATTTATCCATCGATTAAAGAATCCACGTTTTGTAATCCAAATCGTAAATTTCTAGAAAGGAACATAACACCATGCCTTTGCATTGAGCGTTTGCAACTACGCCAGTCAGCGGTCATACATTGCTCAAGTATACGGTGTTAAAAAAATGATCTTTAGCAAGATAGTCGGCATTTAACCAACTTGATTACATCTCTTTCAGCTAAGGTGCCTTCGAATTTCTCGTAGCTCACTATATCTCTCCAATGTCAAAATTGGCATTTCGTTTCGACGTTTATCAGCCTGCATGGCCAATACCATGATTTCAACTTATTTTCCTATTAATGCTGCAATGTTCCAGCAGTGGGTTCGAACTTGTACAAGTCTACCCACTGTGGCGAGAGGCAACAGTCTTATCGCTATCGAGTAATCACAACCTTCAAGTTGTTGTTCTTATCAATTTCCTACTCAACATGTTTCGCTTGTACATTTTGCGATAATATTCTTGAATAACTCTATCCATATTCTTCTTTCTTTTGTCAATGATCAAACAGGATTTCACACAGTAAAATACCTCAAGGTCTTAGACAGCAAATCATAAAGTACAAATATAAAATTTGGTAAATGAAGTAAATGTCAATCTTTAAAATTCATGCTTATATTAATTCAAAACGCTCTTTTTTCTTGGTACCTTTCAGAGTAATATAGCAAGATTATATACCTATTCATAAAATGGTCTAAATCCTTTTATATTAGAACGTACAAAGGTTAATGATGTTTGTTGGTCGGGCTTGTGGGATTGCCATTTTCGTATTTCACTGATCATATCTGTCATACGTCTCAAGGACATATTTCTTTTATAGTTATCCAAATGCTCTGAATTTCAATTAACAGCAACTTTGTTTTTTGGCAAATTTAAGATTACAAGCTGCCTTAACAAGTAGATATATAAAAGAAACGCAGTCAGCTTGCAACTCGTTTAAACCTAAGAAGCTACTTCAATGAAAACACCTTAAAAGAGATGTCGAGTTCCCTTCTTCTTCAAACGTCATGTTTACATAACAAAGAGTTCAACCTTTCTCTTCCCAATAGGCCTTTTGTTTAGATTTGTGATGGCTCTACTGGCGTCCCTTCCAGAGCGGAAAGTAATTATGGCATCACCAGATGATCTTCCATCTTCTGAATAGTGTATACGAACAGAGTCAGGGATGGCGCCATAGCCCCTGAAAAAGCCAATTATTTCTTCTGGCGTAATTGAAAAGGGAAGGTTACGTATTCCAACCACCTTTCCCTCGTTGATGTCACGCATGTTGATGTTTGCATTGCGAGCTACACGCCTTATTACTGGGTCTTCCGTTGAATCTCTTCTTCCTGAAGCTTTTGGTGGAGGTTCTGATGATGGCTCGTCTACTTGAGAAATAGCGGTTTTCAAAAGCTCGAGCAAATTATGAAGCTGTTCTTTGTTCTTTGGTATTGATAATGCGTGTCCTGATGAAGCGACGGGTGCACGCTCTCGTTCTTCACCTCTGTCTCCCTGCCTAGCCAGTCTTATGCCTTCCTTGATTTCATCTCTTCTTGCACGTGTAACAGAGATTATCCGTGGACCGATTCTTCTTCCATCACGTTCTAAGGCTTCTCTAGCATCTTGTTCAGAGAAGAACTCGACTATAGCGTCTCCATTTGGCCTCCCAACAAACCTTCCACTTTCGTGACGACAAACATACACCTCTCTTGTCAAAATACCCCTAAAAAAGTTTTGAATATCAAGGTCTGTCACTGTGTATGGCAAAGCACCAGCTTTAATAAACTTCCTCTCACTGAAGTCGTCTGTTTCTCCCCTGCTTGAAAAGGGATGTTTACCAAGTTCATCAAGACCACTGCCTCGTCCTTTCCCACCACGCGGTGTTCGGAAGTCAGAAACAAAGCCACCTCTTTCTTCCCTACCAATGCTTCTAGGGGTACGGCTGTCAAAATCTCTGCTACTACGATCAACCTCAAAGCGACCAGGAGGAGCTCCACGTCCCCGGCCCCTCCCTCTTCCTCTAAAAGATGGTGCAGGGCGCCCAAATCCTCCTCTTCCGCGACTTGGGGGACTTCCCCTTACCCCAGATCCTTGAGATCTCCTGCTAAGGACTGCGTCCATTTCTGCAGAGCTGCTGAGGGAAATAGTGACCCTTCGTGGACCAATCATTTGACCACTGCGTGTCGTTGCTCTTCTTGCCTCATCATCGTCACTGAAGACAGCAAAGCCTACTGGGATACCTTTATCGCGGCCTACGTGAAGGTCATCTTCTCTGATCCTAAGACCTCTGAAAAGATTCCTCAGGTCTCTTGAAGTGGCATCAAATGGGAACCCAGATAGTTTCAACACAACTACCATCGTCAACTATTTCTTCTTTTCTTCCTTCTTAGTAAATATGCACTCACTAGAATCATAAATTAAATTTCTTCAGCTCCATCTAAATCAATAATTGATTATAGCAAAACTGACTCCATAGCCGCGACAATGCAGAAGAAAATCAATTACTTTCAAGATAGCTACGGGTTTCATCTCTTATTGCTTGCTTGGGCAACTTCAGTGATATAGGCCAATATTGAAATAAACCCAAAAAGGTTTCTAGGATTCCAAAATATTACCAATTTATCCAGCAGTTGGCAATTACACATCCACATCTATAATTTTTTAATCTTTATCAATGAAAATTTCTTGGTTATCAATCTTTTTTGTCAAAAATCAACTTAACAAATAGTTTCACCCTAATATCTTGAATTTTCATCCTATTTCTCGAAGGATGCATTTCCTGTGACTCATCTTATCTGGTTTGACAAATCAAAACATGGATACAGCATGATCAAATACAGATCCCCGTGTTTATATTTGATTTCACATACATGTCAGGAGTATATTCCAAATCGATCCTTTGCTGCTTTACATTTGATGTAACTTGGTTTAATAAGTTACATAGTACATTTTAAACCTATCTATTCTTTAATCTTTAAACCATTACTCGCAAGAGCTCAGCCTTGTCCATATTTAAGAAACAAGCTTGTTTTCATATCATTGAGATATCTCCTTTCTTTAGTTGCATTTTGTACATAGAACCATCAAACACAGTCACAAATAGCTCTATTCCAGCACTTTCTTGGCTTCTCTATCTCTGATCAATAAACTCCATTTCAAAATACTTAATCTCTAACATTTTGACCCTGACATTCAATGACTGAAGTAATACTTACTCCAACAAGCATTGTTGCATTTGTGAACTTCTCTTTGTATTATAATAAAATAACTATCCCAGAACTAAAGAATTTTTTAGAACATGATGAAATTGTCCCAAAAAGTAACAAAGAAGGAATAAAAAATTAACAGCTTATTTGACACTATCTGTCATCATCCTACATGCTTAGAAGACACTTCACATGACAGCTTAAAATACAAGTGTTAATTGCCATTTAAATAAATAAAATTGTTAATTGCCATTCAAATAAATAAAATTAACCCCTTCCCTGGATTTTAAAGCCTTTCTGGGATCATGTCTGGCCTCTGTTTTGGAAAGTTAAGGATAAAGTTATAAAATATTGATGCTCAATGTTGTTTTTTACATGAAACTAACTTTACAGACAGCTTGAATAATACAGATTAAACTGGTAAATTTTATTGGCAATTTAAAATTTATATATATATATACTTCCATAATTTAATTTATGACCCCCGATTCAATTAGCATGATTTTCGGTCTATAATAACAGAGACAGGACAGTTTGCAACTTTTTCCAATAAGATTTGTTTCAATGTCAAATGGTAAAATTGAGAAAACATACCTGAAGTGAATCAGCTTCTGAAATGCTTTAAAACTAAAACAGGAAATTAATCAATTGTAATTTCAATTCTAAAACCACAGGTTCACAACCTACAACATAAAGTTGTTCAAATAGAAATCTCATTGTTCATCTGGGATTTCTTTCTGCATAAATTTCCTACAAGCTACAATTATTAAAACAAAGCAAGTTTTCACAAAAGATACATCACTGCCATAGAAGTCAAGGTGAACTTTTCACATGTATTTTACAGACCTAAAAACTTGGCAAGTGATGTAATTAAGGTATTACAGTAACTTGTTATGTAATTTTTTGGAATATAAAAAAAAGAAAAAAACTAGACTCAGAGCATGAGGTGAAAGTTTGATCGTGTCGGAAACTACTGCGAATGAGTACATTGACACTAACAAATACCTCCTTATTTCATCTTGATATGAGACAATGAGCAATGACAACATTTTTTTGGGAGACCAAGATATATAGAACCAGAAGAAGACGAAATAAGAATGTGAAATAATCAAAGATGTAATTTAGTCACCAACCAGAAGTGAAATGACACCAGCGTTGCCAATGTCTGGGTCCCAAATTATAAGAGGAACTCAAAGATTTTCATTTTTGATGATTAACCATCAGTATAATATTTGAATGCAGTTTGGGTTTTTGGAGTACAATGTGCACAGATGTTGGAGATGCAAAACAAGGCCAGCGAAAATTTTTAGGCGCGTACTGCAAACTATTTTCTGGTTCCCTTCAGAGTTCGTTTTATCGGGTTTCCACTGTAAGTTATTTTGAAGATTTCGGAAAGCCATGGAGAATTTGCCGATTTTGCTGAAGAATTTGAAAACTTTGCAATGTATCTTAATTAATTTTGTTCAATTCGCGAAGATTATTGGCACCGCACATGCCTTTGGCCCCGGGCTGCTGGCTTTATTTATCGATACTTGCAATCCTTTTGTAACCCTTGTGTATTTCTATATTGGCATTTAGGCCCGTGTGCATTGTCTACCATGTGCAGTTGTAATATTACAAGTAAATAGTCTTTTGTTGCAATTTTAGGAAATTGTCTAGGTTATTACTTTAAAAATACAGATGATGATACCAGTTTACAACTGAGCTCGCGCAGAATTACAGTTTGAAACCCTTGTGAAAATACAAGATGCCTGAGATCGCATGTGACGATAAAAAACAGGTCCAGATAGATCTTTTGTTTTCGATAGCATAGGTAATTCAACAATATTTTCAGCTACGCATAGGCGGAAAATCTACATCTTTCAATATATTGTATAATTACGAATAATACTCTAAGAAATTTGAATCACCCACCATAAAACTTGAGCTAACACTTTCTTTTTCACTTCTTTTCTCAGGCAAATGGCGATGCACAATCCGCCTAAGTGGCATGCGTAGTTCCCAGACCTCTCCAACCTTCTCCCTCGCATGAAGTGCCCTGTCCCTAAAGACAAAGAATAGGGTTTCGGAGGGGGAAAGGGAATTTTAAGGAGAATGGGCGGCTTTAAATAATACCCAAAATATATTTATATAATAATATTTAAATAATAAATAATATATCCAAAGAGCTTGATGCAAAGGGTTAAATTGAATTAAAAATATCTTGCTGGATTGCATTTCGCTTATTAAGTACCCCCCCCCCCCCCCCCTTGAAATATACGTCCAGTGAAAAATCTGAAAAATAAATTTCTCTATGGGAGTGGGAAGAGGATTAAAAAATTTTCAATACTCAGAGGCAAACGCGATATGTCACATAAAATTTGGTACAATCATTTTCTTAAATTTTTATGCATCCAATCCAAGGTTGCCAAGTCTCACGGTTTGGTCGTGAGACTCGTGCATATTCACCTTTTCTCAGTCTCACGACGGGAGTTACTTTTATCACGGATTTCTTCCTGGGCTTCATTCTTCTTTCAATTCAGATCAAACGCCTCAGTGGTTGCTGAACTCATTCCATTCCACTACATTGTTTATGATAATCACTTGCCCAGACATGTTGCGCGAATGATTGTCAAACGCGTTACTGTATCAGTATTATCAGCATCATACATTATTATTGTTCATTGCTTCGATTGTTTATTCTTACGTTTAAAAGCCTGTTCTCTGTGCTTTTTAGGTGTGTTTTAAATGTGAAATAAACAAATTTTTAGGCATTCCGAGTGGTCTAGTTTTAAGCCATTTGAGCATTCCAGATCTACTGAATTTCGGAATTCTGCCCCCAACCCTGGACCCCAGTTCCATTGTTTACCTAGCTGTGTTCGTGAAATCTCACAGGTGCTATTTTTCAAAATTTGGCAACCTTGTGTATCTGTAAGAAAATTTAAAGTAAAAGTACAAAAAACACTTTATTCTCTTTTAGAAAGCTTCAACAAGTGAATGCTCCCATAATTTAATGAATAACTTATGTTTTTTAAGTAATTATCTTTAATAGAATATCAAACTTGTGTTGAAAATGACTTAAAACTCGTGGATTTCCAAGTAATATTGACTAGATTGCTTATGAGTTTCTCTGGTTTTCACAATATATGCCTGGTTGAAACAATCATTCATGATATTCATATATCTAGTATCAAATATCAAAATTAGCTTCCTCTAGCTTATTCCAATCACAAAGATACAGCAAAGTTACACATAACAAATTATTGAATGAAGTCAAGATAAAAATGGATCATTTTTTCTACATACAAACCCAGCCATATAAAGCTTACAATAAGCTGTAAATGGTAGTACTTTTTGACAAAACCCCTCAAATGGTAGCATAAAACCGAAATTATTTCCTTGATAGCATCCATTTATTTGTGCTCTCCTGGTCCTTTTTTGACAAATTTCTTCATAATTGATTGTTCTTGTTTGGGGAAAGATAAATCTTGTTTATTATCTATAACAAATCGCAAGCAGTTCAGTTATTATTGAAAATGAGCCATTTGGTAGCCATTTGTTAAGACCCTCAAACGTGATATAAATTATAATGATATGATACAAAGTATACTCAAATCCAGCTGTCCAATATAAGTATATGCAATAAAAAAACCAAAAACATTGATTGCAATATTACAATACTGAAAATACATTTCATGAAACATATTGTATTAAATTAGATAAAATTAAGACTAAAATATATGACTTGTCCTATGTATTTTATAGCTCTGAAAATCCTGTCTGACAATTGAATGAAAATGTGCATGGACAGCTCAGTCGTTTGGATCACTACTGCAAATCCAAGTGTGTGTAGTTTGGAGAGTCCCCAGCTCTTTGTGATTCCTGGGGTATGAATCATGAGGTGTGGTCACATGGAGGGGAAGGACCAGGAAACTGCTCAATAAGCAAAGCTAAAACTACCTTTGCATTGTAGCAAATACAAATACACACAAATAGAACCCAAAACAGTGCTATTTTTGAAAAATTCATAATGCAAATAAAATTTAACTCTGTAGGTACTCTGAGGAAATGTGAAAATCTGAAAAATCATGTGATGATTCCTTCTTGGGGTCAAAGGAGATTTTCTTCTGAATACAATCGATGGAAAAATGACAATTATCACCATGTAATAATGTATTTTTGTATTACTAAAATGAGCAGGCTAATTATCATTGTGTATATCAGTCAGGCCTATGTAAAATTTGTTAGGATGTCACTTTTTTTCTATGTTAAAACTTTTGTACAATGCAACCTCTTCATTTAAGAGAAACTTTACAGAAATTTCACACCTGCAAGATCAAAGGACAAATGAAATAAGGGATATGAATGACTGCATATAAAATTAATAAACGGGGCGTGCAAATAAGCTCCAGGGGGAGGGGTCAGAAAAAAATCAAAAAATTAATAAGCATCCCCCTTCTATTAAGGACCTTAGAGTAAAAAAACATCAAAATAACTTTGAAGACTTGGATATTCTACACATAAATCAGAATTTTTAAAGGATTTTGATGCAGAAATTCAATCCAACAGATATTACTCTACAATTTTAGTCACAAGGTTTCAAATAGCTCTAGCATACAAAATTGTAAATATCAAGGTTCCAAATAGTTCCAGCATACAAAATCACAAATATCCTATTTTACAACAAGCAGATCAACAAAGGGTAAAGTTTGGAACTTTTCAGAATTCTTCAAATCATCTCTTGACATAGAGACAGATTACACCAAACATCCCAATTGCAATAAAGTTGGATTCATTGATCAGCACAATTATTAAAACTAGATATTTTCCTAATTAAATCAAACAACTTTTGCTCAGGTCTTCCACAAATGAGTTTATTCAAAATGCAGCCATGCAAACCAGGGTGCATTTCATGTCAACTGTACTCGGAAGGTCCACGGGGGAATTTGTTTAGGTACGCCAAAAATATAAAAGCAGTTAGTAAAACAATAAACATTGTTGTGCCAGACAAAGAAAACTGATTTCTTTTGAGAAAACTGTGGTGTATGAGTCTTTATTTTACGTTAACTATGTACATGGCTTCATGTTTAGCATGCCAACTAACAAAAATTTTAAGTACTCCAAAAATTTTTTTATTTGTTTGCACGCTGAATGCCGAAAAAAACCTTGCACGCCAAAGATCTTCCGGCCTAACACCTAAGTACATGGAATGCACCCTGGCATGCAAAGAACAAGTAAAAATATGATGTTGCCTAAAAATCGCAATCAATAATCAATCAATCAATCACTACAAAAAAGTTCCAGAGTAAATCTAGAGATAGTTTGGCATTTTATTTAGATTATAACAAAAAGGTCCGCATTTTATTAACATCATCTAACAAATTATTTCTTATCTATATGGTTAATTCCATAAGGGAAAAGATGATGGATAAAATAGTCATAAACATACATATTCTGAATATCTACATAATGATAAGTCATTGAATGATCAGAACAACACTGAGGCCCTACTTGGACTGGATATTTATCATATGAATGCAGCCAGTCCTCTTTGCCAATATATCCAGGAATAAGGTGATAATCCAAGGCATAAGGATGAAAAGTCTGACGACCAAGGTGGTCTCTAGTGTCTTCAGGATGAATGTCATAAACTGCAAGGCAGTTACCAAAGGCTACATCTTCTGCAAAGTGTTTCAGAGGGCATTTCCATGGATTGTTCATTGCTTTCATAAACTGCCTTACAGCCTTTTTGCTTAAGATATATCCAGCTCCGCCACTATTATAACCACCAAATGGTGTAAACCATCTTCCAAAAAAATGGGCATCATTGGGGTCATGCTTTGAAAGGAAATGACGAACATTCTCTACCACTACAAACGAATCATCATCTGCTTTCATGAACCAATCAGCATCATTAAGATGGTGTTTATAAATGTATTTGAAGGCTGCTTTAGTTTTAAGCCATAAATTATCCCTGCTTTCATGTACACCAAGGTTGACAGATGGATAAGAAGGATCATCTTCAGAACTCATGAATATCAATTTGTTGCATCTTTTACCCCATGTTTCTTTGACAGCTTTCCCCTTTGACCGCATAGTCTTGGGACTCGTAAGAATCCAGCATAACAATCTAACTTCTTTGTATAATTTTTTTGCAACAGAATTATTAAAAGATTTATCTTTTTCTTCAAGATAAGTTTTCCCAGAATCTGCTATCCTTTCATAAGAGCCATGGTCACTTGAACCAAAAAATACTGATGTTCTCCTGGAACAGCTATCCGGAACTTTGAATATTATTGTCAGAAAAAGGCCTACCGTTATACCAAATATAAAAAAGAACAACTTTATCCTCTGTACACTTGCCATAATCCTCACCGACACACAAAGTTAATATTCACACTTGAAATAAAGCCACAAGTTGCTCCCTCTGTGTCAATTCAGTAGAATAAACACGCCATGAATAGTTGATAGTTGGTTTCTTAAACGTACATTTTCTTCAAAACTGCAAGGCTAGGCTTCTTTGCAACACACCTGATTAAACAACAAATCACTATAAAAGCCACATTCACACGTTTCGCATAACATTCTACAAGTGAAAAAGTGAGTTTACCACAACGCTGTCTCTTTCTGAAATAGAGGCTGGCTACCATTTGCCAAACCTTGAAAAACTCGACACGACCGTAGCCAGAACCGTAGCCTAAAAAATTCTAACTTATTCATTGGCGGCGCCAGGTGGGGGGCTGGGGGCTCCGGCCCCTCCCCCACTTTTTTGCAAAAAGTGTTTTTAAGAGAATAAAAAGAGTAGAAAAAAATAGAAAAAGAAGAAAAGAATAGTGCGATAAATCCTTTTACAGTATTGCTTAATTTCAAAGGAATAAGCCGGGGTCTATGGTGCCCCATAAAGTAATGAATTCCATTTTAAGACTGGAATTAATCAAACGTAAAAAGCCATGCCTTAGATGGCAAAATGTTTGCAAAATAGAACCGCAAGGAACATTCTGAAATGTATCTTAAGCTAGTCTAGAGGGCGTTATTGCAAAAATTTATTGCACGCCTCGCTCACAAGTAAGCCTCCTCTTTGGATATACCAAGGCCACCGACAACCTCTCGCCGGCCTTCTAATGTACAGCTAGCATAACGACTGCGCCATAAAATCATAGGAAAATATCGTGAAGCATTTCAGTGCATCTTTAAAAAGTTGGTTTTCTAATTAATGTTATCAATTCGAGCCCCCTCACTTTGAATTTCTTGGCGCCGCCCCTGTTATTTTTCACAAAAGTAAAAAGAGGGTCCGAAAATTTTCGGGTGTAAAATTTTATTTCATAAAAGCTTCGTTTTGGTTCTTGTTAAAAGAAGCTTTACTATGAACAACTATATCAAAAACGGATATTTGCATCTACCCAGCCCAGTCATCAGTATTTCGATGGGAAAGAAACATTTCTTTGACGTTGAAATGAATACATATTTCCTAACATTAATGTTTTGAACTTAGAGCTCTTTATCTTGATCCTTTTAGGATTCTTATCGCCCTAACATCCAAAATATCACTGGTCACACAAAGCTATCATCAAAGACCCCAAATTATTTTCTTACATTGCCATTCTGGTAGAACCGCATTCATCACTTACATCAGGTACTTGAACTGCAAAGATATGCCGCTAGAAAAATCAGGATTAAGACCTTTTTGTGTCATTTTGCTACATCTACACTCTTTTTTTTAAAAGAACCAGTAAATTTAAGTTCAGGCTGACTGTTCTTAATTTTTTCGAAAATCTGAGGCTGGATTGGTCTTAATTTGTTCTTAAATTAAGAGGGTGTAACTTGTAAGCAGTGCTGTTGCTAGCTTTTTCGCTATAAGGAGGTGTTAAGGCCTCATTTGCCAACAGAGTGAGTGAGACAGCCTTAATTTGTTGACAAATTTGAATATTCACCGAAAAAGCACTCACACATCGCTAAAAATCCTCGATTTTGAGAAAAAACGTTGTTTAAAGTTGCATTTTGCAGAAGCTCAGCCTCAGCTTGTTCTTAATTTGTTCTTAACTTTTGACCAGTTTTGAGGCTCGTGTTCTTAAAAAATTGTTCGTATAAAAAGAGTGTAGAACAAGCCTTATACTTCACTTCCCAACAGTTCTTCCCTTATGATTCAATCATCACAAAATTATGTCCTTTGATATGTGTCGGATATATGAATTTCGAGCCAGCAGGTAGTGTTTAAAACATGTTTAGTGTCCTTATCTCTTCTTAAAAAAGAGAATTGTCATTTTCAAGAAGCTCACAAAGGCATGTGTATATGTGCAAACAACCAAGAAATATATCACAAAATTTTAATAACCAGGATCTACAACCCTTTCCCAAAATAGTTTGAACACAACAATACTTCAAGTTAAAAAATGACAGCAAAAGGATTCAACCCAAGTGACGAGCAACAAGGATTGGCTTTCACCAGTAGCGTCGCGTGACCATTCTCGCTGAGGGGGGGGGGGGGGGTGTAAGAGATGCAAAACCATTTTACCGACAGAAATTCTCTTGTTACATTAATATTTTGTTATAAATTTAATTCTACCTACGAGTTTTCTGAAAGTTGGGGGGTGTACCCCCCACACCCCCCGCACGCTACACCCCTGGCTTTCACAGAATGATGGCACACGTGTATGACAAAAAAGGAAATAACACTGATTTAAGTGTTGGATCACTCTCCAAGATCAGAGGTATCTATGAAGAACGCATAAAAAACTGAGATACTGAACACAACAAAAAAAGCAAACGCGACGAAAGAGAGACAACATAAATACTTTCAACTGAGCATTCATAACATCTTTTCGCTTCAAAATAGTCAATTAACACGCGATTCAGTTCCTATTTTACGAAAATGCATTTTCTTGGTCTATAAAATATACAGGTAAATCGGAATTTCTTAAATGTTTTTCAAAAATCGTTTTTGCAATCAGATGCTGTCGAGAGGGAACGTACTTGGTGAAGGTAAAAAATAAAATACATCAGTAGGTAATATGCCCCTTTTTGAGTATAAATCTTTAACAAACAGTGGCAAAAGATTTGAAAGCTTTATAAGGTTTTAAAGACGCGGGAGTTGCAGCTCCGATTCAATCTGACCTCTCTAGGCCCAATGCATCACAAAATACTGGGAGTGGAAGAAGGCAAATACTTCGCAACACAGAGCAGGTGACATGTATTTCTCACACAGGTTTGACAAATGTCTCAAAATCTTGATTGCGCCAGTTTAACAAAAAAATGGTTAAAGCAGTCAAATAGTGCAGAAAACTGTATTTCATAAGCAAACTGTAAGTCTTATTAAAGAGGTGTAGCTGCAACTTTTAGTTCGCTAATGAAAGACCATCGTTAGTTGGTCACACTGAAAGCTATTGGCGACGTTTCATAAAAAAACAAGTCTTTTCTGAATAGAACTTCGTTACTAAAGGCATGAATTTCGCGTAAACTCTGAAAGGTATCAAATGACGTTGATTTACAAGGGCAAAAGAGATTGTACACCACCTAAGGTTCAATTAAAGTTATTTCTATGTTGATATGATTTTAGGCATATACTTCATAAAGAGACAGGAAACCTGGGTACAAAAGTGACGTCATACTAAAATATCACTGAATCAGACATTCCATTCTGCGTCGAACTGAGCATGTCAGAAGTTCAGTTTGTGGCCAATTTTCAGCCATAAACCATTTGTATGTACATTGGCAAGTAATGCCTCACGGAAGTTCTACTTCGAACTCTGATTGATCCATAAGAGTAGACGAAAAACTTAAGTTCTGACGTTCAGTGACCCGAATTTCACGACAGCAATAGTTGAGATAATATCTTGTATTCGGTTGGATAAAGTTTTCACTTGAACTTTAATTCGCAGGAATCAACACATCCAGGGGCGGGTGAACATCACACCTGATTGGCCTAGCCATTTCGATAAATCCGCCATTCATTAATTGATTTTTATCGTCTCGATAAGGTTCTCTAGAACCTCTTCTACAATTACTTCTGAAGAGCCCTCGTTGCTCGAGATTTCATCTTGTCCGTGAGGCGTGGTTTGTGACTCCTCTGGAACATATTCTGAATCATTCTCGAGTTTTTCGTCGCTAATATTGCACGAGTCGATATCAGGTTCATCTTCGTCGTTCGGGCAATCGTCTTTATAGCTGAATGCCGTTAACAAAGGATCCTCTGACGTATTTCCGACAAGGGCGCATTTTTCTTCACTCTCAGCTCCTTCTTGCCGGCTATCGTCGCCATACTCTTCCGAGGACTGACCATCATTCTTCATTGCGTCATCGCTGAATAAACTGACTTCTTCAAACGACTTTGCACCCGCAAAATAGCGAACATCCTGGTCATCATCTCCACGAAGTGTCTCAAGTGCTTTCATTACCACTTCGTACAGTTCATCATCTTCAGTCTTTACACGAAAGAATTCTAGAAAAAAACCAAAGATTGAAAACGTGCACGAAAACGTTGTACACACTAACTTAGCAAACTGAGATCATGTATTTTTCATGAAAAATATCAGCTTGACCAATAAGCTAGGATACTGTCTAACACATACGCGAAGCACAATTGTCATTTGCATTCCAATCAGTCTCCAGCTGTGGGCCCTTAATTTTTGTACAAGAAGCAAAGTAATTTTGTTAGCAGCTCTGATTTCACTATGGTTACGGGAAAGCACCATCTTTTATGTCATGGGCAAGGAACAGTTATACCCCCTTTATAAAGGAGATCATGAACATGAATGAGGGTCGATAAACAAGTAGACTGCACCCATCGGATTGTACCACAGGTGACCACAGGAAAGGTCACTGGAAACAAATTCAAATTTAGCATAAACAGATTTATCTTAGTTTTCTTAAATTCTGAGGGAAATTTTAAATTTTTGGCTCATAAACTGGAAGAAGGAAGAGCGCTTTACAAGAGGCTGAAACTGAACGCAAGTCCATGATTAGCTCATTTTAACAGTTTCTCGCAAATAACAATGAATATAGACACCTTGCAGACCTGTTTCGGTGAACTTGCTCAGTGTTTTGGCAGCGACTATGCGAACATTAGGCACAACGTCTTTAGCCAGCTCTATTGTACTTGGAAGAAAGTCTGTGGCAAATAGCCCCGGGTCCTCCGCGCTTTCGTTCAGAAGAACTTGACAAATCTGGGCACACCTAACAAACAGAGGAATTAAAGTAATTAATATAATGATAAGACAGAAGTTCAAATCTTTTGAAGTTGAAGGGAGATTGAGAATTATAAATGAGTCTCTTTAAATCACTAGCTTTAATTATTCATGAGGTATCAAAATTATTTCATCGATGATGCCGAATCGTTGCAAACGTATGAATTTATGACCTACACTTTTCGTTTCACCCACGACTGTTTTCGGTTCCCCATCTTGATGACGTCATTAACAAAAGCCTTCACGTGAGCTTGGTCGGCTTCCTCTGAACTTCGAATTTGCTTCAAGATCGTTGCTAGCTAAAAATTAAAGACGTTTGCAAAAATAACCAAGAATTAAATTAATAAAAATGGCGGCATGTTGATCTTTAAAAGTTTCATAATCTTTAAAAAAGCCTATTTTTAAAATATGATTGTCGCTGGGTGGTTGAAAACCAGACTGCTAAGTATTGTTTGTGCGAGGGGAATTTCATCTGCCGCTGTTGCTTGCGCGGGAACAAATCATGTTGCAACATGGCAGGTTAACAGCTGCTGGAATTTATTTTTAAAAAGCGTTGGTAAGCAGCGTGGTGGTGCAGCGCGCGGTATTTACACGAAAATCCGTTCTGCAACTGCGCGAATCATACTAAATATGAAAAAAATGTACGGACGGGATTTGAGGGAAGAATTATTGCGCGGGAACGCGTTATGCAGTCTGGGACGAAGATGTTTATAGAGTAGGAATGAAAATAAGGCTTTGTCTGAAATGAGTGCAAAAAATGGGAACCAAGGATAAATTTGTTGGAGCTATGCATGACTGAGTGAGTACTTTTACAACTAAATCTTAACTCTATCAAAAACATCTTCATAAAAGCTGTCCCGGGTTTAACATGTACGAGTCAAATGGCCAGGTAAACAGCAAGTATTGTTCAAGGATATTTGAAGCAAAAATGTGCTGCAAGAGAGGAAGGTTGCATAGCATGCTAATGTGGAGCCTGTGACTTGTTTCTCGCATTTCTACCAGTTAATCCTTTTAATGACACTCCCTTGAAATCTGTAAAAAATCTCTAGAACGGGCTGCTCTTAATTTCACGAATACAGAAGAAATACTCTTGGAATTTTTGGCCGATGATCATATTTGATCTTGAAATATCGATAAAACTAGAAAAAACCGAAAAAACTTACAAGGCGGGATGCTGAGGATCGAACATCGGCGACTTTGTCTCCACACAGAGCAATCGCGATTGGGAATATCGATTCGATTACTTCACGAGGTTCGTATAGCTGGCTAAGCATGATGAGTTGCCTGAAAGAATAGACTGCCTTCAGTACAACTTTCCTGGGAAACCTGATTACAACCAATAACAGTCTTTGGGAGGAGGCAAAAACCAAAATTCTATTATAACCCACTGCAGGCAACCTTGAACATATTTATGAAGCCGAGGCTAATAAAAGCTTCCTATTTGAAACTGGCTAATGAAAGTTTTTAGAAGTGGCAATATTTTTAACTGGTGTGACAGAAAAATAGAATAAGGATCCGTTTTCCACCTCTTGTAAATGGAAAAAACCCCAAAAATCGACCCAAACTCGAGGACATTCCTGCTATTAAGAAATGTTACCAACCTGGGTTTGCAGGTTGTAGGTGATTAAATTGATGCTGGGATATTTCTATGGAATCGTTTCACTTGTGCTGTAAACAGTGCGAGATCGCAACGAAAATGAAAAGAAATTACCAGGCAAAAATCCCACTCTTTATTAAATGGTACTTAAGGAAATGAACTTAAAAGCAGACGAATTTGTGAAAGGAAATATTAGCAATAATTCAAAGTAGCAGTGACTAGAAAACTGTTTGGACTACTCATACACAAAGAGGTAACAAAGGGAAAAATATAACAAAAATATATTGATAGCAAATTTGCCTGACATTTGGATAACAAAATGGTTAATTTAGAAAAAGTTTAAAAAAGTAGGAGACAATTGACTTTTAGCCTGTCATATATTTCGGCAATTCAGAAGTTTAATTAACACTAGTTCGATAAAAATCTCTGAAGTTATTGCTTAGGACGATGACAAGAAAATCATTTGCCATCATAAATCTTTAATAAATACCTTACAGCAACCAGACAGCCTGTCGAACATGACTTTGCATCAGCATCAACAGGTATGCAGATAAATTAGAAATAAAGAAACTTGCATCTTTATTAATGTTACCAATACGAGCATCGCAAGAGTAGTAAAAAGTTAAAAAATTACTAACTCCGCCAGTTCTTGCCGGAATCTCCAATTTCGATTG
Organism: Rhopilema esculentum; assembly: GCF_057945365.1. Taxonomy (NCBI): domain Eukaryota; kingdom Metazoa; phylum Cnidaria; class Scyphozoa; order Rhizostomeae; family Rhizostomatidae; genus Rhopilema; species Rhopilema esculentum. The sequence goes on from NC_142818.1 coordinate 2,330,210, forward strand.
TTATCTGGATTGAGAAAATCAGCGAAGTTGGGAAGATAATCCTTCTGCAGGTCACCTGGAAGGAGCTTTATGAAGTCGTATAGATGCTTTAAAACACCAATCCTTACCTGAAAAGAAGATTATTTGATGCAGAATTTCAGAATGGCAAAATGGAAAAACTTAAGAATGTTTCCATAACCCGAGTGAAACCTTTTATGAATGCTGCGAAAGTTGCATGGCTTGCTCAATCACGAGGGGTCTTCAAGTTTAGAATACGTGAGGGTGTAAGCGCAGATTTCGAAAATATACACCTTAGGATCAGAGCTTTGTAGAAAATAAGATATATACTAAACTAAAATAGGCGCCAAATGACATTTATCTATGTCTATGCGCATGCAGGCTAAAACGATTTATCTTAGAGAACTCTGAACTGAAACAAAGGACTCATTACAGAATACAGACATAGCAGCCTTTTTCAAAAGAAGATGATAGAATAACGATTTGCAGGTCGCGTTAAGAAGCTCAAATTCATGGTTAAAGAAAACCGTTAAAAATTGATTTCCAATGGAGCATTGCAAATGTTCAATAAACCGTCTCTGACTAAGCAGAAAGAACAAAGAAACAACAAAGCTACTATGAAGTAGACTCCCATGACCTCGACAAAAAGGAGAACTGAGTACTCCACCATAAAGACTACATTGATAATATTGGGAAAATAACCGCCTGATGACGTCACGTGAATGTGGAGTCATTTCATCATAACTATAGACGTTGCACGACAACTGAGTTGAAGGCAAATGAAAATGAGTCAATTTGAAAAAGCCTACGCAGACCATGTAGTTATTTTTAGAAACAAAACAATTGGCAAGGAGCTGTTGCTTTTTGGGCAGCTGTGAAAGAAACAAACTTGAACCACCTCACATGCCTCGGCTGTCCACCTCACGGGATGTCTATGAACAACATACTTCACTTCGATATTGTTTAAACAACATAGTCAAAACCTTGAAGAATCATTTGAAATTAGGAGCCACCAATTAACTTCATATTTTTATTATTAGCTATAATACTCAGTGGCAGACACATGGGGGGGGGGGGGGGGTGAGGGGGAGGGGGGTTGACCTCCAATACTTGGTAAGACAATGGTCTTTTGTTCTATAAAACAATGGGAAAATGTGATTCCCAATACTTGACCAAGTGTCCGCCCCTGATAATACTTGAAACAAAGTACTGAAAAATCATATTGCTAACAGTACTCCTTGTAAATAAGAAACACAAGTAAATAAGAAACATAAGTAAAAACACTGAACCTACTTCGTCAAGGTCTTTTAAGAATCCATTGAAAATTGGTATTAAGTCTGTGACTGTTATTTCTTCTCCAAGCACAAGGGCCAAGTCATGGATCGAAAAGGCCAATGTTCGACGAACTTTCCACTGTAAATAAATTATATATTATTAGTTTCAAACCTGCAACGTTTATGGATAACCTAACACGAATAGGATTAGATGAATGACTTAAAAAGCTGGATTCAAAACAGCCAGGGAAAGTTTGCCTCATGGAAACGTGCCAAATGGTTGTAAGCAGACCTTGTTTGAACAATAAAAAGGTATAGTAAAAAATTATATCTATTTAATGCAAAAAGCTGAATTGCTTCACTAGTAAAGATAAAATTGTCATTACTTGGTATTTTGAATGGAACCTTTTTAACCCCTAAATGTAAGAAAAATTTCCTTCAGAGACAAATATTTTCAAAACTCAAGGAAAGACATCGAAAAACCAACCCTACCAGCTACAGTTAGAAAATTCTAAGAATACAAACTCCATTTAACTTACTTGCATATCGGAGGCAAGAAGTTCGTAGGTATCCTTCAGGCACTGCCAGTTTTCCTTTCCCAGAGCGAGCACAGCTCCAGGGAACGTAAAAGCACAATGACGAGCAAGTTCCGTGTCGATGGTCTGAGCTTTAGTGGGTTCCGTCATTGAGATGTAATGCTCGAGAAGGGGTGGCGGAATCACAGTCTGCAGAAGAGTAAAACACTGACTTACTGATTATTAAGCCACAACAGTTATTCTTATGTTCATTAAAAAATTCATTGTATTTCTGATTGCAAGCAATATGAAATCTGGGGCGTCGTAGCTTCAATGATGTAGTAGGGACAGACTTGACTACAACCCTCTTGCCATGACGCCCCTGCATTTAGTGGAAATGCTACTATGGCAAAGTCTCTCAAATAAATATCGATTTGCATAAGAATTAAATAAATACACAAGGAAACAAATAAAACAGGAATATGTCAAGAGGAATCGGAAAAGAATATGTCAAGACGAATATGTCATGATACTTTTCCAGTGGGGTGCAGTGAAGGAATACTATGAGTGTGAAAAGCATGGAATGCACACCCTTACCTATGGTCATCAGAAAAGAAATTACACACCATGGACAAAGTTCCCATGTTTTTTTTAGAGTTGACACAATGATTTTCGAAAAAGTGAAATCTCACGGAACAGTAGCGACTGACCAGAAAGGAATTAGACAACTATTGGGGGTACCGTCAGTGGTGCCGTGGATGGGGGGCTCAGCCCCCAGACAAATGTGGTTATATTTGGTTGGACGAATTCTGTTGGCAACCCTTTAATTTATTTTAGATTTTTCATCAATGAGTAATTTCTTATGAGTCTGTTTGTGTCGTTGAATAGTTTGAATGATTCCATACTTGGCCATGTATGTGGCCTACTGAATCTGCCTACAGCACAGCGCCCCTTCCAAACTTTTTAGGACGGCACCCCCTGGGTACCGAAGCCCCTGATCCCCTAGACGCAATGCCTTTGGGGATCAGAATGATAAGAGCAGGGTTATCCTGCCAATAAGGTAAGTATGGCATAACATAGTGATAAGAGAATTTGATAAAAAAGTAGCCCTCGTGCCGTACCGGTATTTAAAAAGTGGTAGGCATGGTCAACCACACAAACCGCGGCGGATAATTAATACCTCGAAAAACACTGAAACAGTAAACTAACAGTATTCTTCAACGGTTTTTAAAACAATCTTTTGAAGACGCATAAAAATACTCGCATGACTGCCATGGTTACCTGGAAAACACTGAACAACATTCGCATCCCGTTCTTTGACATAATGGCGAGCTAGCAGAAAGAATAAATAATCAAGTTTGGCTTTATCCCATCTTTATCTCGACTGCGTAAAAACGATTTCTGCTCCCATCCACAAAATCAGCACCTCCTCCCCTTCCTTTGCGACTGACAAATCACAACTTCAGTGGTGCAACTGTACCATCGATTATCGTGGGCTCGTTTCACTGCATTTAATAAGGAATGTTGACACGATGACCAAAAGCGGCAAAATCTATCTTAAATTATATTACTGTATCTTCAGCTGAAACGCACTTCAACAAAAGCGGAGCAATCGCGGATAATCGTAATTTTCTATGCAATGAACGCAGCTGACACTGTTTCATAAGCACTCAACATTGACGATAAAATTGTTCGCAGTTTTTATGATACAGACTTTTCCAGTCCTAGATTACAGGTATATCCCCAAAGATTGAAACACATACCACCAGATGCAAAACAGTATTTACTCCAGCGATGAAACTAGTAAAATCGTCAGACAGTCAACACAAATGCGAAGTGGGCCTGCAACGATCTTCACAATGGCAAAATAAATCCAACAGTCATTGTCCTTGTGTTTGCAATCTTCACAATGTTTTGTGCGTAAAATTAACTTTTACATTATTTAATTTAAAAACAAATACAGTCGCAAATAGGAGAATAAAGCGAAGAATCCATCCAGCACACTCAGCTACAGTTGTTGATCTAACATTCACCGTTGAAATTCCAACGGTCGACACTCCCACAAAACACTCTCTCTTGAATACAGCTTAACAAGATTTTTGTTATTCGCCCTTGAAGCGCCTGTCTATGGATAGCACTCGCGAAAAGAGATAAATACCATCAGCGATTACTCCGTCCTTGACAACAAAGGAATATTTTAATCCAAATGATGATGAGAGAAACGCTGGTCAGATTGCGTTTGCAAAACCGTGTCTAACGCATCACACATTGATTCGAAGCAAGTCGCCGTGGACTGCGAGGTCGTCTGTGCTTTCCAATCATATTAAACCAAGACCTTGATTGTTGATGTTGAATGCACAGAGATTTCATTTCGTAGCTCGACTTATTTTAACTATAAGCCACCTGCCTATGCAAACATTTCCACAGACTAAGTATTATAAAGGCCCTTTCAATTACAAGGCCAGTTTCATTAGAAATTAATACGCGTCTACTGTTTACCGTTCCAGCATTCTGTTAACGCCACAGCAATACAGGTCAATAGCAAATTGCTATTAAACTAAGATACTCAATCATAAATTCCGCAAACTGAATTCTATATCAGATACGTTCCTTCTTGTTAGTCAATGACGTCACAGTCTGCCAAGGCCTCACTGCACGTAGCTGCGACAACGTTAAGGATTGCAATTTATTTGACGATTCTGCAATTTTCCAACACTCATACACCAAGTCCCTGCTCAAAATTGTCAAAAAACAGGGGAACCCGTAAGGATCGAGGAAAATTCGGGATAAAAACAAAAAATGACTGGTGAAGATGAACAAATATTGAAGCAAGGAACAAGTTTTTTAACTTTGAGGGCTATCGATCAAATCAAAAATGGCGTACTTGTACAAACAACCTTATCCTCCAAAAAAATTACTTCATTCTCGAATTTAAAATTTTAATCGATTAAAATCCTTCGATCTTTCAAAACCTTGCAAGTGAGAAATAAGAATGATGTAAACAATATACGTCTATATTTTGAATGTTTAGCAAGTACCAGTGATAAGTGTCCCAACAGACAATACAATAATCATATCACTTTATACGCATCCATTCACTTCTTATTAATTGGTTTTATTAAATGCTTTTCATCTGACAAAGAACTTGTCTAATCCTACTTAGAAATAGCTTTTCCTCAAACCAGGTCTTCCTCAAGCTCAATTGGCCTGAAATATAAATATATTTAGGCAAGTAGTTAGCGTAAACTTCTTGGGCCGATATATCACAGTTACGAAGGAGATTCGCGTCGCAGTTGCGAAGGAAATTCGCATCGTAGTTGCGAAGGAACTGTGCGTCGTAGTTGTGGAGGAAATTCGCGTCACAGTTGTTGGCCTGTTAAGCATGTGCATGATATCCGAAAGTGCCTTCATAGCATTCCGTTTAGGATAAATCCCAGCAAATAAACACATGTGTGAAGCCTTTAAGCCGGTAAAGTTGAGAAAATTATCTTAGAAGCATCGATCAATCATTTAAGTCGTTGTAAGGAGCGTGAAAGCAGCTCGACTGTACAAGCTTAGCAAAGGGTTTAAACTGTCAAGAAAGAGAAGATAGCAACGGTGCGGACAATCGATTCGACATAATCCACTACTTTATCAAAAAAGGCTGCTGTTTCTTTTAGAGTTTCGGTGATAACAGAAATCTAGTGCATAACTCGGCGAAATTTTAAAACAGCTGCTTTTAGAGGGTCCCGCAAATGAAAAGGTCATCTCTTTGGGATAATTTTGCGGGAATGCGGATGCAAGATCGAATCGCTGTGTAAAAATTCGCGTAGATCATTTTATGTTATGTTTCTATGAGAAAAACAGATGACGTTTTATGCGGCACTTGCGTATAACGTGTTTTAGGTTGCATAATCTGTCTCGATAAAAATCTATGCAACAGGGCAACCGTCTTTCTTCACGATAAAACTTTGAAGCGGCAAAGTTAAGTGTGGGTAAAAATATCAACGACATAGATGGACACATATACCAAGATTTGAATCATTAATGAAAACAGTTGCAAAAAGGGATGCGGCTTGGTTGGACAATGAAAAGGAATAGAAAGCAGACAAGTTGATCGTATTCAAAGACCAATCCTAATGACAAATTTAACGGGTCTAATCTTTTCTACACAGGACAGTCATCAAGAAGGTTTGCATGGCTGCTTAAAATCGTTCGCATTTTCATGGTATCCGTAACCTATACTTTAAGTCTGGACTATTGAGGGTGAAAAAGAACCCCAAAAATTGATTCGTATCTTCTTCTGTTGCAAATGTTCGCGCTTTGGTTAGAAAATTCTTCAAAGCATGTCTGTATCTAAATCTAAATTGCGCTTTGCAAGAGGTTTACGTTGAATGTATCTACATCAAAATGCATGTGAAGAAAAAACAGCCACATTGGTAGAGCTGTATGAAGATATCTGCATCCAACAGTGACTGCCCCACTGAACAGCTCTCGGTGGGAAGCTTCTATAAACATCAAAGTGACGATGATTTAGTTGTTTCCCACAGTGTTCTATCGCCTTAAAAACGGTTATGTCGTACACCATAGCATTGTAAATGGATAGTGAAGGGAAAGTTTAATGCTGCTGGCCAACCATAAAATAGAATTAAAGCTCAGATTAAAGAAACCTGCCGAGCTTCTCGATATCAAAACTTGGAAACCGAATACAAGCAACACAGTTTAAACTTTAGTTATAGGCCATAATCGTGTAGTATGGCTAGATAAATGGCTCTGGCGAGTTTTTTATAGCTGTCAATTACTTCATATAAACAGTTTGATCTGTAAAGGTGAGGCCCTTAAACTACCGTAAATTGCATATAATCGAACAAAATTTTCTTGCATTGCAAGAGATAATCAATTGCAGTTGCACATGGGAAAACACAAAGTTTACAAACACAAATGGTCTATGCGCAATAGAATGGCTAAACAGTACTAACCTGTGAACAAAGTCTTTGGTGATCTTGCATCGCGCTCTCATGAAGCGTCTCTGAGCTGTTCAGGCTTACCTCCTCCTCAATATCAAAATCGGACATCGTCTCGCTAAGTTGCTTTGACAAATTAACAACACCAGTTGGCTTGTCTGCGTCAGTAACCCTTAGTTCGGGTAAAGATGGTTTAATCTCGTGTGCTTTAGAAGAATTTGTTTCATCCAATGACAAGAATTCAGAATCGAACACAATCTCGGCTACCGGGCTCTTCCAATAAAGAAATGAATTGTACAGTTCGCTTTCTTGATTACTGTCAGAGGCAAGGCGATCCTCAGCAGATTTCGAATTTAAAGATGGATTCCCCGAAAGATCCTCGGACGCCTGCGAATCTATAGGCGATTCATCATCTATCTTTTCAGTTGGCTCTGAAGATTCTTCTGTCGTAGATCTATAGAGACATAACAGGTCAAAAGCTAAACACTTTTAAACAAAACAAATAATGAAATCTAACACACGAGTTGGTTATCTAAAAGGTGCATTCACATCAATTCTACAAGATAGGTATATTCATCATATTTTTCCGCAATTAATCGCAAGATGCCTTTGCCAACGAACAGCTGCAAACTTATGAAGAAAGGAAACCAAAACCGTATTGTGGTTTTCAAATTTGCTTCTCTTGTGACAAGGTAAAGCTGCATGGATTACCTTAGAGTCTTAATGCCTAAGTATATGATTCGTGTGTTATCAGTTAGAGTTTAAATTCTTCACTGCTGAACTGCTGTAGACAGGCGGAAATCAAAAATTACGTCTCGAAAGATGACGGCAGTGATATAAAGAAGTATCTTTACAAAAAAACACAAGGACACTGACTAATGACTGGTAAATCTAATACTGGTAAATTGGGTGCATCGTTTTAAAATTCCATCAAATCTGTTTCTCGACAATTCTCCTGTTCGTGAACTTTTCCCAGAACAAGTACCGATCAACCAGAACATACAGGTGTTTGCAGTGTTTGAGCATAAAGACCGGCTCTTTACGATTTCTAGGTCCGGTTTCCAGAATCTGATTTTACAGTCCTTTATGATTATGCTTATCAACTAGCGATTGGTGGGTTCTTTTGTTTTTTACCAATCAGCGATCTAGTTGAAGAGTCCAATAGATAAAACGAACTCTCTCTCTACACAAGTTTCTTTGTTTTTATCGAAACAGATCCCAAAACTCCTAAATGAAAAGACGACCTTGTATGCCCAATGATTTTGCAATTGTCGACATTAAACGTTTTTGCACAATCTGGATTTGTGACCAATTGCCGAAACATATTTTGCTTGGGCGTTTTGGTTTCTGCATATATGTCGTGGCTGTTAACTTTTCGGAACACTTCAAAACACACATACAAAACACTTCAATGTACTTTGATAGACCGGATTTCCTGGAAGTTGCTGCGAAGATGCAAGTGAAAAATTTCTGTCCATCTGCCACACTGTCGCGGGTGCTTATGTTTTCAAGAAAGTGCTTCTTTTAGAACCGACAAAGGTCTTTCAATTGCCCGGTGATTAGCATTTGAAAAGACCAAAAGAACATCAAAGAATAATCAACTTTTCCATTCATTTTACTGCACTACAAACTTCTGACGATGAAAAATAAACAATTTCAGGCAACTATACGGTTAAGAGATGATCTCACAGAAATTTACAAAAGTATTTTTTTATTTTTACTACACATTCCGAGACAACATTCGAAGCGTATCCTACATAAACGAGAAAATAGAATACCTCCGCATACAATGAAATCATTCTTCGTTCAAAAAACCAGCCTAATATATCCAAAGTTCGTTACAAGCTAATCAGATAATCACAGGCTCTTTCCCTACCAAATCACTGCAATTTGGTGTTGGTTCTAAACTTTATTACCCATCAAAAACAATGGTAATGCATTTGCAAATCTCATTCACTGATAAAGTCTTAGTTTGAAGAGGATTTGACTTTCAACAGCAAAAGGTATTTACTGGATTTCTTTTTGGTTATATGATCCAACTTTGAAAATTCTAAAAAAAGATCTTGTGCCATCTTCACATAGCCATTGTTTTTAGGCTTTAAAATTATAAGGCCCCCCTACGCAAAACTAGCATTACCGGGTTTTATTCTGACAAACAGACACCCAGAAAACCAGATAACGTCACAGCAAAAATTAAGACAACGACTGACAAATTTGGAAAACATTTCTTAACCACAGATTGGCTCAAACATTCGCCGATAAGAACTTGGGACGAAAAGCCATAAGGCTCCAAGAAATACTGAAAATGTCGCTGGTAACTGAGTTTTAAGGTTTAAACATCAGTTGTTGGGGAATAGTAAGCAGAGTTGTGGTGTATTTGCAGCAAACGTTCATCAATCAACTATAAAATTAAGAGGCCTACCTTTCTTGGGTTATCTCTTCCACAGGGCTTGACTGGTTCCTAGTCTCTGCAGATTCGAATTGATGATCGATTGTTTCCTTCGATCTCTTGATTTTTTTAGGACATGGTTCAAGTCCATGCTCAGTGATTCGAAACCCAGCGATGTCGGGGTCAGCAAATGTTGAAATGAACTGGCCTAAGGCTTGGTATGCTGCCATTTGCACCTATTGAACATAAAAATACCAACAGATTAATACAGACTTAATATGAACGATACCACAAGATATCCGAGTTGGGTTATTAAAAACGCGAGCAACAAGGAGATTGCTGGCCTATTTTGATTTTGCAGTACAGTAGAAATCTGGTTATTCGGGCTTGCAAGAACCAGCGATATCTATTGGAATAATACAAACAGTGATATTTGAAGAAATCTGTTTGAACAATGCAGCCATACGTAAAGGAAACGTTCAATTATCGCCTTAGACGAAGGCAAATGCTTGGTGCTCGAATTTGGAAACTTCCGATTCATCTGGCCATCGATAATTCATCGTATTTTTGTTTAATCAGGCGTTTATCAGCAAATGCCTTTGAAAACTCCTTAGTGAGCTCATTGAGACTTTTCTAAGCAACTTCATTTGTTTTTCGTCTGTTGAAGCAATCAGGCAAAACTGAGATCCTTTGAATGCGGTACTAAAAATGTTATTTAAACAATAGCCAGTGCTTGAAGTTTAGCAGTTGATTGAAGTATGATCATCTTTATCAGAAGGAAATGACCATGTAATAGGACTGGACGCTACTATACATTACTATGTTAATTTATGATGCTTGTGTTTAGTATGTCTTGTTGTAATTATCCTATGATAAGTTAGTTTTGAGTCACAACACGAGTTGCACACTATTGTCATCGCTTCTTACGGTATACGTGAAGTTAAAGCTAACCCTAGCCTGTAACAACCATAAGGGGGAGGGTGGTCATTAGCTTTGAGACTTTAGCTGTGATACCATTAAAGCTTTAGAGAATAATCATCGAAGCCGAGTGCCAGAGCTTAATAGAGAATGCACTGGATTAGTATGATGTGGAGCCAAATGAAGTTAACAAACTAACAATTCACCAAGCAGTGACTAACTTACCCATCTAGACATATCGCAGAGAAGATTTACAAACAATGGGGCCAGCTTTTCATATCTTGTTTCTGTGGAGCAGGACTCTGACACCACCATGAAAGTTTCAGCGCAAGACTAAAGTATGAAGAGTTTGATTTCCATAAGGGCAATATGAAAAACTGAATGGAAAGTCAATATTGGAAATGATTGACAGAAGAAGGAAACTAGCACTTGCAGGAGGTATTGGGTTGGAAATATATAAAGGAATGGGTGAAAGGGAATCAACAGTCGTTAATAAATTGAAGAAGGAACAACGGCAAAAAGGGAAAGATTCGAAAAATGAAAAGAATAACAGACAGATACAAAAATATATAGAAAAGTTGGGTTATGATAGCAGAAAAAGACAAAAATTTTGATAAAAAAGAGCGGATGCATATATTCATAGCATCTGCGTATCAGTTAAGGATAAAATGCGAAAACAATATACAGATATTGTAGTTTTTGTTACATCTATAGCAGTCAAAGGCAATCTTTTGATTTGTATCTGAATATGAGCAATATGAACGGTAATATTTCAGTTATCAATAGAATTTCATAGAGAGAATATATTACCTTTCTCACTCCCCAAACTCCATCTTGGCAAAGCCGACTGAAGAGCTTTAGCTAAACATAAACAAACACAAAGATTTATTTGGCACCGAATAAAAATGCACTTTAGGAAACGTACTCTACAAACTACTGAACATATAATGGTCTATACAGAATACTTTACATATTAGGCCAGTTGGCGATTTTCCATTGCTTCAACAGATCCTTTTTCAATGTAATCAACTGCTGCTGATAACTTAGGGGTTTATCTACTGCTATTCATCAAAGTAAAAAAAACAAGAAAGATCCGCTGGGAGAAATTGTTACACATGCGTATGGTAACAAGCCAATAAGGCAAGCGACCTCTGTAATGTATAAAAATGGATTCTTTTGGCTTTTAGCTTAATTCACATCCATCAAAGTAACTAACCGACTTTCCAAGAAATTTTGATATGACGATAGCGTTGTTGTTTTCGAAGCTTCTAAGGAATCTTTTATCGCACTTTTTGACTATTCTTGAGTACGTATATTTTGTTTCTACTCTTTATTTATACCTACATTACTCATATTTTCGTTGACTATTCTTAAACACTTGGAAATCTATATCAAAATATGAATCTTGAAATATTGTTCAATGCTTTTACAAAGAGGTTTGAGGATATAGATATATACGACTAATAAACTCAAAAGCAAGAAGGAATGACTTCAAGGGAAAGCCTGTCCCAGGTACAGCGCTTTGTAATAACCAACAGCTTCCAAATAAAAACCATCAGTAATAAGAAAAAAATCATTAATACAGAGATATAGGAACAATAATCTTCTAATTACTTGAAAAAAGCAACATAATCTCGGAGATTGAAGCATTTACAAAAGAAAAAGGAATTCGCCTATGCGAGTAGATGCATGTTTTAAGAAAAAATTGGAATATTGAGAACATAGGAGGCCTACCAATGCACGTTCCGTCACCTCTTGCCCAACAACATTGGATATATCACCAAAGTTCGATGCGCATTCCTGTAATGGATTTACATACAAATCACAATTTAAATTATATAAGGTGATGTTGATAAAAATAACCCTACAAAACGGCGTCTCATTTGAAATGCGAGGCAGAATGATCACATGAAATTTGATAAACAGATTTCCTTTAGGCTTCACTAAAAAAATCCCCTTTGAATTATCAGATCAGAAACCTAAAACGTCGTATCAGTGATTTCAGATTTCCGTAAACATTTATATTTTCATACACAACAAAAATTAGGAATTTACCAGTTTAGCTTCCAAACAATAGTTCAGCGAAACAATGGTCAAAGAATTTTTAAAACGACTGGAGAATGACAGAAAAGGGGAAAATTCATTGTGGAACAAACAGCTGATTGCAGTGGCCAGTGGAAAGCTCTGGGTATTCACGGTTTATTTGTTTGAACAACTGAAATGATTACCCAATGATTCAGATATATTTCGATAATGAAGTAGAAAACTTACTTTCCGAATGTGAAAAAGAGGATCAGAGCATAGCTCCCCGAAGCGGTCAAGGAACAGTCTTTCGGTGATGTCAGCGCCAACAAGTGTTGTTATCTTTGTCATCAGCTGAAAATAAATTAAATATCAATAAAGAGGAGCGCCAATTGAACAATGCACAACGCAACGCAAAAAGAAAAACGCACGGCTTGCTGTCGCAGCAATTAGAGCGTCTTTTCCTAAAGCATTTGACCAGCTTTCCTCTTATCAGTTGCTACAAACAAAAGATGCAGTCTTCTTGGCGTGCCGATCAAATAGCATAGGCAAGCGGCCGTTCGCGTCATACACTTTGAGCTTCATGAAACGGTCTGAATAGCACATTGGAGCCCTGAGAAACTCCAGAACACGACGGTCTGTTGGGATTCACTTGAAATAAGGAGCTTGGTGTCTTCTACGTAGCAACCCATCCACGCTAACAATCCATTCCACATCTCAGAAAATTTAGCAAAAAAAATGAATGTAATAACACCGTAGTTAAGAAAAAAGACAGAACGGAGGATATTTTAAGGATTGAAAGTACTGTGGGTTTTTCCAGCCCTCTTGTCCATTTGGTAAACAATCCTTTGTAGCATGGTTCCGTACGTGGTTATGTGCTTGCACTATGGAATGCTTAAGTAGGAATGAATCATAATCGTTACACTTAGTATGTATTGTTTAGCTACGCTCATACGCAAATTCCTCCCCATGAAAACGAGGACAGTAAATGATTATCCAATCCGTGATTTTTATAAGACATGACTATTGATTACTCACATGACGAAATTACGTAAATTGTGAGAACGCTTGTTATTGGTTGATATTTCATCGTTGGAACATATAAAAACACGTGAAAATATAAGGAGTGGTTGTATTCAAGCTTAGAGACACGAGGATTATGCGATGAATAGAAATTGCTGAACGCTAAAAGAATTCTTTTTCTTGGCCTTTTTTTGGACACCGACAACTATCTATAGAATAAGCGAAAGATCGCAAAGTCTCAACAAGTACAGGTTTTTCGTCAATTCTTTTCCGGAACTTCATGTTAACGGATTTGAATTCAAGGCAACAAAAGCGTTTTGATAGATGGCTGTTACGACAGAATGCAAAGGGAATGGAGACTGGGTCGAGTATGAATGGAGACTGGGTCAAGTATGAATGGAGGATGCTTCTTAATACCCATCACTGCCCAAATATGACCTCGAATAGGGAATTAATCATGTAGAGTTGATGCTTAGAAAGAACAAATGTAAAAAAGAACGAAACTAAAAAAGTAAGCTCAATTTTCTCCCAGTAACAAATTAACGAAGTAAATCATCTTGTAAACGAATTCTTTTCTGATATCAAAATAACGTAAATAAGGCAACAGAAAAAATGGACAGCCTTCTAAAACAGACACCACGCTACAATCAACGCATTTCTGCGTCGGAAACCTCTCTACAACGGACAAATTTCTAGAGCGGAAATCTCTTTACAAATACCAGCCCACAACAAAAACCTCTCTTCAACAGAAACGTCTCTATAACCCCTTTATTACAACAGACACATCTCTAGAAAAGACACCCCCATACAACGTAAAATTGTCCCACAAAATAATTATCAGCAGAGGTTTCATTGCAAATAAGATGAAAGGCCTATGTTGGGCTTTCTATACTCAAAATATATGAGGAGAACAAAAAAACACATTGTAAAGAAGAAACGATTCTTTGAACATGTATTTACCGTAACTGCTTCCGTTCTGAAATCGTCCCCACTGTCCGGCTCAGTCAGCTGCAGCAGAACCGGACAAACTTGTTCTTCGACGTCATCTCTTGTGATCAGGTCGTGTTCCATCAGCTGCAATAGCGATCCCTGGCTTGACTTACGGACCTTGAAAAAATAATAGTCAAAGCAGGCTGGGAAATGAAGATTATGATGAATCAGCAGAAAATCATGTAGTCATCTAGATGCTAGTTAGAAGACAGCTAAAGAAAAAGTAAGAATATTAGCAAAAATAGACCAAATAATTTGCGCTCCAACACTACATAACCGACTGATACTAATTCATGGTATTCTGTATCAAAGCCTACAAAAGCTATAACTAGGGAGAATTTAACTTAAGCAATCCCAAACAGGAAAATGTCGCGGACAGGCTCCTAGCTGATAAAAGATAAAGGCTGCATTTATTGTTTCTTTGCTATTTCAAAAACACGGTTCTTGTAAATTCCCTGCCGCTTGGTGCACTAGTCTTTCCAATTGCATTCTTCCTTCTTTAACTATGTATTATGCAGGAAGAATATCCACCAGATACGAGGATTTTCCCCCTTTCTACATCCATGAGTACTGTTACGCGCACCTACAATCACTGCCAAAATTACTTGGCACACCTAACACTTTGGGCTGTGCTTTTCTATTTTTCATTTGTTTTCTTGAATACTACCACTTCCGCCCCCTTTTCCCCCCAAAACAGTGTTGAGAGTATAGAAAAATATCAAACAATCCACAAGAAAAAGCGTACTCCATAGCCCCTTTCTTTTTTCTATAGTAAATCAACATTGTTCCTAGGAGGAGAGGGGGATGGCTGAATTTGCCTTTGAAAACCTACGTTAGTGTTCCAAGACTTTTGGCAGTGATTGTAGTCTACCTCAAAGCCATTATTACCAAAGAGAGCGAAACTGCAGCTTATACAGCAAACGGCACCGAAAAAACGACATTTAATGAAAATCAAGGTGGCTTTAGAATGAATCAGACAACGTATATGAAGATATAATAGTGGGTACTAATTGGAGTGCGATCAAGTCTAAAGAGTAAGAAACATCATTAACAGCCATACCTGGTTATGCTGATCGGTGAGAAATCGAACAACGATTGGCAAAATATATTTGGGGACCGTATCCATGCTTAGCTGTAACTCAGATAAGACAATGCAGACAGACGGCAGCTGCTCGACTAGTTCTGTCCTGACTGACGGCTCTGGAATGAATAAAAGGGGTATATTGAAAATATGGTACAGGGAAGAAGTTGCTTACGACAAAAAAAGTTCGCGAGCTGATCATGATAAAGCTACGATGCACCAATCTTACTTACTACCTGTCGCTAAAAGTATTTAAATTTATATATTATGTATAATATCTTGACTTCATATTTGACTTTATTTCATTTCATGGCTTTATTGCTCGAATATTGAATTCATGAAGACATAAAATTCGCAATTTCGTAAGGGATATGACCCTCCACGCGAAGGAGGTTGAAAAGTTTACCCGAAAGGTCTTTTGTGGTCGAATCCTTTTAATAGTTAAACTTCATATCGTCATAAATAAAAACATGCTTTATAATATCATTGGATCGAAACCTAATTCATTGGACTCAAATGGACTTCCCATTTTTCTTGCTTTGTTTCTGTCATTTTTTCAGCAACTGGTCAAAGAACTCATCTAACGCGTTGAGCTCTTTTAAAAAAATATTTCCGGGAACATTGGCTGCCCAAGACACTCAATTACAGTCTCACTGCAGCAGGAGAAAGGCTTGGAAGATCAAATTAACTAGTAGTGACTTCACAGAGAGAAGACACTGATGAGAAAGGAGAAAGTCGGCTTGGGACCAGAAGAAAAAATAATTTTTGGAAGAGATTGAGGGCATTTTAAGGTACCTACATTTAACCAGCTGCCACATTACGTACTGGTGACTTTAAAAAATATCGAATAAATAAATAAAAACATCGAATCACAAACCTATGTCTTCAGATAGATGGTGAATTATTTGTAAAACAGTATGGCAGTCTTTTTCTGTCGTAACCGTTTGCATCGTTTCCACGACATTTCTGGCCACCATTTGTCTGAAAGTGAATTTAATCTAGTTAGGGACAGCGTACTGGTTACGATAAGGGAAAGTAAAAGAAATTTTGTCTACTGTAAAAGTGCAATTAAGGGCCACAATAAATAAAAAGTGGTTGAAATACAAAATCTTTACATACAGTTAACCTTATAATTCGGTTTGGGAAAGCTACATGTCGAAACCATAAGCGTTGCTAGCATGCTATCAATTCCATTAGAATAAGCTCTTTAAAAATCCGGTCGACAAAACAGACTTTCTGCTACAAAGTACAGAATAAACTTGAATATTCCTTTGTGGGTGACACCGTGAACATTGATAGTTTTTGCCAGTTGAGAAAAAGAACAAAACAAGATAGATAATAATCAAACAATACAGCAAGGATAAATGGTCGTTAATTATTACATACGATTATGGACTGTGCAATTTCGCGCGGATCAAACCTACAACTTGACCTCGCAAGTAAATAATAAATAGCGATGCTGTAAGGAACTAACGATCAAGCTGGAAGTTTAAAAATACAGGTAGAATTTATTAATAAACACGAACAAGTCGAAACATTCAAGAGGTTGCTAACAGAAAACCATTTACGAGTTGGAACAGGCATGTCGAGGTTAAATATTTAGAAACCAAATCTTTTTTATGATAACATGTTATTCCGACGATCGAGAAGCAACAAAAAAATAAAAAAATTTAACAACCAGCTTAGCATAAATGTGAAACCCTGGAAACAACACACTCGTGAACAAATGTTTTTGTGATTATTTCTATTAATCAAATGTTTTTGCAAAGGAGTATTCTACGATCTAATGGAAATTTTACTTCATCGAACATAAAAAAAAATCAATTTATTTGTAGCATTACCCACATCGCAAGGCAAATTCGAAATTGAAGAAACACATCACCCCGGTAAAAAACCACAAAAAAAATAATCAATGAGAAAATATTGATCTAAATGTCAAAATGCGAAATTCAACAAGGCAGTAAACATGTCTTTAAACAGAAACTTCAATTACTTCTAACATAAGAAAAAAGTGAAGGAAGAGAATCATGCGAACACGACAAACACTGATTCAGTAAAAAAAGCGTTACCAGAGTTCCTGGTTGCAAAAAGTAAAAACCCATATGATAACGAAGCTACCTTTGTTGTTTGGTGAAAACGATGCATACTCGTGGATTCTTACTAGCAACCATCGTAGAGCTGGACCTCTGTACGGCACAGTCCATGCTTACGGTTTGTAAAACTATCAGCGAATACATTTTATTTACGCGACGTAAGCAAAATACAGACCTGATATCAACAAGCGTTTTGGTTTCGCAATGAATATTAATGAGCTCTTTCAAAGAGGCATCTGCTAGTGAAAGTAATATTCCCGACCCGACCCAGTTAGTTTTCGTAGACACGGAAAGGTTCATCTGATCAATTCTGATACCGCCAAAGTGCTAAATTCACGCACAAAACAGAGACTTTGCCCTGCAAAAACAACTGCGCACATTTTGAGATGCTGCCATAAATAAAATATGCTAAAAACATCCATTTTTGAAGTATCAACGGACAGGCAAAAAAGAAACATAGTTATTTCACTCGTTCCACTGCTACATGTAGCAATAGTTTCGCAGGTTTGATGACAGTGCTAAATATATGTCAGTTTTTAAAGAGCCCGGATAAATAAATGACAGGGGCAAAATTGACTCAGATCCGAGATGGGCACATATTTGGCTTGATGGACAGGCATAGGAGCCCGAGAGTAGAGACAGATCTGGAGCAAAAGTATATTAAGCGGAAATAGTAAAAACGCAATTATAACCATAGAATACTGTATTTTGTTCGCACGGTATCGAAGAAATGCATGTAAATAGTAGCCATTATAAATTTTAATTAAGTTGACAAGCTTTAAAACAAAACTCTGAAGACCCTCATTGAAATTCTTTGGCATTTTGTGTATACTTTGTGATCTATAACATTAGTTATAATGCCATGAAAACTACCCAAAACCATGATCGATCCAAACAAACAACTACCAAAGAAAGGGTTAAGAAAACTCCCTTACTTGGTCTATTTAGTCTTTATAGCAGAAATTGAAAATATTTCTGACAAGGCATCATATAAGATACCCCCACGAAAGGGCATCATAGAAGATACCTCACGAAAGGGCATCATAGAAGATACCTCGCGGAAAGGCATCATTAAAGATACCTCAAGGAAGTGATCTGAAAACGACAACTTACAAAAGAAGCTAAGAATCAAATAAAATGGAATACCTTGTTCGCGCACTCTAACCAGAAATCCAAAAAACATTGTTGCTTAACCTTGCTTCTACTTAAACGAAAGCAGTTGAATCGATCGATAGGCTTCACTTGCCTTTCGACCGCTTTCGAATGTTGAATGGTTAAACGTAATTGATTGTTACTGCCCATATGTTTGGCAAGGCATCATTTTGCGGTCATAGAAAAGATTGGAGCAAAGGGAAGCAAAGAGAGGACATTATTTATTGACTGGGAAATTGTATTTTATGGCTGTATTTTGCTTTAAGCATTTATTCGGATAAGAATATTAAAATTCAATGCGTAATTTCATCATAATAAAGCTTATGTTACGATGATGCTTGTGGTAATAAATGCTATACGAACAGAGTTCTTCACTCCATAGAAACCAAGGCAGGGAATAGAATGAGCATAAGCTATGGGCCTTTCCATTCAAAAGGGCCATCCAAGAAAATGAATCACGTGCTATTGTACTCTACATCCGCTAATCGCTCTTGACCAAATTTGACGCATGTGCGAAGGTAATCGAAGTTAATCGATTTTTGTCGATTCGAACGCGTCAGTGAAAACTGGTTTTCCGAGTGAAAACTTTAATTGAAAGCTTTATTCTTTAGAAAAAGGACATGGCTAAGCTAGGAACTGTATATAACCAGCTGTGGATCGTAATAGGCCAATCAGGAAATGGGCGAGCAAATGACTTTCAATGTTGCCCAGTCAGTACCACTTTCTTATTGAAAATAATGCCAATTAAGACATAGGGTGAAAACGGATTCCTTTTGTCTACACAATTGCAGTGGTGTGGAAATTTAAGAGCCCTTTTCATGGTTCTCCGTAGCTAACGTCGACTTGTTTGGTGACACTAGTCTACAAAGAACTGGATCCAATTAAGGCGACGAGATTCAAACATGAGAGAAGACGCATGCGAAAAAACCAATGAGAAAACGACGCCTACTCTGAACTGTGCTGTTTGAGAAACTCAACCTGCTATACCCCGCAATGTTCAATGGGAGAGTGTGGGTGTTTCGGTTTCTTTGGCAAAGGGTCTTACGACAGGTGCCATTCCCGGTAGGCGCTTTGCAATAACATCGACCAGGACGCGTTTTCCTACAGTAGCTTCAAACTCTAGAAAAAACAGGTTTCAGTTCAAAGTCCTATGTACAAACCAGACAGACTAGTCATGTAATGACCAACTGCAGCACGAATATATGGCGATATTCTCAAGATCCAGAACATCTGCAGCAGGTCACAGGCGCAAAGCGCGGAACCAGCTTCTTTTCCTTTTAATCGAACAATTTAAAACATTAATAAATTAAGGACAACAACGGTGATAGGAGAACCAACATACTGAAACACTGAAAAGAGCATGATTGAATTGGTTGTCGCGGCGAAATAAAAAGCTCGTATACCTTACTTACCAGCAAGAGTTACCTGGTGGAATATGCGAAGCGTTGCGCAACAGAGACAGAGAGAAACAACTTCTGCTTATACATATACAGCAATTAAGCAGAGCCTGCGCTTTTCGTTTTTGCAGACATTTTCCAGATCATCTTTGAACTTGTGTTTTTTGCAAGATGTATTTCAAGAAAGGGCAAAGAGCGACAAAAAGAATGCAAAGTAAAGAGTTTCGCTTCAAAATATCTCACTTGCGAAAGACTTTAGTAGAAGCTAAGTGAGCAGATAATACACGCGCCTATGATGATTTGCACGAATTAAGCATTACTCAAGGACATATCAAACGAAGGTACGTTTTTTATTCGTTTATGAAAGCTCTTGGAGACAAAAGGCAAGGGTGTAGAGCTAGGGGCACTCAGGAGGGCTGAGCTCCAAAAATTGGCAAATTTCTACTTTTGCTATTGTTTTTCACAACATTTTGTTTAAGAGCCCACCTTACTACTTTGGCAGCACTACACAACTGACAAAAGGGTACATTTTTCTACCTTGAGACACCTTTGTAAGATGGGCAATGGAAATATCAGAGTTCTTAACAGAGAAACCTTGTCATCATCTCTACATTTAAAAACCTGAACGACGACTTCCAATTTTTGCCACTGTGGGAAGAACTTGGAATTCTGATTCAAATGCATTAATCCTCAGTTGAAGAATAACTGTGACTTTATGAATATTAGCTTCTCCGACTGGGTTAAGAATTTTTCAAGCTGCACTTTCCCACAAGAAAAAACACTTAACAATCAAAAGTTCCGAACTTAAAAATGGCCAAACATTCATCATAGCTCCAATCAAAATATCTTTGTTTAGAGATAAACAGAGTTCAAGAAAAACACAGGCATTTTAGCTAGTGAAAGTTGAGCATTACGGTCGACTGATTGACTCAAGTCAGCAGGTAGTTAAAAGTTAGTTTACCTAGTGTTGCACTGTGGCTGTTTCTAAACATATTTGGATGACCCAAAAATCCCCTAGTAACCCTGACTCAAGTGACTGGCCAAGGACCGAGATATCGGGGGGCAGGGGGAGGGCCTTGGCCCCCCCAAAATCTTAACTGGTATAAAGAAAATGTTTTTATTTTGTAAAATATGGCTGTTTTTACACTTATTGATCAGGGCTGCCCCCCCACCAAACAAAACGTTGTATCTCGGTCTTTGTGACTGGCACATGGTCTAAGTGCCCCCCTTTCCCCCTACAAGTTAACCTTACAACAGCTCTAAGACCTAGAGACAAAGAGCAATGCTTGCTGGTACCCATGAATCAAAATATTGAAAATCAAAACTAAGATAAACTCTTTATCTGAATATAAAAAAATGAGTAAAATAACAAACCTTGTGAAGATGTTCTCACTTATGCAGTATTTTTTCATCTTCTCAACAGGGCTTAGTAGGTCGTCTGGATTGACTTGGTCAAGTATTGAAGGCTCATAGTACCCACCATAGTCTAATAAAATGAATAACTGGAAAAATTAGGACAGCTTCAAAAGAGATGTTAATGATCAGATAAGCATTAAAATTTGGCAAGTATGCAAACTGAGATGATACAAACATGAATAAAATTGAGAAATGAAAGAAGAAGCCTGTTATTTCAATCACAAAAAATACTTTTGTAGTGTGACAAATTCTTTAAACTTTGTGTACGTTTTTTTAAGCAACTAATGTAAATTGGGAGTAATTGATAGATAGAAATAATGTTAGATTGAAATATAGCAACGCAAGCAATGAACAACTGTTTCTGCATCCAACATGATAAGTATCTTGAATGGTCCTCTTTATTATGTGTGGCACCCCATTTAAATATGAAAACGTGAATGAAGTGACAGGTTCCAAATATAAACAATAATGCAGCTTAACAATGAGAAGGGGAACTCTCAAGGGAAATATGAATTTGTTTGGATTAAAGAGGTTTTGACTTACCAAGGTTTACACCCGAAAATTAAAATTTGCTCCCAAATACCATAAAGTATATATCCGGACAAGAAAGGTAGCAATAATTTACTTCTAGGAACAATATTCATATTGGAGAGTTGCCCATTTCAATTAATACTTAGTACTATTTGGTTATTTAGGAAATAGAGCACAGATTGGCAATTATTAGGAGCTTTACCCCCAAGCTGGCTTAACTGATTCAAGTAAGCGGACCTATTTGTTCAGGGAGTTAGAAATCTGATTGATAGGTCTGTTTGTCAAGGTGTTTGACATATCCAGAGATTGTCTTATTCAAAACTATTTTTGGGTATAAAGGATATCTAAAAAAGGAAGACAGAGAAGGTTTAAGAATAGAGAAGCTTTAATTAAGTGGAAACTTAATTGTCAAAATAAAGCATTATGCAGTACATCACATTATCAACAAATGCTGTCTGCTTTTCCAATTTCACTGACATGTTGGTTATTCATAATGTTGTGAACTTGGTAATTGTTGTATAAAAGTGCACTTTTATTTTAACATAGCACCTTTGATGTTTAAAATTATCCTTCTTCTTTCTAAGATTGCTTGGATTCGTTTTACAAAGCATTTATCTTCTTCTAAATTTGCATATATTTAGAAGAATATTGAGTTTCTTCATATATTTTGAGGCAGATAGTTCACATGTTATTTTGTATGATCAATAATGATCATATGATCATCCTTATGCAAGAAACGCATGATACTATCAATTATATCATGCGAATATTTTGCTGGCATTGTTATTTGTTCCACTTCCATGAACCTGAAGTAAGTAAATCTAAACTGAAGACTTTTACACTTCCAGGAAAGAAACAGCAACACTACATATCATTCAAAAATAGTTTATTAAGTCAAACAATAACCCTGACATTTATCAGCAGTAATTGGTCAATGTATTTAAGTCAGCTCAGTATTGCCCTGTCAAGTCTGCTCTGAATTGGGCTGTCAAGTGTCACTAATTGACATCACTCTGGCATATCTATATCTTACTGTGAGGCATTTTCAATGCTGGAAGAACAATGTTTGTTTAGAACCAAAGTGTGGATTTTCCAAGCTTAAATATTTCTGAGAGTTATAAGCAAGTCAAATAGAAATACCTTCCTTCTTTTTTCATTGAAATAACTGTTGAATATTTTTTGGGTATGCAATAGAAAGAATGAAACAGCAAAGCAATGGGAGAATCATTTAATAAGACAAACAAACTAATTTGAAACATTAAAACAGATCATTTCAAATCAAATTTGAAACCATATCAAAGTAACCTTTTTTTAGTCAGACTTATAATGAATCAACAGCAGGAAAATAACTCAGATCCCACATGGTTACTCACAAGGTCTATATGGCAGGTTTAAAGGAAGTTCCTATAAAATGGGGGCCACACCTTTTGGAACAGCACTTCACCAAAATGGTCATGGTCGCCATTCACCAAAATGTTCTGATAAAACAGGCACAATAAACCTGCTAAAACAGTACTTGCAAATATTGGCGACCGCCCCCCCCCCAATACTTTAGAGAACAATGGTCTTTTGTTCTAAAACAATGGGAAATGTGACGTCATCTTATTAAAACAATAGGCTTGCCCCCCCAATATTTGACCAAGTGTCCGCCACTGGACAAAACCAGAAGACGAGGTCCCCTGCGAGCAGAAGCAGGACAGCGCAGAAAATTTTTGCAACCACACTCTTCAGATTAGCTTAAAAGGCATTATTTCAGAATATTACCTGCAGTCATTTTGTGCAATCTTTTGAAGTATTTTACTATTTTTAGGCATTTTTTTGCTATGTTTGATTAATTTCATTCTCAAAATAGAATTCATTACTTTATGTTGCCCCAAAGACCTTGAGGCCCTGGGGCAATTTGCCCTCTTTTTGACAGCCCTGTCTACATCCTGCTCAATAAGAGTGGAACTGGAATTTCCCACATACATAAGAAGAAGGGGCATTATCTAACACACAAAAAGAAGAGTTGGTTAAAAATAGAGACAGAGTAATATTCATTAATTTGAAATTAAAATAGAGCTTTGAAGGTGCAAGCAATGTAACATACTGCTTGTAACTCAACTTGCAAATATGTCACAGTATGTGAGCCTTTTGGGTCCCAGTATGCATCAACAAATGGATTGCTTAATGATATTTATTAAAGTTATGCAGGGCTCTTTGGCTAAGAAATCAGCTGGTAAGACAGGTCTTTAATATCCTTTGCATTAAACAAGCCATTTTGCAGAAATTATTAATGTGAATAGTCGACAGGTTGATAAAACATATGCCAGAATGCTCCTCAATGAAATTATCGCTTGTGCAACCTGCAACCTGCAGTAAGTGAGTATTTATCAATTGTTTACAAAATTCACCTTAATGAGGTGGTTAACTTTGTGAATAAAATATTCAAACTAGGTCATATCTGTCTTATCTATTTCAAGATTCTAATAATCAGCAACATTAATATGTGAATTATAAATGGCTATGATTCTTGCTTACTAGAATTGCAAACATAGAAATGAAACATAAAGACATATGAATTTATATGCATATGCTAGGCACATTGATTCCCATCAAGCAAAAAGAGCAGAACAGATTACTTATAAATCTCTTTGAACAAGGACAGCTCTCAGAGGACTTAAATTGTGACATGTTGATGAAAGAAATTAGTTAATTTCGTCAGTATGTCAGTTTTCTATAGGTCAGGATTTCTTTACCATTTGGACCACTGGTTACAGGCACAAATTTTATGTCTGGAACTCTTGAAGAAACTCATAGCTCTGTCAATATTTGCATGAAAAGACTACTGACAAATGCTTATTTTTAAAATCATTAAGTATATAATTGATAGCTCAATCTTCAATTATCTGAAATGATTGCATTAAAAATTTCAATGATCTAAAAAGAAAATCTCCTAAACTTCCCAAACAGCCTAACAGCTTTACAAACACAAAATGTCAATGTGGTTTAAAAGGCTTTTTGAAAAGACATAAAAAATCTTAGTAAAAATCATAGGATTTAGCAATCAGATAAGCAAGTTTTGCAACATGCACAATTGAGATTAAACTTGTGCTTGGCTTAGTGATAGCACCAACTCTGTTGCAAATACTAAAACATTTACAGTGGAAACTTCAAAGACATTTTAGCAATAAATTCATTTCATCACAAGAGGCTTTGAAATACCTTTATTTTAAACCAAGAATATCTGTACTAAACTTACATCTTTACTATACAAAAGGGGCTTAACTATATCTTCTTGTTCCTTTTCAAGAGTTTGGGGCTTCAGCCTGCCAATAATTTCCAAACATACCTTAACCCTTAAATAAATCATTCTTGCCCAAACGTATTGAAAAATTGGAATCTTCAAAACATCCAACCTCCCCCTCCCAAATATATTTCTTTGATACCACATGATTTGAACAAGGTAATATGACACAAGTGTATAAGATTTCAGCAGGAAAAGAGGCAATATATTTCAGTTTGAATATTAAGAAGAACAAAAATATCACTTTGTTTTTATTTGTTTGAAAGAATAATGAAGTTGAAATGAACTGGAAAGTCAAATGGATAACTGCAAATGGAAAACACAGGTGCAATATAGCACTATTAAAACATTTAATGCAACAAAAATTTACCTTGGCAGAAAAGAGAAATTGAAACTGGTCCAATCCTTATAGAATTTCAACTTAAAAACTTTTAAATCGCAACGGAAAATCCAATTACGATTCTACTAACCAGAACTACTTAATCATAAGAATCCTGTCTTATTTCCAAATGTTATCCAAATCTTGTTAATTAAAATTTGCCAAATGAAAAGCTGCGCAGATGAGATTAATACACCTTACTTGCATCATTTCTTAAAACCTGACTAGATTTGGAACTGGAGTTACACTGGAGGTAAACTGCCCGGCTATAGCCTTACTCCAGAGGGGGTGGTCCCGTAAAATTATTACAAATCGGCTACAACGTGTTTGATCATGTAGTTTCGTTTCCCCAAGTATAAAAACTGTAATCAAACTTAATTTCCGCGGAATCCTTCCATGTTGGAAGGGAAGCAAACAATAACTTCTTTATAGCTGAAGCATTCAATTTTTTGGAAGTGGAGACATCGTGATAACGATCGCCGCTAGGCCACAAGTGAGAGGCATTAAAACAACTAAAGTACACCGTGCTTCGTATATAAATACAAAACAGCACGATATTGTTCCAATAGAGTTTAATTGAGGTTCTAGAAAGCTCAACAAGATCTAACACAAAAGAAAACCGTAACTACGTTTTAAAAATTCGAGCTTACCGTTACTGTCGTAGTCTCCTTGGTCGTCGTCATCTTCACTCCGATAAACTGGCAATATAGAGCTTATATCTGCACAAGAAGGACATATTTGTTCACATATAGATTGAAAAATATTCAAAGCGAACAACAGATTTACTACAGAATGTCAAAGCAGACAACAACCGACCGGAAAGGCGTATTTTATCAAGACGCGAAACGGTACACTTACCCGCCATCTTGAAAAGAGTGACGACATGAATGAGGCAAGACTATGGGTGCTTCTGGTATGCGGCCTTCTTGGTTGGGGTGCGAGACAAAATATTTTAAGAATTTCGGCCTCGAGAAAAGTCTGTCGGCCAGCGATTTAATTTATTTTGCTTTTAATATCAAAGCTAGAGTTGAGACAAACATAGAAGTAAACAAGAGCTTTTTGGCTAAAATAGACTGGGTTCTTTTCAGGTTTCTTTTTCATGCAACGTTTTCAATTTTTTCTAACCACATTAATCACTTTAATGCTATACAACCCTTTCACAACTAGCTTTTTCCCTTACAGTAAAATATAGCAAAATTGGTTTAAGGTCGTTGCCATGGCAAGCGTTTGCGATGAAAAACCCACTTGACAAAAATTCCTTTACAAAAACGAATTCAAGTTTCTCTTTGCACTTTCTACTTCCTGAAGATATATCAAAGATCCTTGTTCTCACATATACCGTAAATCCTCGAATTGCCCCCCCCCCCTACCTAGAACTAAAAACTGTCAATAAGCCTCTCCCTTCGAATAAGCCCCCTACTGCTACAATAAATTCTCAAATTGGACCCCTCAATTTGATGATTTTTGCCATCTGAGGTTGCCTATGGCGTTTTATTGAGTCACCACAACAAATTCATACTTTTGATAGTACTTAATTAAATGCTCGTAAAAAATATATGCTAAAATAAACGAGGTCTTTTAATAATGTTTTCTTAAAGTCTACAGTAATTTTATTAGCCCCCCGGATAAGCCCCCCCTGAATAAGCCCCCATTCAAAAATATCGAAAATAAATAAGCCCCCAGGGGGCTAATTCGAGGGTTTATGGTACATTACATCAAAGAGCTTAAAACTGACGCATGTCATGCTATCAAAATCAAAAAGGAAAGTATTTTATCAAGGCCTTGGACAAAGGGGGGCTCAGGGGAGCATGCCCCTAATTTTTTTGCAGAACAATAGAGCAAATTTGCAAAGAATCTCCTTTCCTCCCCCCCCCCCCCCCTCTCCTCCACTTTCCAACCTGCGTCAGAGCCCATGTTTATGGCCAGTATTCTTGCTTGATGAACTATTTCTATAGTTTCATTATTGTAAACAGTTTCCAAAAATTCAAAAAGATCCATGTTTTCTTTGAAAAACACTTTAAAATCATCAATCAAAATTCTGAATGTGTCTGATGATCAAAATTTTGTCAAGTCAAATGACAAGATGTGGATAACCAGATAAGAGAGCATATTAACAACTTGGCTGTTGAGGCCAATGGCAACAAGGCTCCTTTTAACTCAAGTTGCCCCTTTGGTTAAACCTAGGTGAATCAGAGGCATTCATTTCAAAAGTCAAGAAATCAATAGGACATTTTCACCACAAATAGACTTGAAAAAGTGTGAGCTGTCGGAGCTTCGCTACTAGAACCCACTGCTCTTGCTCCTGGAACCCATTAAATGAGCCTTTGAGGTTTGCTCAGGAAACCACTGGATGTTAACTGCCCTACTGAGATTTTCCTTGCTCCATCCAGATTAAACAACTTCCTTCTGATAGAATTCCTAATTACTACCTTCCTTCTTTGGTTTGTTTGACACAAGATGTTTATTGCAAGAATTCAAAAAGACAAAATAATTCCAAAGATATTGTGGACAAGAATCAACATTTGCAATTCAAGATTTTCTCCATCAAAAACATTTCACAAAACTTTATTATCTGTGGAACTTTATAATCTAAATTAGCAACTCAACTTTGACAAAAAACAAAAAATAATTTAAATAATAAAAATGACGTTGAAAATTAAATATATGATTAATATTTTTCCAAAGTGTGAAATGACTATCCATCCCAAGTTTATTTCCATTTGTTCTAAACTCAACATTACAGCAGTTTAGTTCAGTTCATTGAATGTACTTTTTTCAGCTTCAAAATGGCCAAGGATGGATACAAACTAATATATTCTAGAAGATTTGTCTAACCGCTCAACTTTTTCTTAACTTCCTCCTTCTACCTATTTTTTTAAATAAATTGTTCTGTAATCCTCAAGAAGGTATCTCAAATACAATCAACATTGAAACTAGGACCTAAAAACAGCAGATTCTAATTCATCATGAGCAAAATTCAAATTAGTGATAAAAAACTATGGAGCTACTGAATCTGGTGTCATTGAGTGTACAAACTTGTATTGATTCATCAATGTTCATTTTTCATGGGAAAGGGATGGAGGAAATACCCCTAATTCAACATAGTCATCTACAATTTCTCGTAAATACTCCACTTTAACATTTGGGTACTCATATTTGAAGCCAAGTGACTCTATTTTTGATCCTTCAATGTGGAGATTGTTATTGTAGAGCAGCTCTTGATCCAAGTATGGGCTTAGAGGTGTATTGGCAATCTTGTCCCTAGTGCATGCCTCAGACCATGGAGCCAAGTGTTTTTCGTTAGAATCTTCTACCATACCAGACATATTAAGCTTTGCCATATTTGAGATCACTGAACCAAAAAAGTCATAAGAGATGTTGAAAATTTGGCACACCAAATCACTTATTGAGCCTTGTGTTGATTCACTTTTGTCAGAAAGGTTGTAAATCTCACCACTTCCTCCTTTTTCGAAGAGGAACCAGATTGCACGAGCTACATCTTTCACGTGTACAGTGTTCATTTGGAGGTCCTTTGACCAAAGGAGCTTCATTTTTTCACCTAGCTGTTTATACACAGCACCAACGATTAGCCTAGGCGTCAATCCATCGACATCACCTATCCCATAGATAATAGAAGGTCTTAGGATAATATAATTTAGTCCTTCGATTTTTTTCAGCTCTTCCTCAACCTTGTATTTGTATTTAGCAACAAGGGTCCATGGCGACACTTTGGAGTTTTCGGCACTTGCCTTCTTGTCACTTGAGTACACCTGCCCTGACGAAATCTCTATATATTTCTTTACCTTCAATTCTGCAGCCTTCTTTGCACAATTAACTTCCAGCTGTAACACGCCTTCCTTGTAAACCTCTTCAGCTTGGCCATATTTAATACCTACGCCACAATTAACAACATAGTCAAAAACACCTTCTTCAAGCACGAACGCCCGCTCGATGTGACTTGGATTGAGAAGATTGGCCTGACGAAATTGAACTCGATCGTCTTCGAAGATTTTCTTATGGTGGCTATTGAGCCATGCTGTTTGGGGTGGCATTTTGTCTGCTACACGAACTATGCTGGCCAGGTTGTTCTCTATCAAATATGCAACCAAATTGCGCCCAATAAAACCACATCCACCGAGAACAAGAACTTTTGCTTCAGCCATAATGTGAAGTGATAGGCCCTTCAAATCCACTTCTAAACAGAAAGGGTGTGTTGTTTACTCTCAATGACCAAAGATGCCTTGAATATGTCACAATGACAGCGTAAATATTTCGCTAGTGTGAAAATGTGATCTTTCCGGCGTGCTCTTTCGATCTGTTCTTGCTGAACTGGCTTCACCAGCCTCACTTCCCCGTAGCAACGTGAGGGAGAGTTCTCCTCGACAACCCGCCTTCTCAGCAGCTCTGCCACACCTCATTGGGACAGACTCAAAAAGCCCTCGTTAGATCTAAAAATTTTGTTGAATTAATTTTCGGTAGAAAAAATTTGGATCATATTTTTACCATTATTAGGTTTAAATTGAGGCAAAAACTTTGGTAATTTTGAGGGAGACAAACAAATTCGCTGAATATAACCAGGGACGTCACTTCACTAATTTATTGGGGGGGGGGGGGGGTGTAAACACTATTGCCCTGCAAATTTTTTCCTGTAAAACAAATATAGAAGTACTGTACTTATGTAAGTACTGTGCATATATTACATAAGTACATATAAAATTTTCAAAAAGCAACACAAACTAACAATTGCAATAAAAAAAGTCAATAATTAGTCTACTTTCACACTAATCTTCTTAATTGAAATTCTTCTCATTTTTTTTTCATGCCATACTTTTAATACTTTATCAAGTGGGATAGTGTCTGTTAGGTCTTTCTCACAAGCAAGTAGAATGAGATCATTCAATCGTTCATCTTTCATCCTTGATCGCAGCAAATTTTTAACAATCTTAAGTTTGCTAAAGGTTCGCTCGTCTTTAGCCACAGACACAGGTGCTGTAAGAAGAAGGATGTAGCATTTGTAAACCGTTGGGAAAAGTCGTCTATTTTCAAATAAAGATTTGGCAGCCTCTTTGACGGAAGTTGGCTGGATCTGTTGCTGTTCAATCATTGACCTGAAAACATCTAGCGCACATAATATAACTCCTGCTTCAATATGAAAGCCCGGTGGGAAAAGCTTGCAAAGATCGTGGACTGTTT
The DNA here is from genome assembly GCF_057945365.1 of Rhopilema esculentum. NCBI lineage: Eukaryota > Metazoa > Cnidaria > Scyphozoa > Rhizostomeae > Rhizostomatidae > Rhopilema > Rhopilema esculentum. The sequence continues at coordinate 2,360,809 of NC_142818.1, forward strand.
CTGGGTTTATCGTTTTGAGTGGTGGCTGCAACGCCATTGCCAATGGCTCAATTTTTTTAAGCATGCATTGACATTTTCACCATACTCTGCTATCAGAGAATCGAGAACAACACACATTTCTTTTCTGTAGAAGGAATTAAATTTAAATTCCGCTGATGTTTCTGGACCGTTGTCAATCTTTCTTGGCAGCAACCTGAGTCAATGTTTTCTACTAAACTCAGCCGCTGAATCTATTCCATGCTGTTTAGCGCACTCATTTTTAGCATCCAACTCTGCATCCATAGCCTTGTTATCAATGCGAATCTTCTTAAGATTTTCTAATGTTGCTTCAATTAACTTCATCGCATCTAGGATGTTAAGCTCTTCTGCTTGGAGTTGCATCATCAAAATTTTTGTTTTCTTCATAATTAATCTCATGAAAATCAATGCAAAAAGAAAGTCAAATGACTGACACTTTTTCTTTATGTCTTTACCCTTCACTTTACCCTTCATTTCTGTGCTGTCGTCACTGACAACTTTGTCAATTGCTTTGGGTATGCTTTGTAAACTTCGCCACACTGCTTCTATTGACTCTGAAGAGTAGACCCATCTCGTTTTAGACATGTTGCGGAGTTTCAAGGAGTACTCATCAACTTCTTGAACTTCTTTATTGTAAATTTTGTTTCGTTTGGAGCTGGCACTGGAGAAAACATATATATCTTGAATATTATCGTACATCAACGTAATTATGGCACTTTGTTTTGCAAAATGCTCTTTGAAAGTATTAGATCGATGCCCTTGACATGGAATGTACGGGACTGGTCTTTCAAGAATATCTTGTAGAACCCCCTGTGCCCCTGCAATTCTCCCAGACATATTATTTGCAAAACAGTATGTTTGGAAGCAGAGATAATTCACATTAATTTCATTTGCTTCCAGACACGTGAGAATACATTCTGCTGTCTTATCTCCATGTTTGTCATTGCACTCTTTCATTTCCACGACTCTCTCGCGCGCAATTCCTTTCACCAATATATCTTGCAGCCACAACCATTTGATCCTTGTTGCTAACATCGGGTGTTGTATCGGCCGAAACCGACAACATTTTAGCACACTTAATCTCATCTTTTATTCTTTCTCCAACATTCTCCCCCAAGATCTCTAAAAGATCATTTTGTGAACTAGAATCATGTATTTCGTACTGAAAGGCTTCAATCGTTTGCTATCAAGCCATTCTTTCATCTGTAGACAGTGCCTGGACAGAAGATTCACAAACTGGACAAAATTGCCGTTCAGGTCTCCTGCGGTGCCTCTGAAAGCAATTCCTTGCCTTGCCAATGTTCTAGCAATATCAAACAAAATCTTCATTATCGATTTGCATTTTTCTTCGTCATCCTTCTCCTGAATGATGATGTCCTTCAGATGCCTATTCATTTGAATGTCAATATGTCCTTGTTCGACTGAAAACCTAGCAAAATCAGCCAGTGCTGCTTGGTGTGCTTCAGAAGAAAAATGCTGAGCAAGTTTGCCTTTTTTCCCAGTTCCAACACTTTTCATTTTATGCCATGATGCGATACCGTTTATCCAAGCAGTGTCACTTTTTCTTCACGAGGGGCACGGAAATAAGAAACTCACTTTACAATACCACAACAAATCGGAAAAACTAACATATGTTTTGGATTTGATAAGAAAGTAAAATAAATTAAGATATTTTATGAAACTTCATTTCTGATCTCTTTTGCCCTGCGAGAACTACTAATTCATTCTGCTTTGCCCTGCGAAATGCTGTTTTTCAGGATTGGGGGGTGAAACATCCCCCCAAACCCCCCCAATAGTTGCGTCCCTGAATATAACATATGGGCGCTCATTGTGAGGCCCTTCCAGCCTTTCAGAGACGGGACAGAATTTGGCCACATTTAAATTAGTCTTTTCTTTATTTACTTGGATTTAAAGGGTACAAATTAAGACGAATGGGCATCATTATTAATTTATTAACAATGGGCATCATTAACAATGTAGCCTGTGTCCCAGACCCCTAACTTGAAAGTAAACCTCAAATGTCTGGATCAACATTCGTTTTCTATGCATTTTCTATATGCAATATGTATCCCTTACTGTTTCTGGTTTTCCTTAAACAATAACCAACAGAATCTCAAGTTCACTATTATTTCTTAATTGTCTCCTCCCCCATGAGTTTAGAAACGAAATGGCTTCTGAGATTTCGCAGTGAACATTTTATGGTAGATATTTGTTTTGAATAGTAATTCTAAGTTGTTAAAAATGAACTTGTATGAATTATCGACAAGATAAGGTTTTATCTTATCAGAATTGAAAATGCAAATCCTTCCCGTACTCTGAGGTTTACAAGAAAACATTTTGTTTGTGTAAAATCGAAAAGTAAGCGATTCTTCTGGTGGTCGAACAATTTTCCTGGATAAAACTTAGGTTTCAAACGGTATTCATTGGATTCGTTTTAGTTGCCCTTCTTCCAGAAAATTAATGGGAATAAAACTGTTTAATAAATTAATGGGCATTTTCTCCCTACTTCTCTTTATTGTCTTCGGCAAAAGCTATCTAATGGTACTATTACTACGTCTGTTTTGCAGATTCCCAAAGACCCAATGATGTTAGCTATTATTGTGGGGATCTTCAGATCTTGCTCTGTGGCCTTTCATTATCTATTTTCTTTCTTTGTGCCTCCAAGGAGGCATCCCAATTCTCCTGCTGTGCTCAAAAACACTAACATTGCTTCCGCAAAAGGGACCAAGAGTAACCTCGTATTCAAGCGGTAAAAGTGACGTAAGATCTGAAAACTGTCTGCTTTAACAACCCGATGCTTATAAATACACAGTCTATCAATGAACAACCATTATTGAAAGGTTTTTTGATCATCTTAGCAGTAAGACTTGTCCTTCTTTTCTTTTAATTCGCCCTTCTACCAAATTCTGCTTTGGAAACGCTTTTTGTAAAGACGCAAATTAGGTACCAGGCTTTTCGCTTCCAAATCAACTATGACGATGGATAGTCCTTCATTGATATGACGTCAAATTACGAACAATCTGTAACTTATCATCTTTGGTTAACATTTTTAATCAGTTGAGTTGTGAACGTCGGTTGAGAAGGATTGACAATGTTGTCGAAGTTTTTTCACCGCTCAACAGCGAGTACGAATGAAGACGGCTTAAACCTTTGGGATCTTCCAAGGTAACACCGAGCCGCGTACAAGAACAAGATTCAGAAATTGCAAAGTCTTTTAAAGAAAAGACGAGTTGATATCAACAAGAAGGATGTCGAAGGACGGTATGTTCTTCTTAAAAGTTTTTAACAATAGGATGTCTTAATATTTAGAGAACTAACTAATTAAAGAAGACATATTTAATTCAACTTTATCTGGCAATCAGCTTTATTTATTCCTCGTTTTAATCTATTTTCTTTATGATAAATCAAATAATAAAAAAGCAGAACATATTAGTTTGAAATGTTTTCAAGATATTCTGACAATTCCTATTTAAATAAATTTGATTTCTATTCTTTAACAGATTTTGTTAATAGTCCTTATCTGTTTCATATATATTTTAACCTTTTAAACGAATTCAAATCATTTGTATTCGTGCTATCTAGCATCAATAAAATTATTACACGTTATACTATCTTTATCCTGTTCTTGCGTTATATCTCACCACTAGTGTACATTTAATTTGTGTCTTGTGTCATTTGCTGTGTCTTTACAGTGCCTATAAATGTTTATCCCCCTCCCTTAAATTTTTATCTTTCCTGGAAAGAAATCTGTGATATTTTTGGCCTTTCAAAGGGGTCTACAAACTTAGAATTATTGTTTTCTTTGATACTTTAATTTTCTATGTAGCAATTTGAGTTTTTGCTTTCTTCGTGAAAAACGTTAGTCTCTTTAGTTATCTATAGATAAAGGTTGCATAAATTCTATTGCAATTTTGCAGCACGGCACTGCATTATGGATGCCTCGCCGGCAGAATTCAAGTGGTACGGCTCATTTTGGATGCTGATGGCAAAATCACTATTGACAGATTTGGGAGGAGTCCTGTTTTTATGGTAAGTTATATCTCTCTTTAAACATGGTCCTGATCATTGGTGTCAATTTTTGCGTCCTACCTTTCCTTTCACGTTGGCACCCCTCACTGCTATTATACATGGTTGAAATTTAAAGTAACAATTTCAGGCAACTTTATAGATCATTTTCTTTTTTAAACCAACATTTTTAAAGTAGAGAGGAAGGTGGCTGAACTTGATCTCTTACCTTCTGTAGTAATCTGTCAGCAATGCTGATGACGATTCTTTTTGAACAGGCAATCAAAAACGGACATTTGGATATAGTCAAAGTATTCTACGGAATAGAGTTTGACTTCAACCGACCTGACCACGCAGGGACCACACCACTGCATTACGCCATTTTCAGAAAGAAAATGGAGATTGCAGAATACCTGGTGAAACAAGTGCATGTGAATGTGAATGCAAGAGATATGGTAAGTCACCTTGCTATAAGTTTATTCTTCTATGCTGGTTAAAAGTACACCCGAAAAAGACAACCAAAATAGAAAGTGTGTGATAATAGAAAGCCTTTACTCTGTTATTAGAAGATCTTCAACATAACTAGAAAAAGTTCTTTCTTGCATTATTGATGCAATTAGCTTCAACAACAAATATCAAGAACGAGGCATTGCTTCATCACAAACCATCTTGATCAAGATTTCAGAGCAAGTCAACACAATCCACGATATCGTAACGATTACGGAATGGTTTGATGTTTGGTAATGCCTTGTAAAAGTAGAATTCTATGATCAACACCATAGGGTAATCAGAAAAAACAAGGCTACAGCTAGAAACAGCGCAAGATATCTATAAATACAGATGATGATTTACGAGCCTCTCTTACTCATTAACCTATGCTGAATCTTTGAAGTCTAAAAATCATTAAAATGTAGCATTCATATATTGATTGATGTAAAGAATGCATGCATTCATAAATACTTAAGAACTCCCACTCATAAAACTTGAATTTTCACAGCATATATCTACGCCACTGCACGAAGCAGTCCTTGCTGGGTTGCCAAATGTGGTTTTATTGCTAGTGAAAAGTGGAGCAGAAACAGAAATCAGAGAGATGATCGGAAAGTAAGTATGGTTTGAATCAATTTTTAAAGGATTTATGGAAATCAATTTTGTAGTTGTTCGTTAAAATAGCATACTTCAACTGACTTTGTTAACATTGCACAAGGCCTCAATATATAGATTTATTGCTCCTCGTTATTTAGCCAATCTAAAAAAGGTTCTTATCTAATTATTTCAATTGGTGTTGCTAATGATCCAATATTAAGAAAGCATATAAAAGTTATATGTAACGAAATGTAAATACTTGATATTTTGCTTTTTCAACACAGGACCCCCTTGTTGCTGGCGATCGTCAAAGGAGAAGAAGAATGTGTTGAGATCCTCTTACGCTATGGTGCAGAGATCTACCGTACAAGATACAGCAGCCTCGCAGAGGACAAGGCTCTTCAATTTCGCCAGAAAAGGTAGAGCAATACAATTGAAAATTTCATTAGGAATTTGAGCTAATAAACCGACAAAGCTATACTTGTTTTAGCATTAAGAATCTTAAGTTTAAAGTCCTAACGAGAAGTGAATTGTTAGTTGTAGTAAAACACAAACTCTCAAAGCCTTTGTGATAATTTCATAGTGAACGCAACCAATGTAAAATTTAGCCGCTTTCCATAAAATCATTTTGGAAGAGCACAGCTATCCCACACTAATACAATCTCAATCATTTATAGGATATATGAAATGCTTCAGACCTATAGATCAAAGCACGAGAGGAGAATTGAATTCATCGGTAGGTTTGTTAAAAGCTATTCCATATATCTGAAATGTAAAGTCTTTTATTGTGGATACAGAACAGACCTGTTTCAAAAAGCTAAATTTACTACCGAATAGACTCACGAAGTACCATCTTTCATTGTTGGAAAAAAGAGTTTTTAATTGATGGAAAAACCTTTTTAAAATTAATAACCTCGTTATAGAGTTGAATATACACTTAACATCACGTTCGAGCTAAAGTTCAATAGGAAAGAAAAGAGGAAAACGAAGCATTCTTGCCTAAATTGACTAATATATTTAAAAATGTGCAATGAAAAAGTTTCGTCGGGGTACAATTAGAGGTGATGCTTTCAAAATGGTAAATGATTTGGATTGAAGGATTTTTGGTCAAAACGGAGGAGTTGAAATATCAGGGACCTGTAAACAACGCCAGTGCCAACGGTGGAGCCACGTCCCACAAGTGACAACCCCATCTCTAGAAATCCTTGTGGAGCCACGTCCCACAAGTGAAAACTCCATCTCTAGAAAACCTTGTGGTCTGTGGAGCCACGTCCCATCTCTTCTTTATCGCCGAAGGTGCCCAACCGTTTAAGCTTGGTAAAGTGGAATCAAAATACCGGATTGAAAAGTCTGATTTTTAGTCATGAACTGGTAACTCCGGGGAGCAATAAGTAAGGCTCGCAGAGAAGCAAAACGTTTGAGAATAAAATGTATCTAACACCTTAAAAATAAACGCTTAACTTTTGCGGCGGTCACATATTTCCTCAAGCAAAGGTTGGGTACCTATCTGCAGTAGCCAAAGACGTAAACCTTGTCTAAAGTAATTAGAATTTCAAACACCATACTTGCATAGCCTCAGTGAATTGGTTACAAAATAAGTTGCATCTTTAAGATTGAAAAATATCTTTCAGATCCAAATCTCTTGAACATCAAGTCGTTATTGATGACAAATGAAGATGGGAGTGTAACAGAAAATGCAAATGCAGCTATGCACGAAGAAGACCACGAAGTCGTTGCATTTCACGAGAATTCGCATGATTCTGGTCTAGAATTAAGGTCATCAAGCAGGCGAATTGACAGATGTAACCAACTTGACAACTCTGTAAGCTTAGAATCTCAGGAAGTCATCGAAATGTCCATTAACATCGGTAAGTTATAACTCTTCTCTTTCCTTCTTTTATGTATTCTGTCAGTTCTAAGGTACCTAAAGATTGTTAACAATCATTTACTTCCTTGGTTAAGGCAATCACTCTTTTTCAAAAGAATGCTTACAATGGCAGAAATAAAATCATATTTCATTAAAAAACCAGTTACCTATTTTAACACAACAACTAAGACTGAAAAATTCATTATTCCAAGTTCAAAATAAATCACCAGTATTTCTCAATCCATTCATTTCAGAGCCCCAACTTGCAGAGGAGATACCAGATCTTCTCTTTGAGGAGGATGAAGAAGAAAATCCGGAAGAAGAGATCATTGATGAACAGGAAATCTCGTTGGTTTTTGCTGACTTTGAAACGCCAACATCCAACCAGCCATTGCTTGAAGTTGAACAGGTCACCCCATCACTAATTCAACTAGAAGCAGAACTGACTTCTGCAGGTATGTGAGAAACTTCTTTCTTAGGCATCAATAGAATGTAATGGTAAATGGTTTCTAATGATCTTTGAGATTACTCATCTCTTCGTATTCGATTTTATTGATTGTTCTTTGATTTACTTCAGAGCCCCCATCTGCAGAGGAGACACCAGATCTTCTCTTTGAGGAGGATGAAGAAGAGTATTCGGAAGTAAAGGTCATTGATCAACTGGAAATCTCGTTGGTTTTGGCTGACTCTGAAGCCAAATCATCCAACCAGCCTGAAGATGAAAAAGTCACTCCATCACTTATTCAACTAGAAGCAGAACTGACGTCTGCAGGTATGTGAGAAACTTCTTTTTTAGGCAATAATATAATGTAATGAATGGTAAATGGTTTCTAATGATCTTTGAGATTACTCATCTCTTCATATTCGACTTTATTGATTGTTCTTTGATTTACTTCAGAGCCCCAACCTGCAGAGGAGACACCAGATCTTCTCTTTGAGGAGGATGAAGAAGAGTATTCGGAAGTAAAGGTCATTGATCAACTGGAAATCTCGTTGGTTTTGGCTGACTCTGAAACCAAATCATCCAACCAGCCTGAAGATGAAAAAGTCACTCCATCACTTATTCAACTAGAAGCAGAACTGACGTCTGCAGGTATGTGAGAAACTTCTTTTTTAGGCAATAATATAATGTAATGAATGGTAAATGGTTTCTAATGATCTTTGAGATTACTCATCTCTTCATATTCGACTTTATTGATTGTTCTTTGATTTACTTCAGAGCCCCAACCTGCAGAGGAGACACCAGATCTTCTCTTTGAGGAGGATGAAGAAGAGTATTCGGAAGTAAAGGTCATTGATCAACTGGAAATCTCGTTGGTTTTGGCTGACTCTGAAACCAAATCATCCAACCAGCCTGAAGATGAAAAAGTCACTCCATCACTTACTCAACTAGAAGCAGAACTGACGTCTGCAGGTATGTGAGAAACTTCTTTTTTAGGCAATAATATAATGTAATGAATGGTAAATGGTTTCTAATGATCTTTGAGATTACTCATCTCTTCATATTCGACTTTATTGATTGTTCTTTGATTTACTTCAGAGCCCCAACCTGCAGAGGAGACACCAGATCTTCTCTTTGAGGAGGATGAAGAAGAGTATTCGGAAGTAAAGGTCATTGATCAACTGGAAATCTCGTTGGTTTTGGCTGACTCTGAAACCAAATCATCCAACCAGCCTGAAGATGAAAAAGTCACTCCATCACTTACTCAACTAGAAGCAGAACTGACTTCTGCAGGTATGTGAGCAACTTCTTTCTAACGCATCAATAGAATGTAATGGTAAATGGTTTCTAATGATCTTTGAGATTACTCATCTCTTCGTATTCGAATTTATTGATTGTTTTTTGATTTACTTCAGAGCCCCAACCTGCAGAGGAGATACCAGATCTTCTCTTTGAGGAGGATGAAGAAGATCCTTCGGTTGTATTGGAACCTCCAATATCTTTCTCTTCATCTACTCCAATTGACGTAAACCAGGGGTCGTCTGGTACGTTATGTTTCATTTTTTTTCAATATGCACATTTTCTGTTTTCTTTTCATGGAGCGCTAAAACCTACTGCTTTCAAAATATTGAGCAGATGAAGGTGTCATCATTTCCACCAATTTTTGCAATTCTTTCAGATCCATCAGAAAAGCCGAAGCAGGAACTGCCTGTTTATAAGGAAGAGGCAAGCGCATGGAATAACAATGTCATTCAAGAAAAAGAAAAGTCATTGTCAATCAATTTCTGGGATATTCCAACATCAATCAAACTTGTGCCACAAGGTGACGAAGGTTCATCGGAACAATTCGCAGGTGGCTCTCTCGAGAAGCAATATCCGTCAGGTATTATCAGAAGCCATTTTATGTTTAGTCTATCAAAGAAATTTCGACTCTCGAATTGTATCCTCTGAAAGGCAAAATTACTAAAATGTAAACAAAACTCCTGATTGGCTGAAACAGTTCCCCTTACTAGAGTTATGATATAGATATTTGCTCGCTTAGACTCTTCAATTTGACTTTCATGATAAATCGACGCTATAACCATTAGTTAAATATATATTTAAAGAGAAAACAGTTGGTTCAATCTGTCTAGCGTATTTCTATTTAGCATGAAAATTTAAGCAGAAAACGAGAAAGGAAATCTTGACTATGGTCTCACTCTGTTTGCAGGGAATAACGCTGCTTCATCGAAGAAACTCGAACTATCCAGAACTGGTATTTCTGTGTATGATGAAGAAGCTGAAAAGCTTAAAACAAACTGCAACCAATTTGTGAAATTGCTTGAGGAAATCGAATGTTCTTTCAACTATTTTGACGATGGATTCAAACGAATAGAATCGCGGCTGCATGGTGCAGGAAAGCAGCGAATGGAAAAGGAAGATGTCGTCCATGAAAACAAACGGCTGGCTTTATTGAACGAAGAGCTCTGTAAAAAAGTGGAAGTTTTAAGCAAGCAACTTGAACAGGAAGTCAACATGCAGAAAGGTATGAGAGAATATCAATTTAACCTGGAGACCGACAATGAGCAGCTTCGTTTGCAAGCCGATAAGCTTATGAAGGATAAAAACAAAGACGAAGTTTTACTTGGGCTTCTCGAAAAAGAAAATGAGGAGCTATTGGTCAAGTCTTTCAGATTAAATGAATTGGAAATTCAAGAGAAGAAAACACAAGAAGAGATGGAAAAATGTTTGACTGAGCTTTCAAAGATCGAAGACATTGTCAAGCAAAAGGATGAGGAGAGAACACATCTAGAAGAAGGAATATTTCAGCTACAAAAGAAGTGGGAAACAGAACACTTAAGGCTATTGGAGGCACAAGAAGAAAATGACAGTTTAATATCTAAAATTTCCGATTATCGCGTCAAGTTGGATCACCTTGAAAGAGAACATCAACTGACTCAAGAGGTGTCCAAAGAGCAACGTGGAACAATTTCGTCTTTAAACTTAAGAAAAGCTGATCTTTCAGTTGAGATTGATAGTTTGAAATTTCGTCTAAGAAGCTTTGTGAATTTGGAAGAGCAGAATGAGTCGCTAAATGAAGAGCTACGAAAAGCAAAGAACAATTTACGTGCAATGGAGAATGTGTACACGGTTTCAATGGCCGATGCGATAAAGTTTCGCGGCAAATATGATGAGGCATGTTATGAGCTTGAAGGGCTCCAAGCAACGATTGATTTGCTATCGACTGAGAAAAAGGAACTGAGTGAAAAATGTGACAGATTGGAAAATGCAATGACTAGAGAATTGTTTGAGCATGAAGGAACTTTGAAAAGTACTGACGGGAAAACCAAGGCACTTGAATCAAACTTGAATTTGGTAAGTTTAGTTGTGTTAGCATATTAGTTTAGGTTAACTAGTGTTATCGTATCTGTCATGTTTATTTGTGTTACTATGGGTAGAAAAAGAATATCAACGACCTAGCCACAGTTGCAACGGGCCGCAAAAATATGATTGCCAGTTCGGAAAGGTGAATTGTTGGAGCACCTAAACAAAAGTAGCATAAATTTAAAAGTTGTTTCTCTTCCCCTCCTCCATTACAGTTTTGCTTATTACTACATGATTGTCAGTGACAACCTAGCTGGGACTGGATGCATAAACACTTCTAATGAAGGAAACAAAATTGTACGCGAGGAGAGAGCGAGGATAGAGCAACAGCAATGATGACTTGGAGATGAAGTTAAATCCTGGGATGGCGAACTTTTGACCGAGATTATTGTAGTGTTCCAGCTTTTCTGGCTAGGATTGAAGTTCAGGATGCTGTTGCATTATGGCCATATAACAGTCCCTTAAAAATAATACTTCCTATCAGTAATACCTATCATTGAATCTTGTTTGGTAAAAGAGACTTTAGGCCATTAGAGCAACACAGAACCTTCCATTCTTAGATTGTTGGACATTGTTGACAAATCTGATGATATGTATTCTTTTGCCCGTTTTCATCAAATTGCTGCGTATTTGGAAAATGCTCAAGAAGCCTTGATATTCAAGCAAGATTCATTGTTTCGTCATTGCGTTAATTCTCCTTGCATTTCTGCACCGTACGAGTTTCACGCAGACGGGAGTTAGTGCCTTTTTGAAAACAGCGCTGCGATTAGTAGCCTGTAACGCCACGTCAATTTAAACATTAAAAGATGATTTGTACTTATTTTGTAGAAAAATGTGCCAGAAGATAGCAGCTTTTGGGGAAATGAAGCCAAGAGAAGCAAAGATTATAAAACTAATTTTGATTAAGGACCAAAAATTGAACCAAACAAAATTGACCATTCTATAATGGTTGTAGTAGCATGAATTGGTATGACTTACCTTAAAATTTAAAAAGCAAGTTGATTTATTTACTGAACATTGTTGAACAAATAGAGTCAACAATATTGTGAAAATATGAATTTTGTAGTAGAGAAAATCATGGCATATGAGGGTTTATCTATATTTTCAATGCCTGTGTATTTGTTCAGAGAATTCTTGAAGGCAAAAAACGGAACTGATAAACAGAAACTTTCAATCATTATGGCCAAAGTTTCTTTTGGTTGGGTGTTGACATATCTACTTGTGGCTGAAAAAGAAATTAAGATGATATTTTTTATTTACAATACGGGTGGCTTGACTTACAGTGAATATCATCTTGAAAATATAGTATTTGACAACTTTATCAGGGTTAGGCCTATGTGTGCAATGGTACAATGATTGATGAATGCCAACTGAAGCAGAAAATAAGGATTAACAGTGGTGGTCGCCCCATGGTCCTTGGATGCGGTTGAAGAGCCTGTGGTGTCTAAATGCTTTCAAGGTCAAACAGTAATGTAACAACCAAGTGCCAAGTTCAAAATTCGAGCATTAAAACAACAAACAAGCAAAAAGTAGATTATGAAGTTTCAATGCTTGAGCTTAATATTAAAGAAAACAGGAAACAGTTTTCCAAAGAAATTTTAATCAAAATATCATAGATTAATAATAGAGCATTTTTGCTGCAAGATACCGGGTCTCTCTGTTACTGGCAAACTATCTGAAAGATTGTCAGATTATGGAAACGGAAGGCCAAAACCAGAAATAACTTGCGAATTAAGACAACTTGCAAATAGAGGCATACCACACAATTACAATAGATAAGATATGTGCTTATTTCTTACTAAAGTAGAAAAGGTTATGCCTGATAACATATTCATTGCATTTATAAAGTAATTGTGAACATCTGAATTTCATCTAATTTCTGCTTAAAAACATCCATAAATTATCAAGCTTACCACTACATTAAATGAGCTAGCACAATAATGGCTACTGAAACTATTTCAAAAAAATATCTATCAATCAAATTAACATGCAAAATACTGGTTTTGATGTGGATCATGTTTGCAGTTTTTCCATTCAATATAATACACTGTATAGGATTTTCACAATACAAGATATTCAGCATTAAATGCTTCATATTTTTTTACTTTTGCCCAGAAAGGTCCTACCTGAAATCCACTGCCAGCTGAGTTAAGAAGTAAAACAACAGGATTGAAAACTAGATATCAATGCAGTGCTGTGGATAAATACAGTTGACATCGACTATCAGCAAAAAGAGACATTGTTTCAAACACTGGACAAAGAAACATGCCAAGAGAATTATGCTCTAAGTATCCATCACTAACTTAATCTTTTTGATGAAAAATGGGGAAGAACTGCAAGAAGGGCTTGGAAAATTTCCCAATTCCAGTAATCTCCTGAATGTTGGAAAGGGATGAAAAATAATTACTGAACATTGGTTTGAGATAATGAGGTAATACGAAGTTATACGGAATGACACTATAACAAGGCCAAGAGCAGTTGCCAAAGAGGAGGTGGAGGATGAGGACTATAGAAATGCGACGAAGGAGATGGTTTCCAAGTATGGTTTTAGAGTACAGAGATATGCTACACAAGCATAGTCTTAAGCTCAGAAATATTTTAGAACTGAACTTTGAATTGTATTTTTCTAATATAATTGAGTATTTTATGAGTTGAGGCATTAAAAGAAACTTCACAATTTTGAGGGGACATCTATTATTTCAAATGTTTGCTAACTCAAACAAATGGAAGTTTCCCTAGAGAGATTGAGAAAGAGGACATCAACTGTATTGACAACTGAGAAAACACACACAATTTGTTCATGTGACACAGCACTGCTAGGTAGAAAGCTTTATCTGGTCACTTGATGGATTCTTTTGACAATTCAATTGTAATGCTTTAATAAGTGCACTGTACTACTCACTTGGAACTGGAGGAAGTGGACGAAAAAGGCAATTATCATTGTCACTGTCATCAGCTGATAAGCATTTACTGGAATCAAATGCTAGTTGGTGTGCATAGCTTTGCACCAATTGATGGATTCTTTCACCATCCTTAGTCTGAAAGAAAGAAAGACATAAATAGCCCATATATACTTGAAATCATTATTTAAGAATTTATGGTAAGTATGCTCCTAGTTTTGAATTTCAGAAATGCTAAAGTAAACTACAGTAATTTTATAAAGTTTGTATTTTTTATTCTAAAAAACTTGGTAAAATCATAGTAAGCAGGGTTTTCCAAAAATCAAAAGGTAACAAAACAGCTTTTTACAAGATGCATTTAAAAGAGGATCCAAGTCAGAAAGTTTGCGCATGTGAATGATGATAAAATATAAGATGTATGACTAAATTAAAGATATATTTTGGGTCTGTCATTGCATAAAACATTGCTTTGTTACCTTCCAGCCTCAAAAGTAAACCTAGTGGCATCAAAACCAAACCGCCGTAAGGATGGTATTGGCCATGAAACAAGTCTCACATTTGAGCATTTTACATCAAAGAGTATGATTTCTTCTGTTGAAACTTCAAGTTCACAATCCCCAGATGTACTTAATTTTGCTGATGGTTGAAGGTAGACTGAGAACAACTCAATAGTCTTCAAAGATTTATGGTGGACTCCAGGGGCAGATCCAGAAAAAAATTTGAGGGGTGCTCAGTTTTGGGTGGGGCTGGTGTGGGGCTGGTATTCAAAATTTATGCTGATTAGAATTTCTTTTGGACATTCAAAGAGCAAGGGTTGTCAATACCTGTTTTTTAAATATTTGATTTTAAAACAATTATTTTCTCAACTTCTGGCAATGTGCTATTTAAAATGAAACCGATACATAAAATACAACAAAATGATACTAAGAAACAATTGTAATTGCTTTTCTCTCGGTTAAATATAAAAGAAAATATTTGATTTCTTCTTTCATCATTCTGACTTCTTAATAAACATTTTTAAAATACAGCTACTTTTAATAGATGAAATAAATATCATTAATGTTTCTGTCAGTTTATGTACGAATTAATATCTTGTTAATGATTTCGGGAAGATGACAATATTCTGGGCAATCAGTAGGTCTGTAAGGCTGAGCTCTTGGCTATTTAATTGAGATTCATAGAAGTTTCATAAACACCAACATAAAAACCCAGAGGTTTATAATTTGATCTCTTGCATCGCATCAAGTTTAAAAAATGAAATATAGGCCTCACCTCATTACACACGCTTTTGTTCTATTAAAATTTCAAAAGAAATCGCGTCACTTCTGTTGTGACTGGCGATCGCCATTTCTACACAACAACTACAACATGCTTCTTCCGCCTGCCTAAATGAAAATTTGAACAGCGTTTGACAATAGGGGGTGCTCCCGCTAAAAGTGAGCACCCGCGATATCAGAAGCTGATTGGTTGCTTTACAATCGCCGGAGCTCAAGGTTATCACCGATTGGCTATAGTTAGTTTGCGAGAGACTAAAGCACAGACCAGGGGGTGCTGGAAATTTTACAACGATAATAAGTTGCACAGTCTGGTCCGTAAATTAACTGGCTTTGAAAATACAGAGAGCGGGCTAGAAGTGCTCAGACGGGACAGAAATTGATTTTCTCGGGGGAGTACAAATGGGAACCTCTAATTTAGTGCCCGCCAGGGCCGTAAATCCCGGGGGGACGGGGGGGGGACCGGACCCCCCCAAAAATCTGGAGCAAAACGTTTTTTTGAGAAATTATCGTCATTTTCTTTTAAAGAAAGGAATCCCTGGTACTGGTAACTGGGTTAGAACCAAACTAAGTTTTGCTGTGTTATTGCAACATACCTCAGCCACTATGCCATGGTGTCAAGCGCAAGTTGACTATTGTAGATGGCTGTTATTTATGTTTGCAGAGTGGTGTCGAGTCGGTGACGATGCCCATGGAGGGGATGAGCCCCCAATATCTTATCCATCGGTCTCTCCTTGAATAAATCTCAAAAAGCATGTAAGAAAAGAATCGTCGCCATATGTCTCGACAAACCCATATTACACATATTTTCATACACGCCTTTTTATAAAAATCCTAACTCAAAACCTAAATTACGGTACCAAGACCTCCATAATAGCTCCCTAATTTTAACTGCACCGGAACAAGGAACAAGGAACAAGGTCAAAAGACAAAGAGGGCAAGGAGTAAAATTAATTTGCGTAATTTACGCTAATTTTTGATCTGCGTAAAAGTACCACTTCAGCAAAGAAGTACTTTTGCATTTAATATAGAGAGAAGCAATGACTAAACTTTCAATTATTAGAATGCAATAAATTTTGCCCAGCCTCGACTTTTTTTAAGAAAATTGTCATTTGGAGCCCGAATATGTTCTTAGATACATCCTTATTTTTTTCGAATCTGACATGGTTTTAAGAAGAAAAACGCTCGCTCTCGAATAGAAAACACCTATTCTTTCTTTTCTCCAACGTCTGTCACTAGAGTTTAAGCATTTCCCCCGACATCTGTCACTAGACTATTCCCCTTCCCAATTTCTCCCAGAAAAGTCGATTTTTCTATCCTGAACGGTAAAGTATTTGTTAAACTTGGTCAGGGAGATGCTTTTATAGCTATTTAGAAGGTATAATCTCAAAAATTTCCTTTCACGTCGGCCCCAACCATGGTGGGTCCTCCTACATCACTAAATGTGATTCTCAGCCCCCATGTTTAATTTATTCGAGCTGTCTCTTAAAAATGTTATCAACTCAGCTATAAAAAAGTCAACGAGCTAAGAAACATCTGTAAATACCTTCAATAGAGCTGAAAAACCGTAGTAAATCTAAAAATCTTTTTTTATGTATTAAGTTGTTTGCCACTCAAATTGTTTCCTTAACACACTCCATAAATTGGGGGTGCCATGACCCACTGCACACTTTATATTCATTCGCACTGCTGACCCCCCCCCCCCCCCAATTGACATGACAGATTTACGGCCCTGGTGCCCGCCTACTCTGAAATTTCAAAATATCACATCCTGAATGATTCGACGGGTGTTAAAGCACCCATAGCTCCCCCCCTAGATCCGCCCCTGGGTGTATATTAAAACATGCTTTTTGGGGTGGCGTTTTGTCTGCTACACGAACCATGCTGGCCAGGTTGTTCTCTATCAAATATGCAACCAAATTGCGCCCAACAAAACCACATCCACCGAGAACAAGAACTTTTGCTTCAGCCATAATATGAAGTGATAGGCCCTTCAATCCACTGCTAAACAGAAAGGGTGTGTTGTTTACTGTCAATGACCAAAGATAACTTGAATATGTCACAGACAGAATTTGGCCTCATTTAAATTAAGCCTTTTCTTTATTTACTTGCATTTGAAGGGTACAAATTAAGACGAATGGGCATCATTATTAATTTATCCATTTCATTCATTCATATGTCTGAGGGCGCTCTTCGGGAACTTTGACATCCTGTGTCCGAATAAGGAAGATCGCTCTTGAACAATGTAGCCTGTGTCCCAGACCCCTAACTTGAAAGTAAACCTCAGTGTCTGGAGCAACATTCGTTTTCTATGCATTTTCTACATGCAATATGTATCCCTTACTGTTTCTGGTTCTCCTTAATCAATAACCAACAGAATCTCAAGTTCACTATTATTTCTTCTCTCTCGCCCTTTACACCCGAGTAATCCAAGCTCTCCATGGGGCCTCTATGTGCTGTACTGAACCTACTATCAACGTCTCATAATTTTTTGGATTATTTTTCTAATGTTTTTGATGATTCATTGGCAATGGAAAATATAACGAGCTGTTGAATTCTTTAATTGTCTCCTCCCCCATGAGTTTAGAAACGAAATGGCTTCTGAGATTTCGCAGTGAACATTTTATGGTAGATTTTTGTTTTGGATAGTAATTTTAAGTTGTTAAAAATGTACTTGTAGAAATTATCGACATGATAAGGTTTTATCTTATCAGAATTCAAAATGGGAATCCTTCCCGTATTCTGAGGTTTCTAAGAAAACATTTTGTTTGTGTAAATTCGAAAAGTAGGCGATTCTTCTGGTGGTCGAACAATTTTGGTATTCATTGGATTCGTTTTTAGTTGCCCTTCTTCCAGAAAATTAATTGGAATAAAATTGTTTAATAGATTAATGGGCATTTTCTCCCTACTTCTTTTTATTGTCTTCGGCAAAAGCTATCTAATGGTACTATTACTACGTCTGTTTTGCAGATTCCCAAAGAACCAATGATGTTAGCTATTATTGTGGGAATCTTCGGATCTTCCTCTGTGGCCTTTCATTATCTATTTTATTTCCTTGTACATCTATTTTCTTTCTTTGTACCTCCAAGGGGGCATCCCATTCACTTACTGTTTTCACAAACACTAACATTGCTTCCGCAAAAGGGACCAAGAGTAACCTTGTATTCAAGCGGTAAAAGTGACGTCAAATCTGAAAGCTGTCTCCTTAAACAACCTGATGCTTATAAATACACAGTGTATCAATGAACACCCATTATTGAAATGTTTTTTGATAATCTTAGCAGTAAAACTTGTTCTTCATTTCTTTTAATTTGCCCTTCAACCAAATTCTGCTTTGGAAACACTTTTTGAAGAGACGCAAATTAGGTACCAGGCTTTTCGCTTCCAAATCAACTATGACGATGGATAATCCTTCATTGATATGACGTCAAATTACGAACAATCTGTAACTTATCATCTTCGGTTAACATTTTTAATCAGTTGAGTTGTGAACGTCGGTTGAGAAGGATTGACAATGTTGTCGAAGTTTTTTCACCGCTCAACAGCGAGTACGAATGAAGACGGCTTAAACCTTTGGGATCTTCCAAGGTTACACCGAGCCGCGTACAAGAACAAGATTCAGAAACTGCAAAGTCTTTTAAAGAAAAGACGAGTTGATATCAACAAGAAGGATGTCGAAGGACGGTAAGTTATCCCTAAAAGTTTTTAACAGTACAATGTCTTGCTTTCTAGAGAACTTTTTAAAGAAGACATATTTCACTCATCTTTATTCGGCAATCAGCTTTATTTATTCCTCGTTCCAATTTATTTTCTTTATGATAAATCAAATGATAATAAAGCAGAACATATTAGTTTGAAATGTTTTCAAGATATTCTGACAATTCCTATTTAAATAAATTTGATTTCTATTCTTTAACAGCTTTTGTTGATAGTCCTTATTTGTTTTATATTTTTTTAAACCTTTTAAACGAACTCAAATCATTTGTATTCGTGCTATCTAAAATCAATAAAGTCATTACACATTACATTATCTTTATCCTGTTCTTGCGTTATATCTCACCACTAGTGTACATTTTATTTGTGTCTTGTGTCATGTGTTTGTGTCTTTACAGTGCCCATAAAAATTTATCCTCCTCCCTCTATATTTATTTTTCCTGAAACGAAATCAATGATATCTTTGGTTCAAAGGGGTCTACAAACTTATAGAATTAATGTTTTCTTTGATATTTTAATTTTCTATGTAGCAATTTGAGGTTTTGCTTTCTCCGTGAAAAACTTTAGTCTCTTTAGTTATCTATAGATAAAAGTTGCATAAATTCTATTGTAATTTTGCAGAACGGCACTGCATTATGGATGCCTCGCCGGCAGAATTCAAGTGGTACGGCTCATTTTAGATGCTGATGGCAAAATCACTATTGACAGATTTGGGAGGAGTCCTGTTTTTATGGTAAGTTATATCTCTCTTTAAATATGGTCCTGATCCTACCTTTCCTTTCACGATGGCACCCCTCACTGATATCAAACATGGTTGAAATTTAAGGTAACAATTTCAGGCAACTTTATAGATCATTTTCTTTTTTAAACCAACATTTTTAAAGAGGAGACGAAGGCAACTGAACTTGATCTCCTACCTTATGTAGTAATCTGTCACCAATCCTGATGACGATTCTTTTTGAACAGGCAATCAAAAACGGACATTTGGATATAGTCAAAGTATTCTACGGAATAGAGTTTGACTTCAACCGACCTGACCACGCAGGGACCACGCCACTGCATTACGCCATTTTCAGAAAGAAAATGGATACCTGGTAATACCTGGTAACCATTGCAGAATACCTGGTAAAACAAGTGCATGTGAATGTGAATGCAAGAGATATGGTAAGTCGCCTTGCTATTAGTTTATTCTTGTACGCTGGTTGAAAGTACACCCGAAAAAGACAACCGAAATAAGAAAGTGTGTGAAAATTGAAAGCCTCTACTCTGTTATTAGAAGATCTTCAACATAACTAGAAAAAGTTATTTCTTGCATTATTGATGCAATTAGCTTCAACAACAAGAATCAAGAATGAGACACTGCTTCATCACAAACGATCTTGATTAAGATTTCAGAGCAAGTCAACACAATCCACGATATCCTAACGATTCCAGAATGGTTTCTTGTTTGGTAAAGCTTTGTAAAAGTAGAACTCTATGATAAACACCATAGGGTAATCAGAATAACAAGGTTACAGCTAGAAATAGTGCAAGATATCTATAAATACAGATGATGATTTACGACCCTCTCTTACTCATTAACCTATGCTGAATCTTTGACGCTCTTAGTCTAAAAATCATTAAAATGTTGCATTCATATATGGATTGATGTAAAGAATGCATGCATTCATAAATACTTGAGAACTCCCACTCATAAAACTTTGGTTTTCACAGCATATATCTACGCCACTGCACGAAGCAGTCCTTGCTGGGTTGCCAAATGTGGTTTTATTGCTAGTGAAAAATGGAGCAGAAACAGAAATCAGAGAGATAATCGGAAAGTAAGTATGGTTTGAATCAATTTTTAAAGGCTTTATGGAAATGAATTTTGTAGTTGTTCGTTAAAATAGCATACTTCAACTGACTTTGTTAACATTGCACAAGGCCTCAATATATAAATTTATTGCTCTTCGTTATTTAGCCAATCTGAAAAAGGTTCTTTTCTAATTATTTCAATTGATGTTGCTAATGATCCAATATTAAGAAAGCATATAAAAGTTATATGTAACGAAATGTAAATACTTGATATTTTGCTTTTTCAACACAGGACCCCCTTGTTGCTGGCGATCGTCAAAGGAGAAGAAGAATGTGTTGAGATCCTCTTACGCTATGGTGCAGAGATCTACCGTACAAGATACAGCAGCCTCGCAGAGGACAAGGCTCTTCAATTTCGCCAGAAAAGGTATAGCAACACAATTGAAAATTTCATTAGAAATCTGAGCTAGTAAAACAACAAAGCTATACTTGTTTTAGCATTAAGAATCTTAAGTTTAATGTTCTAACGAGAAGTGAATTGTTAGTTGTAGTAAAAAACAAACTCTCAAAGCCTTTGTGACAATTTCATAGTGAACGCAACCAATGTAAAATTTAGCCGTTTTCCATAAAATCGTTTTAAAAGAGAACAGCTAACCCACACTAATACAATCTTAATCATTTTTATAGGATATATGAAATGCTTCAGACTTTTAGATCAAAGCACGAGAGGAGAATTGAATTCATCGGTAGGTTTGTTAAAAGCTATTCCATACATCTGAAATGTAAAGTCTTTTATTGTGAAAATCCTCTATCTCTAGAAAACCTTGTGGAGTTACGTCCCAATGTCTGCTTTATGGCCGAAGGTGCCCAACCGTTTAAGCTTGGTAAAGTGGATTCAAAATACCGGACTGAAAAGTTTGATTCTAAGTCACGAACTGGGAACTCCGGGGAGCAACAAGTAATACTCGCAGAGAAGCAAAATGTTTGAGAATAAAAAAATGAATTAAGGATTAAAGCTTTGAAGAATCTACAACCATTAAAAAAAGAATTAAGGGTTTAAGAAAAAATTAAAAAAATTAAACTAACACCTCCAAAGTAAACGCTTAACCTTTGCGGCGGTCACATATATCCTGAAGCAAAGGTTGGGTACCTATCTGCAGTAGTCAAAGACGTAAACCTTGCCTAAAATAATTAGAATTTCATACACCATACTTGCATAGCCTCAGTGAATTGGTTACAAAATAATTTGCGTTTTTGAGACTGAAAAATGTCTTTCAGATCCAAATCTCTTGAACATCAAGTCGTCATTGATGACAAAAGAAGATGGAAGCTTAGCAGAAAATGCAAATGCAGCTATGCACGAAGAAGACCACGAAGTCGTTGCATTTCACGAGAATTCGCATGATTCTGGTCTAGAATTAGGGTCATCAAGCAGGCAAATTGACAGACGTAACCAACTTGACCACTCTGTAAGCTTAGAATCTCAGGAAGTCATCGAAATGTGCATTAACATCGGTAAGTTATGACTTTCTCTTTCCTTTTTTTATGTATTCTGTCAGTTCTTAGGTACCTCCAGATTGTTTACAATCATTTAGTTCCTTGGTTAAGGCAGTCACTCTTTTTCAAAAGAATGCTTACAATGGCAGAAATAAAATCATATTTCATTAAAAAACAAGGTAGCTATTTTAACACAACATACTAAGACTGAAGAATTCATTATTCCAAGTTCAAAATAAATCACCAGTATTTCTCAATCCATTCATTTCAGAGCCCCAACTTGCAGAGGAGATACCAGATCTTCTCTTTGAGGAGGATGAAGAAGAAAATCCGGAAGAAGAGATCATTGATGAACAGGAAATCTCGTTGGTTTTTGCTGACTTTGAAACGCCAACATCCAACCAGCCATTGCTTGAAGTTGAACAAGTCACCCCATCACTAATTCAACTAGAAGCAGAACTGACTTCTGCAGGTATGTGAGAAACTTCTTTCTTAGGCATCAATAGAATGTAATGGTAAATGGTTTCTAATGATCTTTGAGATTACTCATCTCTTCGTATTCGATTTTATTGATTGTTCTTTGATTTACTTCAGAGCCCCAATCTGCAGAGGAGATACCAGATCTTCTCTTCGAGGAGAATGAAGAAGAGTATTCAGGAGAAGAGATCGTTGATGAACTGGAAATATCGTTGGTTTTTGCTGACTTTGAAACCAAATCATCCAACCAGCCTGAAGATGAAAAAGTCACCCTATCACTTATTCAACTAGAAGCAGAACTGACGTCTGCAGGTATGTGAGAAACTTCTTTTTTAGGCAATAATATAATGTAATGAATGGTAAATGGTTTCTAATGATCTTTGAGATTACTCATCTCTTCGTATTCGAATTTATTGATTGTTCTTTGATTTACTTCAGAGCCCCAACCTGCAGAGGAGATACCAGATCTTCTCTTCGAGGAGGATGAAGAAGAGTATTCAGGAGAAGAGATCGTTGATGAACTGGAAATATCGTTGGTTTTTGCTGACTTTGAAACCCAATCATCCAACCAGCCTGAAGTTGAACAAGTCACCCCATCACTTACTCAACTAGAAGCAGAACTGACTTCTGCAGGTATGTGAGCAACTTCTTTTTAACGCATCAATAGAATGTAATGGTAAATGGTTTCTAATGATCTTTGAGATTACTCATCTCTTCGTATTCGAATTTATTGATTGTTTTTTGATTTACTTCAGAGCCCCAACCTGCAGAGGAGATACCAGATCTTCTCTTTGAGGAGGATGAAGAAGATCCTTCGGTTGTATTGGAACCTCCAATATCTTTCTCTTCATCTACTCCAATTGACGTAGACCAGGGGTCGTCTGGTACGTTATGTTTCATTTTTTTTCAATATGCACATTTTCTGTTTTCTTTTCATGGAGCGCTAAAACCTACCGCTTTTAAAATATTGAGCAGATGAAGGTGTCATCATTTCGATCAATTTTTGCAATTCTTTCAGATCCATCAGAAAAGCCGAAGAAGGAACTGCCTGTTTATAAGGAGGAGGCGAGCGAATGGAATAACAATGTCATTCAAGAAAAAGAAAAGTCATTGTCAATCAATATCTGGGATATTCCAACATCAATCAAACTTGTGCCACAAGGTGACGAAGGTTCATCGGAACAATTCGCAGGTGGCTCTCTCGAGAAGCAATATCCGTCAGGTATTATCAGAAGCCATTTTATGTTTAGTCTATCAAAGAAATTTCGACTCTCGAATTGTATCCTCTGAAAGGCAAAATTACTAAAATGTAAACAAAACTCCTGATTGGCTGAAACAGTTCCCCTTACTAGAGTTATGATATAGATATTTGCTCGCTTGGACTCTTCAATTTGACTTTCATGATAAATCGACGCTATAACCATTAGTTAAATATATATTTAAAGAGAAAACAGTTGGTTCAATCGGTCTAGCGTATTTCTATTTAGCATGAAAATTTTAGCAGAAAACGAGAAAGGGAAATCTTGACTTTGGTTTCACTCTGTTTGCAGGGAATAACGCTGCTTCATCCAAGAAACTCGGTCCCTACTACAATGTGGTACTATCCAGAACTGGTACTTCTGTGTATGATGAAGAAGCTGAAAAGATTAAGACAAACTGCAACCAATTTGTGAAATTGCTTGACGAAATCGAATGTTCTTTCAACTATGTTGACGATGGATTCAAACGAATAGAATCGCGCCTGCATGGTGCAGCAAAGCAGCGAGTGGAAAAGGAAGATGTCGTCCATGAAAACAAACGGCTGGCTTTATTGAACGAAGAACTCTGTAAAAAAGTGGGAGTTTTAAGCAAGCAACTTGAACAGGAAGTCAACATGCAGAAAGGTATGAAAGAGTATCAATTTAACTTGGAGGCCGACAATGAGCAGCTTCGTTTGCAAGCCGATAAGCTTATGAAGGATAAAAACAAAGACGAAGTTTTACTTGGGCTTCTCGAAAAAGAAAATGAGGAGCTATTGGTCAAGTCTTTCAAATTAAATGAATTGGAAATTCAAGAGAAGAAAACACAAGAAGAGATGGAAAAATGTTTGACTGAGCTTTCAAAGATCGAAGACATTGTCAAGCAAAAGGATGAGGAGAGAACACATCTAGAAGAAGGAATATTTCAGCTACAAAAGAAGTGGGAAACAGAACACGTAAGGCTATTGGAGGCACAAGAAGAAAATGACAGTTTAATATCTAAAATTTCCGATTATCGTGTCAAGTTGGATCACCTTGAAAGAGAACATAAACTGACTCAAGAGGTGTCCATAGAGCAACGTGGAACAATTTCGTCTTTAAACTTAAGAAAAGCTGATCTTTCAGTTGAGATTGACAATTTGAAATTTCGTCTAAGAAGCTTTGTGAATTTGGAAGAGCAGAATGAGTCGCTAAATGAAGAGCTACGAAAAGCAAAGAACAATTTACGGGCAATGGAGAATGTGTACACGGTTTCAATGGCCGATGCAATAAAGTTTCGCGGCAAATATGATGAGGCATGTTATGAGCTTGAAGGGCTCAAAGCAACGATTGATTTGCTATCGGCTGAGAAAAAGGAACTGAATGAAAAATGTGACAGATTGGAAAACGAAATGAGCAGAGAATTGGTTGAGCATGAAGGAACTTTGAACAGTACTGACGGGGAAACCAAGGCACTTGAATCAAACTTAAATTTGGTAAGTTTAGTTCTGTTATCTGTCATGTTTATTTGTATTACGATGGGTAGAAAAAGAGTATCAACGACCTAGCTCGCAAAGGTGAATTGTTAGAACACCAAAACAAAAGTAGGACAGATTTAAAAGTTGTTTCTCCTCCCCTCCTCCATTACAGTTTTGCTTAATACTGCATGATTGTCAGTGACATCTCAACTAAGACTGGATGCATAAACACTTCTAATGACGGAAACAAAATTGTACGTGAGGAGAGAGGGAGAATAGAGCAACAGCAATGATGACTTGGAGATGAAGTTAAATCCTGGGATGGTGAACTTTTGGCCGATATTATTGTATTGTTCCAGCTTTTCTGGCTAGGATTGAAGTTCAGGATGCTGTTGCTTTTTGGCCATATAACAGTCCCTTAAAAAAACTTTCTATCAGTAATACCTATCATTGAATCTTGTTTCGTAAAAGAGATATTAGGCAATTAGAACAACACAGAACCTTCCATTCTTAGATTGTTAGAAATTGTTGACAAATCTAATGATAGGTATTCTTTTGCCCGTTTTCATCAAATTGCTGCGTATTTGGAAAATGCTCAAGAAGCCTTGATATTCAAGCAAGATTCATTGTTTTGTCATTCTGCACCGTACAAGTTTCACGCAGACGGGAGTTAGTTATCCGATAGCGCCTCTTTGAAAACAGTGCTGCAATTAGTAGCCTTTAAACATTAAATGTGTACTTATTTCGTAGAAAAATGTGCCAGAAGATAGCAGCTTTTGGGGAAATGAAGCCAAGAGAAGCGAAGATTATAAAACTAATTTTGATTAAGGACCAAAAATCGAACCAAACAAAATTGACAATTTTATTATGGTCGTAGTAGCATAAATTGGTATGACTTAACTAAAAATGTAAAAAGCAAGTTGATTTATTTAATGAACATTGTTGAACAAATAGAGTCAACAATATTGTGAGAATATGAGTTTTGTAGTAGAGAAAATCATGGCATATGAGGGTTTATCTATATTTTCAGTGCCTGTGTATTTGTTCAGAGAATTCTTGAAGGCAAAAAACGGAATTGATACACAGAAACTTTCAATCATTATGGCCAAAGTTTCTTTTGACTGGGTGTTGACATATCTACCTAAGGCTGAAAAAGAAATTAAGATGGTATTTTTCATTTATAATACAGACTGCTTGACTTACAGTGAATATCATCTTGAAAAGACAGTATTTGACAATTTCATCAAGGTTAGGCCTATGTGTGCAATGATTGATGACTGCCAACTAAAGCAGAAAGTAAGGATTTCCCAATTCCATTAATCTCCTGAATGTTAGAAAGGGATGAAAAATACTTACTGAACATTGGTTTGAGATAATGAGGTAATAGGAAGTTATATGGAATGACACTATAACAAGGCCAAGAGAAGTTGCCATAGAGAAGGTGGAGGATTGAGGACTATAGAAATGCTACAAAGGAGATGGTTTTCAAGTATGGTTTTAGTTTCATCTATTATTTCAAATGTTTGCTAACTCAAACAAATGGAAGTTTCCCTAGAGAGATTGAGAAAGAGGACATCAACTGTATTGACAACTGAGAAAACACACACAATTTGTTCATGTGATACAGCACTGCTATGTAGAAAGCTTTATCTGGTCACTTGATGGATTTTTTTGACAGTTCTATTGTAATGCTTCAATAAATGCACTGTACTACTCACTTGGAACTGGAGGAAGTGGACGAAAAATGCAATTGTCATTGTCACTGTCATAAGCTGATAAGCATTTACTGGAATCAAATGCTAGTTGGTGTGCATAGCTTTGCACCAATTGATGGATTCTTTCACTATCTTTAGTCTTGAAAACAAACATACCCTCCCCAGTGTCACAGCGTCTGCAGAAGAAAGACATAAATAACCCATATACACTTGAAATCATTATTTAAGAAATTATGGTAAGCATGCTCCTAGTTTTAGATTCAAGAAATGATAAAGTTACAGTAATTTTATTAAGTTTGTATTAAACTTGGTAAAATGATAGTAAGCATGATTTTTCTTTTTATAGCTTTTTACAAGATGCATTTAAAAGAGGATCCAAGTCAGAAAGTTTGAGCATGTGCATAATGATAAAATATAGATGTATGACTAAATTAAAGATATATTTTGTGTCTGTCATTGCATAAAATATTGCTTTGTTAACTTCCAGTCTCAAAAGTAAACCTAGTGGCATCAAAACCAAACCGCCGTAAGGATGGTATTGGCCATGAAACAAATCTCACATTTGAGCATTTTACATCAAAGAGTATGATTTCTTCTGTTGAAACTTCAAGTTCACAATCCCCAGATATACTTAATTTTGCTGATGGTTGAAGGTAGACTGAGAACAACTCGATAGTCTTCAAAGATTTTCTTATGGTGGGCTCACAGGGGCGGCTCCAGAAAAAAATTTGAGGGGTGTTCAGTTTTGGGTGGGGCTGGTGTCATGCCCTTCAAAGTTTATGCTGCTTAGAATCTCTTTTGGACATTCAAAGAGAAAGGGTTGTCAATACCTGTTTTTTCAATATTTGATTTTAAAACAATTATCTGCTCAACTTCCGGCAATGTGCTTTTTCAAATGAAACCGATACATAAAATACAACAAAATGATACTAAGAAACAATTGTGATTTCTTTTCTCTCGGTTAAAATAAAAACAATAAATATTTGATTTCTTCTTCCATCATTCTGACTACTTAATAAACTTTTTTAAAATACAGCTACTTCTAATAGATGAAATAAATATCATTAATGTTTCTGTCAGTTTATGTGCTAATTAATATCTGGTTAATGATTTTGGGAAGATGACAATTTTCTGGGCAATCAATAGGTCGGTAAGACTGAGCTCTTGGCTATTTAATTGAGATTCATAGAAGTTTCATAAACACCAAATTAAAAGCCTCAAGTTTAAAAAATGAAATATAGGCCTCACCTCATTACACACGCTTTCGTTCTATTAAAATTTCAAAAGAAATCGCGTCACTTCTGTTGTGACTGGCGATCGCCATTTCTACCAACAACTACAACATGCTTCTTCCGCCTGCCTAAATGAAAATTTGAACTACGTTTGACAATAGGGGGTGCTCCCGCCAAAAGTGAGCACCCGCGATATCAGAAGCCGATTGGTTGCTTTTCAATCACTGGTGCTCAAGGTCACCACTGATTGGCTATAGTTAGTTTGTGAAAGACTAAAGCACAGACCAGGGGGTACTTGAAATTTACAACGATAAAAAGCAACACAGTCTGGTCCGTAAATTAACTGGCTTTGAAAATACAGAGAGCGGGCTAGAAGTGCTCAGACGGGACAGAAATTGATTTTCTCGGCGGAATACAAATGAAAACCTCTGATTTAGTGTCCGCCTACTCTGAAATTTCAAAATATAACATCCTGAATGATTTGACGGGTGCTCAAGCACCCCCCCCTAGATGTGAGAGGTGCTTCTATTTATATTATTGAGATGGTAGAGCAAGGAAACACACTCTTTACATTTTCATATCTTGATAATCATTCAAGATTTATAACTTAACTGAACGAGGATACGAAGAAAACTCAACTACGCTTTACAAAGCTTCGGATTAAATAGTACTTGTCACGTGATTATAAAAGGTCATGTGATCTGGGGAGCGTCCTACTACACAGATCCGCCCCTGGGTGGATATTAAGCCATGCTGTTTTGGGTGGCATTTTGTCTGCTACACGAACCATGCTGGCCAGGTTGTTTTCTATCAAATATGCAACCAAATTGCGCCCAACAAAACCACATCCACCGAGAACAAGAACTTTTGCTTCAGCCATAATGTGAAGTGATAGGCCCTTCAAATCCACTGCTAAACAACAGAAATGGTGTGTTGTTTACTGTCAATGACCAAAGATGCCTTGGATATGTCACAATGACAGCGTAAATATTTCTCTAGTGTGAAAATGTGATCTTTCCGGCGTGCTCTTTCGATCTGTTCTTGCCGAACTGGCTTCACCAGCCTCACTTCCCCGTAGCAACGTGAGGGAGAGTTCTCCTCGACAACCCGCCTTCTCAGCAGCTCTGCCTGAAAAGGACCGACTCAAAAAACCCTCGTTTGATCTAAAAATTTTGTTGAATTAATTTTCGGTAGATACATCATTATTAATCTATCCATTTCATTCATTCATATGTCTGAGGTCGCTCTTCATATGAATAAGGAAGCAGTGGCGGATCCAGCCAAAAATCTGACTACCGCCGAAATGAGATAGAGGGTTGACCACACCCTTTAAACCACACCCATTTCTTGGTCACACCCGGTTTTCTAAAATGATTATTGCTTTCTATAATTTCTTATGTAGACCATTTTCAAGAGACAAGCGGTGCTTTACTGAAATTTCATGTATCCTTACAACAAGCTTGAGAAGAAATGAATAATCTTATTCAATATTCTGAGGATGGATATTCTGAAAAAATTCACGGCATTTAGACGAGGAACACCATCGAATTAGAAAAAAAGATACATTTGGCAGAATTTCGAAGTGTCGCCTAAAACTCGCATTTAGTCGGACAATTACTTATGAAAATCAGACCTGTTGAAAATTACTAAGTTTAAAAAGCTAGATAAAATTTGCAATTATTGAGAGCAACTTTTGTTAAACAAAGAATCATACTTTTGGCGAATATTGTGGGCCTGACTTTTAATTTAATATTCTTTTAAAATAACTTCCTACGAATAGTTGTGTATTGTACAGAATAATTGGTCACATCGGCTTTGAAGTTACAGTTTGCCCACTTGCAGAATATGTAGGCATCCCCCCATCTTTCTGTAACGTTTGAGCCGCGTTGAGCGGCAGTACTACTTCAACCCCCCATCTGAGCGGTAGTCAACTCGGTTGTTCATTGGTTGTCAACAAAATTTGTATGCATCCCCCCAGGTTGGCAGTGATTTCTGACGATTTGATTGGTTTAGGCAAGGTGACTACCGCTCAGTGCAGCTCGAATCCGCTCTACACCGACTCAACCCCCCTAGCTAGCAAGCAAGATTTCATCATCCCCCCATGCTAGCCTTCTATTTGCAAACATGTGGCTCGGCAATTGGCACGCAATTTCCATAGCGATATGGATTAAAAAATATTTCTGTCTCTGTGGAAATTTCAGGCATGTTCCTAGGAAGAAAGGCCTGGTTTGCAGCGCGATCAAATATTTTCAATAATTAATTATGGTTTAATTAAAGTAGTAGGATAAACATGAAAATGATCCTTGTTTCTATAAATTTTTGACTAATCTGACTACCGCTCGAGCGGTAATGGCGGTAGTCTGGATCCGCCACTGGGAAGATCGCTCTTCAACAATGTAGCCTGTGTCCCAGACCCCTAACTTGAAAGTAAACCTCAATGTCTGGAGCAACATTCGTTTTCTATGCATTTTCTACATGCAATATGTATCCCTTACTGTTTCTGGTTCTCCTTAATCAATAACCAACAGAATCTCAAGTTCACTATTATTTCTTCTCTCTCGCCCTTTACACCCGAGTAATCCAAGCTCTCCATGGGGCCTCTATGTGCTGTACTGATCCTACTATCAACGCTTCATAATTATTTTGGATTATTTTTCTAATGTTTTTTATGATTCATTGGCAATGGAAAATATAACGAGCTGTTGAATTCTTTAATTGTCTCCTCCCCCATGAGTTTAGAAACGAAATGGCTTCTGAGATTTCCCTGTGAACATTTTATCGTAGATATTTGTTCTGGATAGTAATTCTAAGTTGTTAAAAATGCACTTGTATGAATTATCGACAAGATAAGGTTTTTTCTTATCAGAATCGAAAATGGGAATTTTCACCGTACTCTGTTGTTTCAAAGAAAACACTTTGTTTGTGAAAAATCGAAAAGTAAGCGATTCTTCTGGTGGTCGTAGAATTTTCCTGGATAAAACTTAGGTTTCGTATTCAAGCGGTAAAAGTGACGTCAGATCTGAAAACTGTCTGCTTTAACAATCTGAGATGCTTATAAATACACAGTCTATCAATGAACACCCATGATTGAAAGGTTTTTTGATCATCTTAGCAGTAAGACTTGTCCTTCTTTTCTTTTAATTCGCCCTTCTACCAAATTCTGCTTTGGAAACGCTTTTTGTAAAGACGCAAATTAGGTACCAGGCTTTTCGCTTCCAAATCAACTATGACGATGGATAATCCTTCATTGATATGACGTCAAATTACGAACAATCTGTAACTTATCATCTTTGGTTAACATTTTTAATCAGTTGAGTTGTGAACGTCGGTTGAGAAGGATTGACAATGTTGTCGAAGTTTTTTCACCGCTCAACAGCGAGTACGAATGAAGACGGCTTAAACCTTTGGGATCTTCCAAGGTTACACCGAGCCGCGTACAAGAACAAGATTCAGAAACTGCAAAGTCTTTTAAAGAAAAGACGAGTTGATATCAACAAGAAGGATGTCGAAGGACGGTATGTTCTTCTTAAAAGTTTTTAACAATAGGATGTCTTAATATTTAGAGAACTAACTAATTAAAGAAGACATATTTAATTCAACTTTATCTGGCAATCAGCTTTATTTATTCCTCGTTTTAATCTATTTTCTTTATGATAAATCAAATAAAAAAAAAGCAGAACATATTAGTTTGAAATGTTTTCAAGATATTCTGACAATTCCTATTTAAATAAATTTGATTTCTATTCTTTAACAGATTTTGTTAATAGTCCTTATCTGTTTCATATATATTTTAACCTTTTAAACGAATTCAAATCATTTGTATTCGTGCTATCTAAAATCAATAAAGTCATTACACATTACATTATCTTTATTCTGTTCTTGCGTTATATCTCACCACTAGTGTACATTTTATTTGTGTCTTGTGTCATTTGTTTGTGTCTTTACAGTGCCCATAAAAATTTATCCGCCTCCCTCTATATTTTATTTTTCCTGAAACGAAATCAATGATATCTTTGAAAGGTTCAAAGGGGTCTACAAACTTAAAGAATTAATGTTTTCTTTGATATTTTAATTTTCTATCTAGCAATTTGAGGTGTTGCGTTCTTCGTGAAAAACGTTAGTCTCTTTAGTTATCTATAGATAAAGGTTGCATAAATTATATTGCAATTTTGCAGAACGGCACTGCATTATGGATGCCTCGCCGGCAGAATTCAAGTGGTACGGCTCATTTTGGATGCTGATGGCAAAATCACTATTGACAGATTTGGGAGGAGTCCTGTTTTTATGGTAAGTTACATCTCTCTTTAAATATGGCCCTGATCATTAGTGTCAATTTTTGCGACCTACCTTTCCTTTCACGTTG
This sequence comes from Rhopilema esculentum, assembly GCF_057945365.1. Taxonomy (NCBI): domain Eukaryota; kingdom Metazoa; phylum Cnidaria; class Scyphozoa; order Rhizostomeae; family Rhizostomatidae; genus Rhopilema; species Rhopilema esculentum. Next base: position 2,393,251 of record NC_142818.1, read on the forward strand.
GCACCCCTCACTGCTATTAAACATGGTTGAAATTTAAGGTAACAATTTCAGGCAACTTTATAGATCATTTTCTTTTTTAAACCAACATTTTTAAAGTGGAGAGGAAAGTGGCTGAATTTGATCTCTTTCCTTCTGTAGTAATCTGTCACCAATCCTGATGACGATTCTTTTTGAACAGGCAATCAAAAACGGACATTTGGATATAGTCAAAGTATTCTACAGAATAGAGTTTGACTTCAACCGAACTGACCACGCAGGGACCACACCACTGCATTACGCCATTTTCAGAAAGAAAATGGAGATTGCAGAATACCTGGTGAAACAAGTGCATGTGAATGTGAATGCAAGAGATATGGTAAGTCACCTTGCTATAAGTTTATTCTTATATGCTGGATAAAAGAACACCTGAACAAAGACAACCAAAATAGAAAGTGTATGATAATAGAAAGCCTTTACTCTGTTATTAGAAGATCTTCAACATAACTAGAAAAAGTTCTTTCTTGCATTATTGATGCAATTAGCTTCAACAACAAGAAAAAAGAATGAGACACTGCTTCATCGCAAACTATCTTGATTAAGATTTCAGAGCAAGTCAACACAATCCACGATATCGTAACGATTCCGGAATGGTTTCTTGTTTGGTAATGCCTTGTAAAAGTAGAACTCTATGATCAACACCATAGGGTAATCAGAAAAAACAAGGCTACAGCTAGAAACAGCGCAAGATATCTATAAATACAGATGATGATTTACGAGCCTCTCTTACTCATTAACCTATGCTGAATCTTTGAAGTCTAAAAATCATTAAAATGTAGCATTCATATATTGATTGATGTAAAGAATGCATGCATTCATAAATACTTAAGAACTCCCACTCATAAAACTTGAATTTTCACAGCATATATCTACGCCACTGCACGAAGCAGTCCTTGCTGGGTTGCCAAATGTGGTTTTATTGCTAGTGAAAAGTGGAGCAGAAACAGAAATCAGAGAGACGATCGGAAAGTAAGTATGGTTTGAATCAATTTTTAAAGGATTTATGGAAATCAATTTTGTAGTTGTTCGTTAAAATAGCATACTTCAACTGACTTTGTTAACATTGCACAAGGCCTCAATATATAGATTTATTGCTCCTCGTTATTTAGCCAATCTAAAAAAGGTTCTTATCTAATTATTTCAATTGGTGTTGCTAATGATCCAATATTAAGAAAGCATATAAAAGTTATATGTAACGAAATGTAAATACTTGATATTTTGCTTTTTCAACACAGGACCCCCTTGTTGCTGGCGATCATCAAAGGAGAAGAAGAATGTGTTGAGATCCTCTTACGCTATGGTGCAGAGATCTACCGTACAAGATACAGCAGCCTCGCAGAGGACAAGGCTCTTCAATTTCGCCAGAAAAGGTACAGCAATACAATTGAAAATTTCATTAGAAATTTGAGCTAGTAAACCGACAAAGCTATACTTGTTTTAGCATTAAGAATCTTAAGTTTAAAGTCCTAACGAGAAGTGAATTGTTAGTTGTAGTAAAACACAAACTCTCAAAGCCTTTGTGATAATTTCATAGTGAACGCAACCAATGTAAAATTTAGCCGCTTTCCATAAAATCATTTTGAAAGAGCACAGCTATCCCACACTAATACAATCTCAATCATTTCTAGGATATATGAAATGCTTCAGACCTATAGATCAAAGCACGAGAGGAGAATTGAATTCATCGGTAGGTTTGTTAAAAGCTATTCCATATATCTGAAATGTAAAGTCTTTTATTGTGGATACAGAACAGACCTGTTTCAAAAAGCTAAATTTACTACCGAATAGACTCACGAAGTACAATCTTTCATTGTTGGAAAAAAGAGTTTTTAATTGATGGAAAAACCTTTTTAAAATTAATAACCTCGTTATAGAGTTGAATATACACTTAACATCACGTTCGAGCTAAAGTTCAATAGGAAAGAAAAGAGGAAAACGAAGCATTCTTGCCTAAATTGACTAATATATTTAAAAATGTGCAATGAAAAAGTTTCGTCGGGGTACAATTAGAGGTGATGCTTTCAAAATGGTAAATGATTTGGATTGAAGGATTTTTGGTCAAAACGGAGGAGTTGAAATATCAGGGACCTGTAAACAACGCCAGTGCCAACGGTGGAGCCACGTCCCACAAGTGACAACCCCATCTCTAGAAATCCTTGTGGAGCCACGTCCCACAAGTGAAAACTCCATCTCTAGAAAACCTTGTGGTCTGTGGAGCCACGTCCCATCTCTTCTTTATCGCCGAAGGTGCCCAACCGTTTAAGCTTGGTAAAGTGGAATCAAAATACCGGATTGAAAAGTCTGATTTTTGTCATGAACTGGTAACTCCGGGGAGCAATAAGTAAGGCTCGCAGAGAAGCAAAACGTTTGAGAATAAAATGTATCTAACACCTTAAAAATAAACGCTTAACTTTTGCGGCGGTCACATATTTCCTGAAGCAAAGGTTGGGTACCTATCTGCAGTAGCCAAAGACGTAAACCTTGTCTAAAGTAATTAGAATTTCAAACACCATACTTGCATAGCCTCAGTGAATTGGTTACAAAATAAGTTGCATCTTTAAGATTGAAAAATATCTTTCAGATCCAAATCTCTTGAACATCAAGTCGTTATTGATGACAAATGAAGATGGGAGTGTAACAGAAAATGCAAATGCAGCTATGCACGAAGAAGACCATGAAGTCGTTGCATTTAACGAGAATTCGCATGATTCTGGTCTAGAATTAAGGTCATCAAGCAGGCGAATTGACAGATGTAACCAACTTGACAACTCTGTAAGCTTAGAATCTCAGGAAGTCATCGAAATGTGCATTAACATCGGTAAGTTATAACTCTTCTCTTTCCTTCTTTTATGTATTCTGTCAGTTCTAAGGTACCTAAAGATTGTTTACAATCATTTACTTCCTTGGTTAAGGCAATCACTCTTTTTCAAAAGAATGCTTACAATGGCAGAAATAAAATCATATTTCATTAAAAAACAAGGTACCTATTTTAACACAACATACTAAGACTGAAGAATTCATTATTCCAAGTTCAAAATAAATCACCAGTATTTCTCAATCCATTCATTTCAGAGCCCCAACCTGCAGAGGAGATACCAGATCTTCTCTTTGAGGAGGATGAAGAAGAGAATTCGGAAGAAAAGATCATCGATGAACAAGAAATCTCGTTGGTTGTGGCTGACTTTGAAACCCCATCATCCAACCAGCCATTGCCTGAAGTTGAACAAGTCATCCCATCACTCGTTCACTTTGAGACAGAACTGACTTCTGAAGGTATGTGAGAAACTTCTTTCTCAGGCATCAATAGAATGTAATGTTAAATGGTTTCTAATGATCTTTGAGATTACTCATCTCTTCGTATTCGATTTTATTGATTGTTCTTTGATTTACTTCAGAGCCCCAACCTGCAGAGGAGATACCAGATCTTCTCTTTGAGGAGGATGAAGAAGAGAATTCGGAAGAAAAGATCATCGATGAACAAGAAATCTCGTTGGTTGTGGCTGACTTTGAAACCCCATCATCCAACCAGCCATTGCCTGAAGTTGAACAAGTCACCCCATCACTCGTTCACTTTGAGACAGAACTGACTTCTGAAGGTATGTGAGAAACTTCTTTCTCAGGCATCAATAGAATGTAATGTTAAATGGTTTCTAATGATCTTTGAGATTACTCATCTCTTCGTATTCGATTTTATTGATTGTTCTTTGATTTACTTCAGAGCCCCAACCTGCAGAGGAGATACCAGATCTTCTCTTTGAGGAGGATGAAGAAGAGAATTCGGAAGAAAAGATCATCGATGAACAAGAAATCTCGTTGGTTGTGGCTGACTTTGAAACCCCATCATCCAACCAGCCATTGCCTGAAGTTGAACAAGTCATCCCATCACTCGTTCACTTTGAGACAGAACTGACTTCTGAAGGTATGTGAGAAACTTCTTTCTCAGGCATCAATAGAATGTAATGTTAAATGGTTTCTAATGATCTTTGAGATTACTCATCTCTTCGTATTCGATTTTATTGATTGTTCTTTGATTTACTTCAGAGCCCCAACCTGCAGAGGAGATACCAGATCTTCTCTTTGAGGAGGATGAAGAAGAGAATTCGGAAGAAAAGATCATCGATGAACAAGAAATCTCGTTGGTTGTGGCTGACTTTGAAACCCAATCATCCAACCAGCCATTGCCTGAAGTTGAACAAGTCACCCCATCACTCGTTCACTTTGAGACAGAACTGACTTCTGAAGGTATGTGAGAAACTTCTTTCTCAGGCATCAATAGAATGTAATGTTAAATGGTTTCTAATGATCTTTGAGATTACTCATCTCTTCGTATTCGATTTTATTGATTGTTCTTTGATTTACTTCAGAGCCCCAACCTGCAGAGGAGATACCAGATCTTCTCTTCGAGGAGGATGAAGAAGAGAATTCGAAAGACAAGATCATCGATGAACAGGAAATCTCGTTGGTTTTGGCTGACTTTGAAAGCCCAACATCCAACCAGCCATTGCCTGAAGTTGAACAAGTCACCCCATCACTCGTTCAACTAGAAGAAGAACTGACTTCTGCAGGTATGTGAGAAACTTCTTTTTAACGCATCAATAGAATGTAATGTTAAATGGTTTCTAATGATCTTTGAGATTACTCATCTCTTCGTATTCGATTTTATTGATTGTTCTTTGATTTACTTCAGAGCCCCAACCTGCAGAGGAGATACCAGATCTTCTCTTTGAGGAGGATGAAGAAGAGAATTCGGAAGAAAAGATCATCGATGAACAAGAAATCTCGTTGGTTGTGGCTGACTTTGAAACCCCATCATCCAACCAGCCATTGCCTGAAGTTGAACAAGTCATCCCATCACTCGTTCACTTTGAGACAGAACTGACTTCTGAAGGTATGTGAGAAACTTCTTTCTCAGGCATCAATAGAATGTAATGTTAAATGGTTTCTAATGATCTTTGAGATTACTCATCTCTTCGTATTCGATTTTATTGATTGTTCTTTGATTTACTTCAGAGCCCCAACCTGCAGAGGAGATACCAGATCTTCTCTTTGAGGAGGATGAAGAAGAGAATTCGGAAGAAAAGATCATCGATGAACAAGAAATCTCGTTGGTTGTGGCTGACTTTGAAACCCAATCATCCAACCAGCCTGAAGTTGAACAAGTCACCCCATCACTCGTTCACTTTGAGACAGAACTGACTTCTGAAGGTATGTGAGAAACTTCTTTCTCAGGCATCAATAGAATGTAATGTTAAATGGTTTCTAATGATCTTTGAGATTACTCATCTCTTCGTATTCGATTTTATTGATTGTTCTTTGATTTACTTCAGAGCCCCAACCTGCAGAGGAGATACCAGATCTTCTCTTTGAGGAGGATGAAGAAGAAAATTCGGAAGAAAAGATCATCGATGAACAAGAAATCTCGTTGGTTGTGGCTGACTTTGAAACCCAATCATCCAACCAGCCATTGGCTGAAGTTGAACAAGTCACCCCATCACTCGTTCACTTTGAGACAGAACTGACTTCTGAAGGTATGTGAGAAACTTCTTTCTCAGGCATCAATAGAATGTAATGTTAAATGGTTTCTAATGATCTTTGAGATTACTCATCTCTTCGTATTCGATTTTATTGATTGTTCTTTGATTTACTTCAGAGCCCCAACCTGCAGAGGAGATACCAGATCTTCTCTTTGAGGAGGATGAAGAAGAAAATTCGGAAGAAAAGATCATCGATGAACAAGAAATCTCGTTGGTTGTGGCTGACTTTGAATTCCAATCATCCAACCAGCCATTGGCTGAAGTTGAACAAGTCACCCCATCACTCGTTCACTTTGAGACAGAACGAACTTCTGAAGGTATGTGAGAAACTTCTTCCTCAGGCATCAATAGAATGTAATGTTAAATGGTTTCTAATGATCTTTGAGATTACTCATCTCTTCGTATTCGATTTTATTGATTGTTCTTTGATTTACTTCAGAGCCCCAACCTGCAGAGGAGATACCAGATCTTCTCTTTGAGGAGGATGAAGAAGAAAATTCGGAAGAAAAGATCATCGATGAACAAGAAATCTCGTTGGTTGTGGCTGACTTTGAAAGCCCAACATCCAACCAGCCATTGCCTGAAGTTGAACAAGTCACCCCATCACTCGTTCACTTTGAGACAGAACTGACTTCTGAAGGTATGTGAGAAACTTCTTTCTCAGGCATCAATAGAATGTAATGGTAAATGGTTTCTAATGATCTTTGAGATTACTCATCTCTTCGTATTCGATTTTATTGATTGTTCTTTGATTTACTTCAGAGCCCCAACCTGCAGAGGAGATACCAGATCTTCTCTTCGAGGAGGATGAAGAAGAGAATTCGAAAGACAAGATCATCGATGAACAGGAAATCTCGTTGGTTTTGGCTGACTTTGAAAGCCCAACATCCAACCAGCCATTGCCTGAAGTTGAACAAGTCACCCCATCACTCGTTCAACTAGAAGAAGAACTGACTTCTGCAGGTATGTGAGAAACTTCTTTTTAACGCATCAATAGAATGTAATGTTAAATGGTTTCTAATGATCTTTGAGATTACTCATCTCTTCGTATTCGATTTTATTGATTGTTCTTTGATTTACTTCAGAGCCCCAACCTGCAGAGGAGATACCAGATCTTCTCTTTGAGGAGGATGAAGAAGAGAATTCGGAAGAAAAGATCATCGATGAACAAGAAATCTCGTTGGTTGTGGCTGACTTTGAAACCCCATCATCCAACCAGCCATTGCCTGAAGTTGAACAAGTCATCCCATCACTCGTTCACTTTGAGACAGAACTGACTTCTGAAGGTATGTGAGAAACTTCTTTCTCAGGCATCAATAGAATGTAATGTTAAATGGTTTCTAATGATCTTTGAGATTACTCATCTCTTCGTATTCGATTTTATTGATTGTTCTTTGATTTACTTCAGAGCCCCAACCTGCAGAGGAGATACCAGATCTTCTCTTTGAGGAGGATGAAGAAGAGAATTCGGAAGAAAAGATCATCGATGAACAAGAAATCTCGTTGGTTGTGGCTGACTTTGAAACCCAATCATCCAACCAGCCTGAAGTTGAACAAGTCACCCCATCACTCGTTCACTTTGAGACAGAACTGACTTCTGAAGGTATGTGAGAAACTTCTTTCTCAGGCATCAATAGAATGTAATGTTAAATGGTTTCTAATGATCTTTGAGATTACTCATCTCTTCGTATTCGATTTTATTGATTGTTCTTTGATTTACTTCAGAGCCCCAACCTGCAGAGGAGATACCAGATCTTCTCTTTGAGGAGGATGAAGAAGAAAATTCGGAAGAAAAGATCATCGATGAACAAGAAATCTCGTTGGTTGTGGCTGACTTTGAAACCCAATCATCCAACCAGCCATTGGCTGAAGTTGAACAAGTCACCCCATCACTCGTTCACTTTGAGACAGAACTGACTTCTGAAGGTATGTGAGAAACTTCTTTCTCAGGCATCAATAGAATGTAATGTTAAATGGTTTCTAATGATCTTTGAGATTACTCATCTCTTCGTATTCGATTTTATTGATTGTTCTTTGATTTACTTCAGAGCCCCAACCTGCAGAGGAGATACCAGATCTTCTCTTTGAGGAGGATGAAGAAGAAAATTCGGAAGAAAAGATCATCGATGAACAAGAAATCTCGTTGGTTGTGGCTGACTTTGAATTCCAATCATCCAACCAGCCATTGGCTGAAGTTGAACAAGTCACCCCATCACTCGTTCACTTTGAGACAGAACGAACTTCTGAAGGTATGTGAGAAACTTCTTCCTCAGGCATCAATAGAATGTAATGTTAAATGGTTTCTAATGATCTTTGAGATTACTCATCTCTTCGTATTCGATTTTATTGATTGTTCTTTGATTTACTTCAGAGCCCCAACCTGCAGAGGAGATACCAGATCTTCTCTTTGAGGAGGATGAAGAAGAAAATTCGGAAGAAAAGATCATCGATGAACAAGAAATCTCGTTGGTTGTGGCTGACTTTGAAAGCCCAACATCCAACCAGCCATTGCCTGAAGTTGAACAAGTCACCCCATCACTCGTTCACTTTGAGACAGAACTGACTTCTGAAGGTATGTGAGAAACTTCTTTCTCAGGCATCAATAGAATGTAATGGTAAATGGTTTCTAATGATCTTTGAGATTACTTATCTCTGCGTATTTATTGATTTCCACCTATTTTTGCAATTCTTTCAGATCCATCAGAGAAGCCGAAGCAGGAACTGCCTGTTTATAAGGAAGAGGCAAGCGCATGGAATAACAATGTCATTCAAGAAAAAGAAAAGTCATTGTCAATCAATTACTGGAATATTCCAACATCAAAAGAACTTGTGCCACATGGTGACGAAGGTTCCACATCATCGGAACAATTCGCAAGTGGCTCTCTCGAGAAGCAATATCCATCAGGTATTATCAGAAGCCATTTTATGTTTAGTCTATCAAAGAAATTTCGACTCTTGAATTGTATCCTCTGAAAGGCAAAATTGTTAAAATGTAAACAAAAATCCTGATTGGCTGAAACAGTTCCCTTTACTAGAGTTATGGTATAGACATTTGCTCTCTTGGACTCTTTAATATGGTGAGAGTTAAGTTAACGATCGCTGATTGGAAAAAACAAGACAACCAATCCAAGTCGACTTTCATGATAAATTGAAGCTATGACCATTAGTTAAATAATTGTTTAAAGAGAAAACAGTTGGTTCAAATGGTCTAGAGTATTTCTATTTAGCATGAAAATGACTATGGTTTCACTCTGTTTGCAGGGAATAACGCTGCTTCATCAAAGAAACTCGGTCCCTACGACAAGGTGGTACTGTCCAGAACTGGTACTTCTGTGTATGATGAAGAAGCTGAAAGGCTTAAGAAAAACTGCAACCAATTTGTGAAATTGCTTGACGAAATCGAATGTTCTTTCAACTATGTTGACGATGGATTCAAAAGATTAGAATCGCGCCTGCATGGTGCAGCAAAGCAGCGAGTGGAAAAGGAAGATGTCGTCCATGAAAACAAACGGCTGGCTTTATTGAACGAAGAGCTCTGTAAAAAAGTGGAAGTTTTAAGCAAGCAACTTGAACAGCAAGTCAACATGCAGAAAGGTATGAGAGAATATCAATTTAACCTGGAGACCGACAATGAGCAGCTTCGTTTGCAAGCCGATAAGCTTATGAAGGATAAAAACAAAGACGAAGTTTTACTTGGGCTTCTCGAAAAAGAAAATGAGGAGCTATTGGTCAAGTCTTTCAAATTAAATGAATTGGAAATTCAAGAGAAGAAAACACAAGAAGAGATGGAAAAATGTTTGACTGAGCTTTCAAAGATCGAAGACATTGTCAAGCAAAAGGATGAGGAGAGAACATATCTAGAAGAAGGAATATTTCAGCTACAAAAGAAGTGGGAAACAGAACACTTAAGGCTATTGGAGGCACAAGAAGAAAATGACAGTTTAATATCTAAAATTTCCGATTATCGCGTCAAGTTGGATCACCTTGAAAGAGAACATCAACTGACTCAAGAGGTGTCCAAAGAGCAACGTGGAACAATTTCGTCTTTAAACTTAAGAAAAGCTGATCTTTCAGTTGAGATTGGTAGTTTGAAATTTCGTCTAAGAAGCTTTGTGAATTTGGAAGAGCAGAATGAGTCGCTAAATGAAGAGCTACGAAAAGCAAAGAACAATTTACGTGCAATGGAGAATGTGTACACGGTTTCAATGGCCGATGCGATAAAGTTTCGCGGCAAATATGATGAGGCATGTTATGAGCTTGAAGGGCTCCAAGCAACGATTGATTTGCTATCGGCTGAGAAAAAGGAACTGAGTGAAAAATGTGACAGATTGGAAAATGAAATTTCCAGAGAATTGGTTGAGCATGAAGGAACTTTGAACAATACTAACGGGAAAACCAAGGCACTTGAATCAAACTTAAATTTGGTAAGTTTAATTTTGTTAGCATATTAGCTTAGTTAACTAGTGTTATCGTATCTGTCATGTTTGTTTGTGTTACTATGGGTAGAGAAAGAGTATCAACGACCTAGCGACAGTTGCAACGGGCCGCAAAAATATGATTGCCGGTTCGGAAAGGTGAATTGTTGGAACACCTAAACAAAAGTAGCATAGATTTGAAAGTTGTTTCTCCTCCCCTCTTTTATTACAGTTTTGCTTAATACTGCATGATTGTTAGTGACAACCCAACTGGGACTGGATGCATAAACACTTCTAATGAAGGAAACAAGATTGTACGTGAGGAGAGAGGGAGAATAGAGCAACAGCAATGATGACTTGGAGATGAAGTTAAATCCTGGGATGGCGAACTTTTGACCTAGATTATTGTAGCGTTCCATCTTTTCTGGCTAGGATTGAAGTTCAGGATGCTGTTGCATTATGGCCATATAACAGTCCCTTAAAAAAAACTTTCTATCAGTAATACCTATCATTGAATCTTGTTTGGTAAAAGAGACTTTGGACCATTTGAGCAACACAGAACCTTCCATTCTTAGATTGTTGGACATTGTTGACAAATCTAATGATATGTATTCTTTTGCCCGTTTTCATTAAATTGCAGCGTATTTGGAAAATACTCAAGAAGCCTTGATATTTAAGCAAGATTCACTGTTTCGTCATTGCGTGAATTCTCCTTGCATTTCTGCACCGTACGAGTTTCACGCAGACGGGAGTTAGTTATTCGATAGTGCCTCTTTGAAAACAGCGCTGCAATTAGTAGCCTATAACGCCATGTCAATTCAACATTAAAACATGATTTGTACTTATTTCGTAGAAAAATGTGCCAGAAGATAGCAGCTTTTGGCGAAATGAAGCCAAGAGAATCAAAGATTATAAAACTAATTTTGATTAAGGACCAAAAATTGAACCAAACAAAATTGACCATTTTATAATGGTCGTGGTAGCATAAATTGGTATGACTTACCTTAAAATGTAAAAAGCAAGTTGATTTATTTAATGAACATTGTTGAACAAATAGAGTCAACAATATTGTGATAATATGAATTTTGTAGTAGAGAAAATCATGGCATATGAGGGTTTATCTATATTTTCAATGCCTGTGTATTTGTTCAGAGAATTCTTGAAGGCAAAAAACGGAACTGATAAACAGAAACTATGGCCAAAGATTCTTTTGGTTGGGTGTTGACATATCTACTTGTGGCTGAAAAAGAAATTAAGATGATATTTTTTATTTACAATACGGGTGGCTTGACTTACAGTGAATATCATCTTGAAAATATAGTATTTGACAACTTCATCAGGGTTAGGCCTATGTGTGCAATGGTGCAATGATTGATGACTGCCAACTAAAGCAGAAAGTAAGGATTAACAGTGGTGGTCGCCCCATGGTCCTTGGATGCGGTTGAAGAGCCTGTGGTGTCTAAATGCTTTCAAGGTCAAATAGTAATGTAACAACCAAGTGCCAAGTTCAAAATTCGAGCATTAAAACAACAAACAAGCAAAAAGTAGATTAGGAATTTTCAATGCTTGAGCTTAATATTAAAGAAAACAGGAAACATTTTTCCAAAGAAGAAACTTTAATTAAAATGTCATAGATTAAAGATAGAGCATTTTTGCTGCAAGATACCGGTTCCCTCTGTTATTGGCAAACTATCTGAAAGTTTGTCAGATTATGGAAACGGAAGGCCAAAACCAGAAATAACTTGCGAATTAAGACAACTTGCAAATAGAGGCATACCACACAATTACAATAGATACAAGATATGTGCTTATTTCTTACTAAAGTAGAAAAGGTTATGCCTGATAACATATTCGTTGCATTTATAAAGTAATTGTGAACATCTGAATTTCATCTAGTTTCTGCTTAAAAACATCCATAAATTATCAAGCTTACCACTACATTAAATGAGCTAGCACAATAATGGCTACTGAAACTATTTCAAAAAAATATCTATCAATCAAATTAACAAGCAAAATACTGGTTTTGATGTGGATCATGTTTGCAGTTTTTCCATTCAATATAATACACTGTATAGGATTTTCACAATACAAGATATTCAGCATTAAATGCTTCATATTTTTTTACTTTTGCCCAGAAAGGTCCTACCTGAAATCCACTGCCAGCTGAGTTAAGAAGTAAAACAACAGGATTGAAAACTAGATATCAATGCAGTGCTGTGGATAAATACAGTTGACATCGACTATCAGCAAAAAGAGACATTGTTTCAAACACTGGACAAAGAAACATGCCAAGAGAATTATGCTCTAAGTATCCATCAATAACTTAATCTTTTTGATGAAAAATGGGGAAGAACTGCAAGAAGGGCTTGGAAAATTTCCCAATTCCAGTAATCTCCTGAATGTTGGAAAGGGATGAAAAATAATTACTGAACATTGGTTTGAGATAATGAGGTAATTCGAAGTTATACGGAATGACACTATAACAAGGCCAAGAGCAGTTGCCAAAGAGGAGGTGGAGGATTGAGGACTATAGAAATGCTACAAAGGAGATGGTTTTCAAGTATGGTTTGCTTTTAGAGTACAGAGACATGCTACACAAGCATAATCTCAAGCTCAGAAATATTTTAGAACTGAACTTTGAATTGTATTTTTCTAATTTAATTGAGTATTTTATGAGTTGAGGCATTAAAAGAAACTTCACAATTTTGAGGGGACATCTATTATTTCAAATGTTTGCTAACTCAAACAAATGGAAGTTTCCCTAGAGAGATTGAGAAAGAGGACATCAACTGTATTGACAACTGAGAAAACACACACAACTTGTTCATGTGATACAGCACTGCTATGTAGAAAGCTTTATCTGGTCACTTGATGGATTCTTTTGACAGTTCAATTGTAATGCTTCAATAAGTGCACTGAACTACTCACTTGGAACTGGAGGAAGTGGACGAAAAATGCAATTATCATTGTCACTGTCATCAGCTGATAAGCATTTACTAGAATCAAATGCTAGTTGGTGTGCATAGCTTTGCACCAATTGATGGATTCTTTCACCATCCTTAGTCTGAAAGAAAGAAAGACATAAATAGCCCATATATACTTGAAATCATTATTTAAGAATTTATGGTAAGTATGCTCCTAGTTTTGAATTTCAGAAATGCTAAAGTAAACTACAGTAATTTTATAAAGTTTGTATTTTTTATTCTAAAAAACTTGGTAAAATCATAGTAAGCAGGGTTTTCCAAAAATCAAAAGGTAACAAAACAGCTTTTTACAAGATGCATTTAAAAGAGGATCCAAGTCAGAAAGTTTGCGCATGTGAATGATGATAAAATATAAGATGTATGACTAAATTAAAGATATATTTTGGGTCTGTCATTGCATAAAACATTGCTTTGTTACCTTCCAGCCTCAAAAGTAAACCTAGTGGCATCAAAACCAAACCGCCGTAAGGATGGTATTGGCCATGAAACAAGTCTCACATTTGAGCATTTTACATCAAAGAGTATGATTTCTTCTGTTGAAACTTCAAGTTCACAATCCCCAGATGTACTTAATTTTGCTGATGGTTGAAGGTAGACTGAGAACAACTCGATAGTCTTCAAAGATTTATGGTGGACTCCAGGGGCAGATCCAGAAAAAAATTTGAGGGGTGCTCAGTTTTGGGTGGGGCTGGTGTGGGGCTGGTATTCAAAATTTATGCTGATTAGAATTTCTTTTGGACATTCAAAGAGCAAGGGTTGTCAATACCTGTTTTTTAAATATTTGATTTTAAAACAATTATTTTCTCAACTTCTGGCAATGTGCTATTTAAA